>NW_026652284.1:37387882-37473147 GCF_009828535.3 Hylobates moloch | reverse complement strand
AAAAAAATGACCTAAATGTTTTATTATCAATAAAGTGCTACAACTGTGAAGGTAACTGAACAGCAAACCAATAATCAAAAGGAAAAAGGCATAACATGTTTTATTATTGATATAAAGGCATAATTTGAGGCATGAGATATAATTTGAGCAGGAGAATTGGCTTGAGTCCAGGAGTTCAAGGATGGAATGAGCTATGTTCTTGCCACTGTACTCCAGCCTGGTCAACAGATGGAGACTATCTCAAAAATAAAAAATAAATATGATTGAACCAAAATGTATGACCTAATGGTAAGAGACTGAATGGGGAAACCCAACAAGGCCTGTCTGCTCAGATTCTTCTTGGCTTCTCTGTGTGGCATCTCTTCTTCCTGGGTATAGGGTAAGGCCTTTCTGGAGTTAACAGTCTTATGTCTACCTTTAGACAAGGTAGGTCAGAGAATTTCTTTATTGCTAGCTCTTACACAGAAAGGCCAGTGATAGAGTAGTATTTCTAGGTTTTATGGCCGGCTCTGGGGGAGAAGGGTTCTGGTTCTATGACTTCTCTTAGGGAAGAGGAATTCTAACTTCTATGGCCTGCCTTGGGGAGAAAGGAAAGCAGGAGAAAGAAGGGCAGAAGAAGGTCAGAAAGAGACTTTCCTTCTGAAGCTCTTCCAGTGTCCTTCATGTTCAAAGTACTCAGCATGCCAAGTCACTATATTTGGGGTTGTCATTTTCAGAGCTCCCAAACAAAAAACTTAAGAAGTTTGAAGTTTAATTTAATGTTATTTATATTCTCATTCAAATTTTAATACAGTCATTGCAAGGAATAGTACCGTTTATAAATATGTCATAGTTCCAACAAATTTAGTGATACCTATGCAGAAAGGTTTTACGAGTGTAACAAATATGTATGATTAGTTCATAAATTGACTCTTGTTTTATTTGTATAATATAAATTTTAGTTAAAGTCATACTGAAATGAACTCACAGTCTGCAATAGGAAAGGTCGCTGGGTAAGAATGCTTAAGGAATAGAAATCGCTATGAATTTTGAGATCGTGCTAGTTCATCCCGAACCTAGTGAATTCTATTAAGATGAGAAATAATGCATAGTTCTTCTGTAGTGAGCACATCTAACTGTAAGAAATTAAATCTGATGACCAAAAAAGGGAGCAATCAGTGTGCGTCTCTGATGTTTGTGTGCAGGTAAATTGCCTTGAGTTAAACTGAATTTGGTAGCTGAAGCAATTATTTTTCTATAATATTTTCCCTTCAGAGAGTAACCGCAAATGATACAGGTAGCAAACCAACAACCAAAAAAATGACCTAAATGTTTTATTATCAATAAAGTGCTACAACTGTGAAGGTAACTGAATAGCAAACCAATAATCAAAAGGAAAAAGGCATAACATGTTTTATTATTGATATAATTTGAGGCATACTTATAATGGTACTTTGAATTCCTTGAATTGAGGAAAATCTAAAACTGCATAGTAACCCTGCCTACTTATATGCACTGGGAATGTTACTACCCTTGTGATTCACTTACCATATACAGCAGTGTAAAAGGAGGGTTTCCCTACTGTCCTTTTCAGAGAGCTCCACACTGGTTACTTTCAGTGCCATCCATGTGTAAGTTCAAGGCTTTCCATTTCCCACTAGCTTCCTCTAAGTTTTCAGAGTTCCAACCTCAATTTCAGGCATTCAGGCGTCTCCTTTGCAACTGAAGTGGACACTGTCCTCAAAGGAACCTTGGAATGCACAGACGTGTGTCAGTTGTGCTGCATAGTCTGCGGGCAGCCTCTGCACCTCTCAGCAAAGGTCACGTATGGACCCTGCTCCAACATGGCCCCCTGGCACTAAGACAGAGCTCACTCTTGGAGGGAGTGGAGGCTGGAAAATAAACAAAAGCTGACTCTGCTCCTGCATCCCCAGCTACCCTGCAGAGCAGTGTCCTGTCCCGGGGACTGCTTTGGCCTCTCTCCATCACCACTCCTTCTTCCTGATCTACATGGGTGGTTGCAGTCTTTGGGTTATTTGGAAGTCAAGGTCCTGGTCCCTAGTCCGTTCTTTTCAATCTATTGTTTATGACCACAACATTATGATCTTAGCCCTTCATACGTTAACACCCCAGAAATGCTAAAGGGCATCTCTTAAGGATAAAAAACCAGGCTATTTTTTCCATTAAGAGCTCTGAAAGTGTATTTTAATACATAAGAGTTAAGGTTTGTCTTCTTTGTTCTTGTGATTGACTGTGGTGCTATTTTCTTGAAACAACTGAGGAGGAAGGACCATGGCTCTCTTCAGGGTATAAGGAATGATCAGGGCTTTGGAGGTGGAAGACAGCAAGTAATGTGAGACAGTGCCGCATGATAGCTAAAAGTAGATACTGCACAGGATTACGTCCCAGCTCCACCACTAATTAGCTGTGCTACCAGGACAAATTAAGTTACTTCACTGTGACTTACTTTCCTCACCAATATTAGTTTCTCATGACTGCTTTAACAAATCACCGCAAAATTGATGGCTTAAACCTCAGAAATTTATTTTCTCACTGTTCTGAAGGCCAGAAGTCTGAAATTAGCTTCACTGAGCTGAATTCAAGGTCTTGGCAGGGCCAAACTCTCTCTGAAGCTTTAGAGGAGACTTCTTCCTGGCCTCTTCCCACTTTTGGTGGCTGGCAGCAATCCTTGCTGGCTGCCACATCCCAGTCTCTGCTTCTATGGTCACATTGCCTTTGCCTCTTCTTCCTTGTGTCTAATCTCTCTCTGCCTCCCTCTTATAAGAATACACACGATTGCATTTAGGGTCCACTCAGATAATCCATGATCATCTCCTCCATCTCATGATGCTTAATTTAATCACATCTGCACAGTCCTTTATTGCCTTATAAGGTAAAATTCACAGGTTCCAAGGATTAGAAGCTAAGTATCACTGGTGGAGACAATTATTCAGCCTGCTATAAATTAGGTTGATCATTAAAGTGTCTACATGAACATTCAAGAATATAATATGTGAAATTCACTTAGAACAACATCTACCATGCCATAAAGCATTCAACAATATTTATCCCATGATAGTGATGTTCATGATGTTGCAGCAGCAAGGAAATGCAGCCAAAAAGTTTCAAGGTAGAAATTATTTTTAAATAAAAGTATACGGAAGATCTCATCTCTGGGTTTTTTAAGTATATGTTACCCTTAAAATGTTAATAGTAATCAAAGGATTATCTCCACATTGAATAATTATAACCCAATAGTTTAGGCATATAATACATGCAGCCACTTGGGGCTTTGTCTTTTGTTACTTCTCACTTGAAATTGAAATCGTTGTAGCAACTTCATCTACCCTGAATTCTTCCTAAGGTCAAAGTCAAAGACGTGACGTAATACAATTTTCTCATTTTGCTCTTTTGTCTCCTACCCACCTAGGACACTGATCTAATGACATTCAATATCTCTGTACATCGGTCATGGTGGAGAGAACATGGGCCTGGTTGTGTCAGAAGAGTGCTGCCTCCCTCAGCCCATGGCATGATGGACGATTACACGTACGTCTCTGTCACAGGCTGCATCCTTGACTTCCAGTACCTGGAGGTCATCCACAGTGCTGTCCAAATACTACTCTCTGTAAGTGTCACTTTTGTGTCATTATCTAATCAGAACTCTTCTTTGTTGGCATTTTTTTCTCCACACCTACCTGATAGAAAATGCCACAGATAAGCACACAGAGAACATCCAACAGAAATAGCAGCAATTATGGTACCACTAGTTATACCTGATGGCAGGTTACACCTTTTTTCTCTTGGTATCTAGACATTTTGTGTTTAGAAGCAGTTAGTGACTATCATTTCTAACCTAAGATACAATCCACACTATTCAATGAAATAGTATCACCATCCACCAGAAGTGGTCCCTTTTCACCTAGCTACCTCAGGCTCTTCTGCTTATGCATTCTTCTACTAATGCACCTCAGTTCCAGAGAAAGAAGGATGGAAACACCCACAGCCAATGGCTTGCTCGGTCTAATAAACCTGACATTTCATTTATTTCTGAAAAAACAAATCCCACTGGAGACTCTTCGCATTTTAATGCCTAAAATCTGGCATCAGGATACAATTCCATATACAGAAACGAGAAGGAAATGATGTGATTAGTCCATAGAAGGTTAATGTGCCAGGGATTACTTTAAAGTAATTTTCTTCCACCAGAATGCCCCACTCACAGTTTGACCACAATGAAGAGTGGAATTAATTGAAGGACGTATAACATCATCAAGAACAATGTTCCTTTCAGACCCAAAAAGGACTTATCATTTAGTTTGAGTCAATATCCAATAAAGCCATTCTCAACCCACTCTTCACATAAACCAACCATCTCAGTTCTGTTCAACTGGTTAGCTTAGTAGGAATAAGTGACACAGACTCAATAGTAAATAAATAGATAACAGAAATATGAGTGGTATGTCAATGAAGAAGGTACCTTGGAATTAATTCTAGAAAAATCTTTAAGAAATCCTTGCTATCACTTACTGTATTCATTATCTACTACTATGTAACAAACCACTCCAAAATACAATTGCTTAAAACAATATTAATTTATTGCTTAGAGTTCTGTGCATTAGGAATTTGGGCACATCTCAGCCAGGTAGTTCTTCTGCTTTATATGGTATTAGATAAGGTCACTCATATAAACTCCACACAATATTGGCTAGGGTCATATTGATTGATATGAGCCTGTCAATCTTGAGCTTTGCTGGGACTGGAATGTCCAAAGAGGCCTCACTCACATCTCTGGTGCTGGCTGTTAGCCCCATTCTCCTGCACATGCACGTGGCTTCTCTTTCTGAAAAAAAAAAAAAAATTGACCGATTCTCAGGCAGCAAGGTAGCTGAATAATAAAAGGAGAAGCCAACATGCAAGCATTTATCAAGCCTCTAGTTGAGTAATGCTTGCTATTGCTTCATTGGCTACAGCAAATCTATGACTCAGCCTGTAGTTAATGTGAGAAAGGGCTATCAAATGGTGAGAAGACAAGAAGGCATGATTCTTCTAGGGCCACAAATGTAGTGATCTTACCTCATTTACTCAATCTACTAGTTACTATTCTTGAATTTGCATGTCTCAAGTTTTAAAATGATATTTTAGAGCATGTTTGAATTACAATCTTCTAGAAAGACTAAAGATCTGAATAAAACAAAAATCAAAGATCTTTTAGGGTTCTAGTTCAAAGAAAGGCAAATTTGATACTGAACTCAAAGAAAGGGATTGCACCTTGCTAGGAAGGAATTTCTTTTCAGACATGTAACAGGGAATCTGATCATTCTAGGTTTCTACAATCATATTTACAGGTATTAATATAATATACGGTCACTTGCCAATATATGCTTATCAGTCTTTTCTTATTCTTTGATCCTTTGTTAATGTAGCCATTACATACAAAATTGTGGCAAAATATATATGTTTAAATTTTTGTCTTGAAAAAATGTGCAGGCAAATTTTCTTTTAAAAATGTGTAGGCTATTTTAAGTTATAAAAGAACTCTATTATCCTATACTAGATACTAACAGTTTTTATTAATCATCTTGAACAATGAAAATGTTTTTCTAAAATCTTTCATATGTGGACAGATTACTCTCCTTTGAAAATTATTGTAGCAAATTGCTAAACCATTTTGTGGAATGATAGCATGGCCAGACCTTTATAATGCAGCAGAACACTTGGAATCCAAAAGTCATTTCCCCATAGTAACTCCAATTCAAATGAACAGCAAGTATTTATTTGATAAGGAGCTAGAGTGTCACATAAAAACATTCCCTAAAGGGCCATCTAAATGAACTGTATGTGTTGCCACCTAAAAGTACTTTTCACTTATAAATGAATTTCTCCATGTGTTATTTTAGTAAACATTCAAAGCTACCACCCTGCACACATAGCTCTATACTCTTCAGCCTTTGAGAAATAAAAGATTAGTTGCTGCTCACTGACTTTTCTTGGAACACACCTGCAGGACAAGATTTTTAATATTTTATCTTTTTATATTAAAGTAAAATATATCAAGAAATTGTTTCACAACTATCCAATTATGTATTAGTGGTGTGACTGATTTTTGTATGGGTTTCTTGTGTTTGTCACTTATTTTATATGATTATGTTTACTTATTAGAATTGTGCTTTTTTCTTTTCTTTTTTTTTTTTTTTTTTTCTGAGACGGAGTTTTGCTCTTGTTGCCCAGGCTGGAGTGCAATGGCACGATCTCGGCTCACTGCAACCTCCGCTTCCCAGGTCCAAGTGATTCTCCTGCCTCAGCCTCCTGAGTAGCTGGGACTACAGGCGCACGCCACCACGTCCAGCTAATTTTTTGTATTTTTAGTAAAGACGGATTTCACCATTTGGCCAGGCTGTTCTTGAACTCCTGACCTCAGGTGATCCACCCGCCTCGGTCTCCCAAAGTGGTAGGATTACAGGTGTGAGCCACCAAGCCTGGCCAGAATTGTGCTACTTAAACATTTGATTCAGGAGAATCCTTCTTGTTGCCCAATATGTGCTGAAATGTTTACCTTATTACTGAAAAACAGGGGTGATGGTCGCAATATTTAACAGCCCGAGGGGCGTGGGCAACAACCAAGCAAATAGAGGGGCAGCTTCGAGAAAGGGCAGGGGCTCGGCGGCTCTGCTGCAGGGAATTACCCCTTTCATTACTGGAGGCATAGAAATATCTAGAATAACCTAGGTGAGGGACTGATGGAGGTGGCCAGGAAGGTGGTTTTGGGGAGCGGCTCTCCACCGAATGAGAGGGAAGTATTTGAGTGCTTTGACCACCGACACATCTCCTTCGTGCGTACAGCCTGAGCAAGTGCCTCGCGTGAGTGGAGCTCGGAACTGGAAGAGAAGTCACCTGTGTCATAAGCATTCCACAGACTGTGTACATGCTTGACGGAAACGAATACAATTAACTGGACCCAGAAAGGCGACGACGGGCGGGGTTCCTTACCAGGCTGTTGCTGGGAGCTCAGGGAGCCTCCCCACTCGCCACCGCCTGTGCCTTGCTTGGCGCAGAGGCCCCCAGCTTCTGCCGGCGCCTCTGTACCTGGGAGGCGGCGGGAGGCGCCATCTGCTTCCTCCCCCGGCTCTCAGGCTGAGAACGACAGGGAGAGTGCTAGGCACAGAGAAGGTTCTTGTTGTCCTAAAGTCACCAAATCCTGAAGAAGAGTTCTGCAAATTGTCAGCAACACCAAGGTGAAAATCAGCGCGGAATCCATAGAAAGGTTGTGGATGGTATTGGGGGGAGCAGCAAAATGCAATCCATGCTGGAGTGGAGAAGTCAGACAAGCAGAGTCCGGCCCTGGGATGATGAGTCCCCCGCTCTGTGCCCACTGCCCGTCTCTGTTCGTATGCTCATCACTTCTCACCTGAAGCTGGCCAGTAACCTCCTAAATAATCTTCCCCACCAAGTTTTGCCCTACACTTCATGCATGCCTCCTGTTCCCTGTAAGATGATCACAAAGCGCAAATCTTATCAGTCACGTTCCTTCTGATCACCCTTCAGTGATTCTCATCGCCTTCAGGATGAAATCTGAATTCCCTGCTGTTCAAGGGAGGCCCTCGTGACCTGCGCCAGCCTGACTCCCACCCTCCCCTTCTGGCATCTAGCCAAAGAACCCTTCCTGCACTTTGCTCAGGCAGCAGCCTGCATGGAATGGGTTCTCCCCCAAGTCCCTTCTCCCTCCTACCCCAGCTGGGCTCTTTATCCACCTGGCTCCTAGCAGACATCTTCCCCCAAAACACCTCAGGATATGTGAATTTAATTTTGTTAAATAGTTAATACATTTACTTGGTTGGAAAACATAAAAATGTATACATTAAAACCTCTGTCCAGCGTTTGGGCCCCATATGCCTGGTTCTGCCATCTCTGTTTCCAACAGGCACCCAGTTTTACTCTTTTTTATTCATTTTTGTACATATGAGTCCAAAGTACCTTCATGCAAATGCAAGAAAATGTGACTATATATTCTTATTTGTTCCCCCACACAAGCTAACGTATGATATGCACTCTTCTGAGCCCTTCTTTTTATTATTATGTATTTTGTAACTATTTCCATATCAGTACTCAATGTACCATTGTTTAATACTCTCCTATTAAATATATTGATGGACATTTGGACTCTAAATATGAAAATAACATCAGATGTATATATAACATGTCTATGTGTGCATATATATACTATAGCTAGTATGATAGATAGTGTGTGTTACATATTATAATCATATGTCATATAGCTATTATACACAATGTTATACTAAAAGCTGTGTGTGTGTGTGTGTGTGTGTGTGTGTGTGTGTTACTGAGAGCATTTCCTAGTCCTCCTCCAGTCACTCCCTCAGGCTATACTAGATGCCCTGACACCTGAGCACACTATAATCATTGAGTCTCTATTCTATCTACTGGAAGGAAAGCTTCTTGCAGGATAGAATTGTGTTCTTTTTTCACTTGTTCATGTCTGTGGTTTCAGTAACTAGTGCAGTGATGGCACAAAAATATTTGTTGAATGAATAAATGATCAACAAACAAGAGACTCTGATGTCTGAAAAGGGTGAACACAAAATGCATCTATTAAGCAGAAACCAGCAGGGGTGAATGCATGGACAAGATGTAGGAGCCAGATGAAGATGCCCTTCATCTGGGAAGTTAAGAGAATGTCAGTAAAATGTTCTGTGCAGTGCATAGCACAGAAGCACTCAATACATACTAGTTTCGCATTGCTATTACTAATGTTATTATTACACTGCTCTGTGCTTGTCCTTATCCTATTTAGGCTGGTCTTTCTTTTGAAGGCCAAAGGGTTCCATTCTGGTGGCACTCCATCTACTGAATTCTCATTTCTTTAACCCCACACCTGACACCTGTTTCCTGCATGAGAACATAATTCCTGTGATCTTCGTAGGACACAGCAATCATAAATCCCTATTAGGAGGGCTGAACTTTTACTTAATATGTATGTATTTTCCTCAATCTGGTTTCCCAGAATTCTTTCCTACCTATGCCTCACAAGAGCATTTGTTGGACTAAATATATTCTCATATTTTCATGAAAAAATCTCAGAATTATTACAGTAGAACAAAGATCTCAGTAGCCTGTCAACAGCCAGTAGTATGCTCCTAAAAGCTACTATTTAACTTCTTATTTATCTCCCATTATCTAGAACTGTACTGAGTTCAGAGTGGCCACTCTTTCACAGTTATTGAGTAAATTGTTGTATACATTTTCTGGATTTTAGATTTACAAAACCCAAAGTATGTAAATTTTTTTAATTGGAAGTAATTTAATGAGGCTATATCTTGACTTTATTTTATACCATTTGATAAAAACTATCTAGAAAATATACTGTCAAATTATTTCTGAAGCAGACGCAATTTGTTTGGATTGGTGAGGATACCTAGCTACAGGAAAAGGGACAGTCAATCTGCTCCAAGATTGTGACTCTATCTTTGAATTTGTTCTTCCACATGTTCTTTATTTTGAGAGTTATTTTAACAAGTTTAGACTACCTTAGTCGCTTGGCTTCCAGTAGGGGGATTTCAAAATAGTTTCTGGTGAAAATTAAAAACTATGTCTAATTAAATTCTAAGCACTATATTTTAGGCATTTTTAAATTACATTCTTACTCTGGGAATTTAATACCACAGATTTAAAGAGGATGCACACACACACACACACACACATACGCACACACAGTATAGCATTTCCTTTTTCTGCTAGAGAATGTTAATAAAGTATTTCTGCTTGAAATAATCTCTATTATCAATTAATGTCATTCTACAGTGCTGTATTTTACTTATTTAGCACCTGAACATCTGAAACATGAAAGCTTACAAAACTGAAATTTAAAAGTAACTTTAATATTTGTACTAATGTGGCAAAGAAAGGGTCATTATTCATAATACACAATGAGTTCATTTAAATTAGTACTAAAACCATGAAAATTTAGTAATTAATTCAATGAACAATATGAACAAGTGTGTTCACATAAGGGAAAAACATCCAAATTGTGAACAGTTTGGTGTAAAATATAATTACTGATACTAACCTGATGCATGCAAGTTAACTTTGAAAAATTATTTTCACTAATTTAGCAATTTGTAAAGATAATGTTAAATAGAATTGTAATTCACTTATTGGTAGAGACAGTCTTTGTCTCAAAGACTATTAAAATGCCCATAACTTTTGGTCCTGTAACCCCACTCAATGGGCTTTCTTCTAAGAAAATAATTCAACAGAAAGAAACAGCTACCTGCATTATGTTCATTTCAGTGTTATTTATAACAGCAAACCTGGATATGTATAAATATATGCAATTAAAGGCATGGTATAACAATTTATAGTACATCAACTTGATGAATAGAAAGTAATAACTATGTTAATTTTTAAGACCATATATAAAACATGAAACAGTTTTTTATGATTCAAGTACATAATCCAGGAAGAAAGTTTAGATACAAAAAGATTTAGAATTATGGATATGCCTTCCCAAAAAATGTTTCTACACATTGTATGATATTTTAAATAATACTATTTAATTATCATATTTGTATATTTGATTTGTATAGAACAGCAGAAGAGATGTTATAGTTGCTTTTCTTAAATTATCAACCAATCGTAAATCTCATAATTTTTATTTGATCATTTAGAGGCACTCATAAATCTTAGTTATTATAAACTATTTCATTTTAGTGGACTGCCCAATTCTGGGGTTAATAAGTCAATAATATCCAATTTAAGTCCCTTTTCAGTGTTAGTTATTTACCGGTAAACATGGATTCATATGCTCATGTGGATTAGTGTGCACACATACACACACATACACACAAAGGAGCTCATTTTTATAACTAGTAGAAAAATCGTAATCTCCAAACTTGGAAAACAGTTTTAAAACTCACCTTATTGATTTCTCTTTGCAGCGAATTTTACACATATATTGTCTTGAATCCTCACTGTCAATATATTCTCCATCATATCTGATAGGTGACAAGTCTCATTCTTTAACAAACCTTTGGAGGTTGTCACCATGGTCGGAGCTGGGGTCCTATGACAATAGTTTTTTTTATCATCCCTATGCCTTTTGCATTGTATCTCTCTGTTCACATCAACATTTGTCACTGTTCTCTGCCCTTCATATCAGACACATTCAGCTTAATGATAAATTAAAACTCAATAGAGAAGGGTAAAAAGTAATATTAGACCACAAGGTATCCTGTAGAATCTTTGTTCTCCAAGGGCTGTATAGCTATCTATTCATCTGCTTATAGAATAAATTGCACAATGTCAGAGCAGACAATACAATTGCCGCTTCAGTAACATGCTCACAGAGTGTAAGAATGTAAGTCAAAAGACAGGTGAAACTGAACTTTTGAAATATGTCCCAATTACTTTTAATTGTACCTCTCCAAAAATGTAAATATAGTTAAAAGGTTTTTTTAAATTTCTGTGTTAACATTTGCATTTATTTAACCAACTCACCATGCTCTTGGAGCTGATCTCTGTGCTTTTCAAATATGAACTCACTTAATTCTCAAAATGACCCATGAGGGTACTGTTATTACAGTCATTTTACATGTGTGAAAACTGAGACACATGGAGAAGTTAAAACAATGTGCCCAAGATTCCATAGCTTGTGAGTGAAGGTGGACCTCAAACCCAAGCAGACAATTCCTCATCATGTGAAAAAAGAGAATTTCTCAGTTCCTTGCAGCACCTTGCAGGGTTCGGGGGTCAACTCTGTCAGATCCGTAAAGCTATGCATCTCCTGTCAGGCTGATGGGATTTAATTGCAGCTCCACTATTAGAAAGTAAAAATAAAAGTACAATTATGTCTAATAGTTAAAAGAGTGGCGAATAGTTAAAAAAGTTTCCTTTCACCCTTGAAAACATCTCTCAACTGCCTTTCTGATCATTGTTGTTTATTTTTTAAACGGATTATTTCAACATTTGTCAAGTGCTAAATATAATGGACTCTTTTTTTTTTCTCTTTTGCTTGCTAGCGCTTTCCGGGGTCTGGTAAGAGGAAAGAAATCATGACCAACCTCTCCTGTCCCAAAAGCCTCCCAGAATTACCCTTTCACCAGAAAATCTATTTTTATATAAAATAGATGGCTTCTGCTCATACCAGATTTTGAGCTGCTTCTAAGTGCTAGATAGAACTATTAAAGATTTAGACTGACTTACTCACTATACATCATGTCTGGTCTCTATATTCAGTTCCAGCCTCAGGAAAGTAAAGCAACAGTTTATCTAAAGTTCCACTCACCCAAGGAATCATTTATTGGATCATCACAATGTTGAGAGGGGTTTATGATTGTGGGAGAATTTCCATGCCAAAAATATTCAAAGGGCTTTGGCAGAAACTTTTGTGTTCAGAAGCCAGGGTACACCTGGTCGGTCAAATTGTTGGGGCCTGGAACTGTTCATTTAGTGAGCTGTGATTTTAAGTCATTCCATTCTCTGTATTCGCGTCTATGCAGTATACTCTCTTGGTGAAATGTGTACACATTTTTGTCAGACTTACTGAAATACAATTCACATACCATACAATTCATCATTTTAAAGTGTATAATTCAGTAGCTTTCAGTCTACTCACATGGTAGCAACCATCACCATGGTCAATTTTAAGACATATTTATCACCTTGGAAAGAAAGCACCACCCCTTAGCTATCACAACCTGTGCATTCTTCCTCCCCAGCTCTAAGCAACTACTGATCTAATTTCTGTCTCTATAGACTTGCCTCTACTGGATATGTCATATAAACGAAACCACATAATGTGGTCTTTCGTGTTTGGCTTCTTTCACTTAGCCCATATTTTTAAGGTTCACCCATGTAGCATGTATCAGAACTTCCTTTTTATGGCTGAATAATATTCTATCATTCGTTTACTCTTAATATCTGTGCCTGTTACAGATATGTGTACAATATTTAGCAAAATTTTCAGAACTAAAATTTAAATTTAGTTAGCCTTCACCTTCCCACTGATAAATTCTGAGAGGAATTTAGGCAATCCACTGTATATTTTATCTACATAACATCATATGCTCATCTTTTGGAAACATCTGGGTTACAGATAGCAACTGACAGCTCTTACACGGATGTCTGGTCTTATATAAAACCAATATTATGGTTATCTATCTTTTGTCCACAGCATCTATGGGTTTTAACAATTTAAAGCATGTGAACATTTAAAGCTTATATTCCTCTTATACCATAACACTCTCCATAACAGTATGCATATGGTTAGTATTTTTTCTGTATGCCAATCAGTTATCCCAACCACAAATTTAATGCTATCGCTAAACAACATAATTCAGTCTCTTGAGCCCTGATGTTCATGATTACCCCAGAAGGACATGTTTGTGGGTCTTCATAAATTATTACCGCCTTACTAGTTTCAAATAATCTCCTAAATATTGATTATTAAATGCAAACATGAGTTATGACATTTGGTAAACTTAAATATTGTTTCATCAGAGAAATGAAAAACTTAATTAGAAATCGTATCTAGCACAAAAGCCATTAGTATAGAAAATCTGAGATCCATTTAATAATTAATCAAGCCAACATGGTGACTTAGGGTTTATGGAAATATTAGAGGCAACAAAGCTAATTTTATTGGTGCATTACTTGGGATAACTTAATGTCATTCAGAGGTTGGCAGATTTTTCACTTTTAGCCTTAGGTTAGAGTAACTATTAGATTAAAAAAAGTAGCTTTTCATAATAACAAGAGTTCATTCAAATAGATTTCCATATCACTTGAAATTACCAAATTTGTATAAATTTCATTAAGAAAATTTTATATCACTTTTTGTATTCTTTCTAAATGAAAACAAGCTGTTTCATTCATCCAGAGAAACATATTCAGAAGCCCCTACTCTGTAAACAGAGCACTATGCTGAGAGCTCAGAGATGCAAAGATGGAGATCAACTAAACAAGGTTGAATTGACATGGTCCTTTCTGCTGTACCTTCCAGTCTACTAGGGGAGATGAAGCCGGCAGTCAAAGTGCCATAACTTAGGACAGAAAATGAGAGCTCTAAACTTAATTTCTCAGTGCCATGAGAACTCATAGAAAGAAGTAGTGTTCAGGAAAGTTGTTATATTTAACTTCCATCTAAGGCATTCACTCTTGGATGGGAAGAAGGGAAAAGGAATTCTATACAGAAGAAACAACAGCATTAGCAAATAAATAAAAATAAGAAATCAGAGGAATAATGAGTGCAGTGCCCTTTGGCTTGAGCAAAGTGTTTATGCACAGAAGTAGTGGCTTAAAGCTGGAAAGAAAGGTTGAAAATAATGATGAAGGGGCTTGAATGCCAAGTGAAGGCCTTGGGCCTTTGCAGTAAGTCAAATAAGGAACTACGTTTCAGTTTGTAAACAGGTGACATATATGGAGTCCTGAAGTAAGGAGGCTATTCTGAATGGCACGTGCAGGGTGGATCAGATATGCAGAAACAAGTGTTAGGATATTCCTAGAAAGCCTGGGCCCATTCTCCCGAGTGTCCTGGAAATACCTGTCTCAGAAATTCAACCTCGAGGAGGACTTCACAGTGACATAAGTTTGACTAGCATCATGTTATACCACTTCTTGGAGATTCACTATGTGAATTAACATATGAAAATTCCTGAGAAACCTTGCTGTTAAAAAACAAAACAAAACAAAACTCATGGAAAACAAAGTGAGAGACTCTGCCAGATTAAAGGAGACTGAGGAAACGCGACAACTAAATAAAACTTGTGACCCTAGACCAACAAACAGACATTAATGAGACAACTGTTGAAAGTTGTATCAGGTCTGTGGATTAGATAACAGTATTGTGTCAATGTTAATTTCCTGGTTTTTGTAATTATACTGTGGCTGTATAAGATGCTAACGTTTGAGGAATATGGGTGAAGGATATACAAAAATTCATGGCATTATTTTTTCAAATTTTGGTAAGTCTGAAATTACTTCAAAATTAAACTTTAAAAATATTTTTATAATTAAAAGTATAACTGCATTTCCAATCAATCATCTAAGATAAACACTTTTGGAAATACTCCCAAGAAAGGCAGGGGAATTTATATCCACAGAGCAGTTGAGAGAAAGAGCTGGGTTGACAGAATAAATGAGTTCAGAGCTGGGTTGACAGAGTAAATGAGTTCAGATGTGGACACATGATGAATCTTGACACCGTTCTTGCCCTTAACATATTTTAGGTACATATATATGTTTTAAACCTAGTTACCTACTTGAGATAATGAAATTCCCTCTCTTGCTCTTTCAGTCGGAATGGACCCTATTGCAATGACTGACTGGAAAAGGGAAATTAGAGACAGAATTATCCAAAGAATTCACAAGAATCCCAATATGAATTTTTGAGAACATGGTTTATTTCGTATCTACACATTATTCAGAAGTAAACAATAAACTTGGGATTCTTCACTTAATATATGGTCCCTGGAGATGCTCAAATGGTTCCTCAAACCCTAACACTCTAGTATTATCAGTAAAGACATAGTTAATCACATTCCTTTTTCTATAACCTGTAAAACAATGAAAACACAAAAGTAATTTTTTTAAAATTACATTCTCTTGACCATAAAATGATAACCACATCAGAATTATTGTCTGAATTTTTGTTTTTTATATAAATGGATTTTTGGTGAAAACTTATTTAATATGGTACCTTACTAATTTAATTACGTAGAACCTTCATGTATAGGTTGTTCTGGAGATCTAAACAGAGGATTAGTCTTTAGTGTTAAAACTTGCTAAATTTTAACAATATTTAATTTAGTAATGGTAGAGATCAATTCAAGGCTCTTCATCAATGGAGTAATAGGATTAGAAATGTGCCTAAGGAAGATGAATTATGTAGCAGTTGCAGACTATATTTCAGGGAAGATTTAGAGTCAGAACAGTCCTGCAGATAGGTGGGGGCTTATGAAGGTCTGAGCTAGAATAGCATGAAGAATGTGGAACTAGAGAGACTTATAGGACAGAGATCAAATCAGGAGAACATGGTCATTAATTGGATAAGACAGCAATTGAAAGAAAAATCCCAAAGATAATACTCAGATTTTGAGCCTAGGTGACAAGTGAAATTGCAGTAATGCTGCAGAAAGAGGGAAATAATAATTAGAGAGTACATAGGCATGGGCAAGGACTTCATGTCTAAAACACCAAAAGCAATGGCAACAAAAGCCAAAATTGACAAATGGGATCTAATTAAACCAAAGAGCTTCTGCACAGCAAAAGAAACTACCATCAGAGTGAACAGGCAACCTACAGAATGGGAGAAAATTTTTGCAATCTACTCATCTGACAAAGGGCTAATATCCAGAATCTATAAAGAACTCAAACAAATTTACAAATTTACAAGAAAAAAACAACCCCATCAAAAAGTGGGTGAAGGATATGAACAGACACTTCTCAAAAGAAGACATTTATACAGCCAACAGACACATGAAAAAATGCTCATCATCACTGGCCATCAGAGAAATGCAAATCAAAACCACAATGAGATACCATCTCACACCAGTTAGAATGGCGATCATTAAAAAGTCAGGAAATAACAGGTGCTGGAGAGGATGTGGAGAAATAGGAACACTTTTACATTGTTGGTGGGACTGTAAACTAGTTCAACCATTGTGGAAGACAGTGTGGCGATTCCTCAGGGATCTAGAACTAGAAATACCATTTGACCCAGCAATCTCATTACTGGGTATATACCCAAAGGATTATAAATCATGCTACTATAAAAACACATGCACATATATGTTTATTGTGGCACTATTCACAATAGTAAAGACTTGGAACCAACCCAAATGTCCAACAATGATAGAGTGGATTAAGAAAATGTGGCACATACACACCGTGGAATACTATGCAGCCATAAAATATGATGAGTTCTTGTCCTTTGTAAGGACATGGATGAAGCTGGAAACCATCATTCTCAGCAGACTATCGCAAGGACAAAAAACCAAACACCGCATGTTCTCACTCATAGGTGGGAATTGAACAATGAGAACACATGGACACGGGAAGGGGAACATCACACACCGGGGCCTGTTGTGGGGTGGAGGGAGGGGGAGGGATAGCATTAGGAGATATACCTAATGTTAAATGATGAGTTAATGGGTGCAGCACACCAACATGGGACACGTATACATATGTAACAAACCTGCACGTTGTGCACATGTACCTAAAACTTAAAGTATAATAAAAAAAGTCACTGGGAGGTAAACTTTAGTCATTTCATTTACTCTATCACATAATTAAAAAATATTTAATTTTAATTTAAGGAGGAGAGTCAAAGAATTATTCCTGGCAGTCAGGAACCTTAACAAATGCTGGGATACAGGAAGCCTCTGCACCTGTCGGCAAGGTGGGAAGTTGACTCTGAATGGGTAATGCCAGGTATTGCTTAGCACTTTACATCTACTGCATCCTACTTTTGCTTACTTTTGATTTACTTTTTCTATTTCTCCTAGTAAGTTTGTCCTAGAATAATTTTTTAAAACTTTTTAATTTTTCTTTTCTGTTTTTTTTACCACCTTGCCTTGGACATAACAGGCTCACAGTGTATACTGCGTAATTACTAGCATATGAGACATTTATGTATAGGTAAGCAAAACTAAATGAACTAATTGTAGAGACTCAAAAGTCAAGTAGAGGAAGGAAAACTGTGCTGCAAAGTAATGACAGCATGTGTTGTGTGCTCTGTAATTTACTTTAAATAATGTTCTGTGTATATGTACTGGGTTTGCTGCTTCTCCTGAAGAGGTGGGGGAGGACAGGGGTGGATTGGTCGGCTGTGCTCAGTTCACACTTACAGTATGCAAATCAGAAGGGCAGTTCACAGCTGAAGGACTCTAAATAAAAGCCCATGTCAGAGACAGCTTCTAAAAGCTTTTAGTGTCTACTCCCTGATCAACACCAAGAATGTTTACTTAGTATACTGAGTGTTAGAAACGATGTTATCTTGGTCAAATGAATGGATCTCAAGTTAAATGAATTGACTGGATGTATTCTTCAGGCATTCCTAGCTGCTTTGACTTCACAGAGCATCTGAATGCAGTGAGCTTCTGGCCCTACGCTTTGTTCAGATACTTGAGGATTCCATTGCCTGACTCCAGCTGGAAGTATGGCTGCATCTTCTGCTAGAATATTGTCAGAAGCAGCTTTTCATATTGCCGAAAAGAACAGAGAGCTGGGACTTTAGCAAGCTTGCAGAATAGGTTTTGTAACTGTTTTTATGCTGTTTGCTAACAAATATCTGTATGTGTAAGACAGAGTTTATATTGAGACTTGCTTGATTTCTGGTAGCTAGGTTGTGGGAGAGAAACAATTTGGCCCTTTACTTCCTCTAGATATCTACTCCCCCCCAAAAAGATTTTATGATTGTAAATAATCAAATTAGTTTAGTTAATATTTATCATAGTAGCCTAGCCAGACTTCTCTTAGGAAGTAGCATTGCTGACATGATAGCTCACGCCTGTAATCCCAGCACTTTGGGAGGCTGAGGCGGGTGGATCACCTGAGGTCAGGAGTTCCAGACCAGCCTGGCCAACATGGTGAAACCCCGTCTCCACTAAAAATATAAAAATTAGCCAGGCGTGGTGGTGGGCACCTGTAATCCCAGCTACCTGGGAGGCTGAGGCAGAAGAATAGCTGGAACTCAGGAGGTGGAGGTTGCAGTGAGCCAAGATAAGGCCATTGCAGTCCAGCCTGGGCGACAAGAGCAAAACTCTGTCTCAAAAAACAAACAAACAAACAAACAAACAAAAACCATGGCATTTGAGCTCAAATGAACTCATTTGAAGACTGGGGCTAAGAATATTCCAAGGGAAACAAAAATTCATATGGGTAGAACTTCGCAAATAAAGAAAAGAGTGATTAAAGATAAAATTAGAGAAGTAAGTAGATGTTAAAGAAGATGTGACACACAATTTAAGACATTGGGATGGTGTCACCATATTTCAACAAGAAGAATGGCATGTTCTATATTTAGGAAAGCAACTCTGGAACTACTCAAGAGAATGGATTGGAGAGAACAAGGCTATCACAGTAGACCACATGAGAGAAGATGGTAGCTTGGCTTTGGTGGTAGCAGCAGAAATAGAAATGCCTAAACAACAGTTCTTGCAGGAAAAGAGGAAGTGGTATGTTAGGAAAAGGAAAAAAGAGGATGAGGCTTAGGTTTTCGATTTGAGCAACAGGATAGATGATACTGCTGCTTACTGAGATGACCGAGTTGAGAGATTTTGCTCCACTGGTAGCTTATATCTCTTTTAAACTTGAATAAAAAGTACAGAACAAACACAGATAAAAAAAATTTCAATAATTAGAGAAATCTTTCTAGATCTATCAAACAACTTATATAGGCCAGGCACAGTGGCTCATACCTGTAATTCCAGCACTTCAGGAGGCCAAGGCAGGCAGATCACGAGGTCAGGAGATCGAGACCATCCTGGCTAATATGGTGAAACCCCATCTCTACTAAAAATACAAAAAATTAGCTGGGCATGGTGGCAGGCGCCTATAGTCCCAGCTACTTGGGAGGCTAAGGCAGGAGAATGGCATGAACCCAGGAGGCAGAGTTTGCAGTGAACCGAGATTGAGCCACTGCACTGCAGCCTGGGCAACAAGTGTGAGACTCCGTCTCAAAAAAAAAAAAAAAAAAAAAAAAAAAAACTTATGTAGTCAGCCTAAAAGAAGCATCATCTAGAAACAGAAAGTATGCCTTCTCAGATTGGAAAACCTGGCTACTCCAGTGGTTCAAAATTGATTGTCATTTCATAATGGTTTAAAGCAATTAGTGTGGTATCGGCATTTACATTTGACTAAAAATAAAACTGCTAACAAGAAAGCTACAGGGAAGTGGTATTCTTTATTTAAATTGATTAATGTAAACAGCTCTTTCATTTAAAATTGATTTACATAAATTCAAGAAAATATTTGCAATGCACAATTATTACTTAGTAACAAAGATAATCAGGAAGTCCTGCAGACAATGAAACGTGAACAATTAAAATATTCAGGATACACAAAGCTTTTAATTAATGAGCTAAACTAATCCAAATAAGCAGGGAACTGTGTTGTAAGGCTTGGCTGTCATGGATTTTGAAGCCAATGATTACAAGAAGAAGAATCATAGCTACTGTAAGAGTTAACGAAAGAGGAAAGAAATATGAAAAGCAGCTCAACAGTCAAAGACAGGTTTATTTTGGAGAATAAACCTGAGAGGGGCTTCTGGCCAATTTCAGTCATCACATTCTCTCTTACAGACTAAGAGTATTTAAGGGTTCAGGGCAAGAAAACTTATCACAGGCTTGGAACGTGTCTGTGTGAAGGAGAAGTTTATTGCAGGGTTGTAATGTCTTTGGTCAGAGGGGAGGCTCGGGCTGACATTGCTCTGGTTGGGGAGGTTATCTCGAGGCTGGCATGTCTCTGGTTAGGGAGGGGTTTACCTTAGGTTTGGAATGTTTCCAGTTGGAGATGTCATTTGTGGTTTGTGAGTATGCTGACCTCAGCCATTAGGCTGATGCCCTTTGGGTTGGATTTAGATGGTTTTTGATCAAGAGGAAATTTAAAATGGCAGTGCCTGTCCAAGATGGTGATGCTTCTGCTCTGTCAGCTACCCTTTACTGAACATATTCCATGTGCCTGGTATCTTTCTTTGAAGTATTATTTTGCAGAGTCTTCTTGAGAATAATGTGAGGTAGGCTTTATTATTTCTATATATGAAGAAACTGGGACATAAAGAAAATAAGTATTTTGTTCAAGGTCCTGTGGTCAGTGTTGGGGAGAGGGCATTAATCTTGGTTCTGATGTATCTCAACACTGCTGTACTTACTGAGGTTACTTTATTAGTACATAGAATAAAAGGTAGTATACAAATAAGTGTATTTTTTTTGAGACAGAGCCTTGCTCTGTTGCCCAGGCTGGAGTGCAGTGGTATGATTATAGTCACTCCAGCCTTGAACTCCTGGGCTCAAGCAATCCTCCCGCCTTATCTCCCTAAATAGCTAGAACTACAAGTGTGTGCCACCATACCTGGCTAGTATTTTTATTTTTTGTAGATACAAGGTCTCAATATGTTGCCCAGGCGTGAAATAAGTGCATTTTTAAATACATGCCTTGGAAAGATATTAGAGTTATAAAGAGTCAATTTGCAAATTTTGTCTGCTTGACAATGTCATACAAGTTGAAATCCTCAAATCATGAGATTTATGTGTCTTACATGTACTGGGCAAAGAAAACACATTCTTTTCAAGCTATTCTCATTTATGGAATTAACTATCAGAAGGAAAATCCAATTATCAGATAATTTTTTAGGTGGGGCTTTGGAAGATTTTTCTGTGCTTACACGCGAACATGAAATTATGTCAGGTTCTCCAGGCATGGTGGCTAATGCCTGTAATCCCAGTGCTTTGGGAGGCCAAGGCGGGCAGATCACGAGATCAGGAGCTCGAGTCCAGTGTGGCCAACATAGTGAAACCCCGTCTGTACTAAAGATACCAAACAAAATTAGCTGGATGTGGTGGTGTGTGCCTGTAATCCCAGCTACTCAGGAGGCTGAGGCAGTAGAATCGTGTGAACCCGGGAGGCGGAGGTTGCAGTGAGCTGAGATCATGCCATTGCACTCAAGCCTGGGTGACAGTGTGAGACTCCATCTCAAAAAAAAAAAAAAAAAGAAAAAGAAAAGAAAAGAAATTATGTCAGGTTCAGGTACTGGATGAAAAACAAATATGGAAATCAGAGCATGAGTGTGCAAATCATAGAAAGATTTCATTCTCTTATTTCTAGAACCCCTTCTCAACCTGGCTAGTACTTCCTTCAGCTCCTCTTTCAGATTGATGGAAAGGACCTGCCTAAGCAGAATTCACCTGCCCCTAATCTAGAAGAGTGCTCTCATTTTGACTCTTTCTTTCTTGAGCAGATGTGGTAAATTCAGTTTTGATCTTCTTTCCTTACCATTGAGTCAGAATTTATATTTGTATAGGAGCTAGGGTATAAGAAAGGATGAGTCAACAATAATCCAATACCTTTCTATATAAGAAGTTAATTACATTACCTTGGTTAATCATAAAATCTGTCTCGATGTTGCAGGTGATTCTATTAGATTCAATTGAATAAAAGAAAGCTTTAAACCATATTCAAGTAAATATGTACCAGATATAAATTGTCAATATATAACTATAACTCTGTGTGTATGCATGTATAATTACCATAAATGAATTTTTTTATCTATTAAACTCAGTATTTTATATTCCACTTCAGTACAAGACTTTCTATAAGATTAGTATTAATATTCAACTAATATTTCATTATAGTTTTAAAAATATACTTGAAAAATACAATTAAAACTTTATCAAATCAAGCCAGAATATTTATTGCTTAGTTGCTTTGATGCTACTTTGCAAATTACTTGAATCTTTCTTGCTTGCTTTATTTCCATTATCGTCATCAACATCAAGTATTGATTGATTTACTTTTGGCCTAGCACTAAACCGGGTAGATTCCATATCTCAATATAACAGATATAAAACATGTTGACACAGTCTTATGCTGATGATTATTGGTTATTAGAATAACACAGAGGAAAAGAGAAAAAATTATCTGACAACTATTATATGGAGGCATATAATAGATTTTATGATTAATCAAGTAATGTAATAATCACTTTATTAACTCATTTGATGTTCCTAGCAATGTTATTATTAGCCCCATTTCACAAATAAGAAAACTAAGGCAAGAAAATGCTATTCGGCTTGCCTAGAATCATACACCAAACAAGTGGCAGAACTGAGATTTGAAACAAGTACTCTGGCTCCACCAGGTGTCTGCTAAACACCCCCTCTGTATTCTGATTCTCTGATAAAGATTACCTTCAGAATTGGCTTCTAATAAGATATAAAAGACACTTCCAATTTTCTTTGAAATTTATGGGTGAGAGGGTTCCCAGTTGCTGTTTTCCTGAGCCAGATGCTGAAATGAAGACTTGAGTGCAGATCATTGATTTAGGAGGTGATCCCAGGACACACAAGTGAGAAAGGAAGGAGAAAACCCAGGAAAGGGTAGGTTATTGAGCAAAAAAAATTATCCACTATGAGTGACAGGGCTCAATTCCCTGGAGATTTTCCCCTCAATTTAGAGTGTGTACTATACAGCTCAGAAATTCCTCACTGAGGGGCAAAGAAGCTGGAGTATTTACTTGTTCACCAAATCCCATCCCTATTTAGTTGAGGGCTTTCTAAAAACATTAAACCTATGACATTCCAGGATGCCCTGGTTTGGGCTTGAGCAGGTTCCCCTGGGGACAGAATAAGCCCTAGCCCCACCCCCCAACCCCGGCGAGCATCACAGTAGCCAGCATGTAGGAAAACTGTCCATTATAGCTTCAGGTTAACTTGCAGATTGGCCATGAGAGTAGGGAGCAGGGAATCCAGTAAGGAGTAGTGGACATCTATTGTCTTTGCCTGCCAGTTTCCATTCCCCTAACTTTTTGTAATACTACCTCAATTCCCTTTTAGTAGAGAGCTACACACTTAATTTTTTCCCTCTGCATGGTGAAGGTGGGTTCTCGTTAGGATGGAGCTGACCCCACTATCCTCCAGGCTCTGGATTGGACATGAGACTCAGGAATTGTCAGTCAGCATATTTCTTGCTCTGGATCTAATAGTTGGTTTAGGAATAGTCATATGAGATAAACTGGTCCCTGCATCTCAACTCAATGACTCTCAACTATTGGAGAAGATAAATTCTCCCCTCCCCTCCAAGGCTGCTGAACTAGGAGGGCATACACCTGAAGAGGCTGGTGGCCACCTCATGGAGAGCACCTACAAGAGAGGAAAGCAGGGCTGTAAAACAGAGAGACACGCGCAGATAGAGACAGGGAGACAGAGGATCCAGTTATGCTCAACCCAGCTCTATCCTTGGACTTTTCAATTACAAGAGTCAATAAACTCTCTTTTTTTTTCTTAAATCAGTTTGAGGAGAGTTTCTCTTACCAGTATTATTTCTTCACCAAAATGTTTTCAGTGTCTACATAGTCTCTTAACTTCTGAGTATTTTTCATTTACTTAGAAGCTTAGAATTCTTAATTTAAATAGACACTTAAAGTCTGCTAGATCAATCTTCTCACAATGCAGGAACATCATCTACAGCTGTGCTGTCCAATGTGACAGCCACCAGCCTCATGTTGCTACAGAGAGAAGGCATGTGGCAGGTCCAAGTGAGAGTGCTTTAAGTATAGAATACACACTAGATTTGGAAAACAATACAAAAAAGAAGATAAAATATCATACATAATTATTCTATATTGATTATATATCTTAAAATAAAAGTCTTTTGAATATATTGGGTTAAATAGAATATATTATTAAAATTAATTTTACCTGTTTCTTTAAATTTATTAATGTGGCTACTAGACAATTTAAAATCATATATGCAACTCACATGATATTTCTATTAGACAGTGCTAGTCCCTGACAAAGGGTGATGCAGCCTCTGCTTGAAAATGCAGCTAATTAACCCTCTGGGCAGGCGCATCCATCATTGGACTGCTCTAAGTGTAAAAAATGATTTTGTGCCTCTACGTTCAAAATCCATCACTTTGGAACTTCCATCTATTGGCACTAGTTCTGCCTCTTGTGTATCACAGAGTATCCACTCTTCATACATATTCAGCTATTTTTACTTCTTACTGGAAGATTGCCATCCAACCTGTCTCTCACAGTCTTATGAAATAGGACATCACAGACATTTCTGACTCCTGCTCTGCTGACAGAATCTGCTATTAACAACAGTTGCAGGTTTGTTAGCCATAATCTTTCTGTGCTTAATGATAAATTAGGCTTCATCTTCTTGTGAAGCTACAGACAAAGTAGAGACTTCTGCTTGAGACTCTGGAAGTTCTCTCTGCCCCAAAAGTCTAACTGAGAGGGGTACAGGAGTTAAGGACATCCATCAGGGATGTCATTCCTTGGTCTGAGTTCTATCACGGGAAATGAATGTGGACTTTGGGATGAGAAAAGGGCAGTTGTCAACAGGAAATAGCAGCTCTGAGTTCATTTTCAGCAGACAACAGTCTGTTCCAACATAACCTACTCCAACCTAAGCTTCATGGAGACAGACCGGGGCTGACAAAAGGTAAATGGTTTTCATGTCACTAGTGTCTTTAATGAAATACCAATAAATGTAATTTCCTTCTTAAATTTAACAATCCAAACAAGTAAGGTGGAATGCAGCAGACTGTTATTTAAGTATGTCATGAAGATTTCAAGTTTTAGATCTTGATGCCTATTTTCATGATTAAACAAAATTAAAATCTTTCAAGAAAAAAAGCTATGGTTCCAAAGACTGTTGTCTGTGATTATGATATATTCAAAGTATTTTCATTGCAATGTTGTGGACATCCATAATAAATTATGCCTTTTTAATTGGGATTATTTTTATTTCAGGCAATTGGCACTCTTGAAAATAAAAACCCATCTGTCCAAAACCAACTATTTTTTCATTTCCTGTCATTTCGGCTTAGATTGCACCACTAATCTCTGAAATCCACATTTTAGTCTAGTGATCAAACAAAAGTTTTTTCTGATCTATGGAAAACTTTTTATAGCAAAGAAAGTTCTTAATGAAAAAGTTAAATAAGACAAGTTCAAAAGTTTATACAAGGCACTGGTTAGAGCATCTAGGATTTGTGGATAAAATAATATGCCCCAATTATCCGGATGTGTAATTTAGGAAGTAATAAATTGTATGCTGATGAATCTAATTCAAAAAATCAACACATGCTAAGGCACTCCACAGCCTGTTCAAACACCCTCCCCAATTGCCTTGTTTCAATTACTATCAATAGCCACAAATTGAAGTTCTGTCTGTATGATGCCCCAAACATTTGGTTAATTCAGTTCATTCAACCCAGTTAATTCAATATGCAAAAAAATTCACCAATGAATTGGCAAGCTAATGTTCTCAAAATTGTTGATCAGTGAGTTGTAACCTAAGAAGATTTGGCAAAGGCATTCTGAAAAGCCAGGGCTCTCCTCCCATCTCACTATTCCTTCAACAACTCATTTTGCTTATTCCTTCCACTTACAATAACCTTCAGCATCTTATAGTGCTTCTTTTACCCTAATTCAATAAGCCTTCTCTATCATTAAACCCGAAGTTTCTAAAGTCTTATCTCTAGACCATTCCTGGACAATTAAAAGAGTATAGGTGATTCTTCTAAGCAGTTTGGAGATTCAACAGTCCTCTCTGAAAAGCTTCCTAATTTTTGACTTTTTAATCTTCTATCCTAGAATATGTAGACACTGTTGTCCCCAGTTAACTTTCTCTATTGGTGGATGGACCCTAAGGTGACTCAATAATCTCTGCTTCTAGTACTCATGCCCTTGCATAATCCCCTCCTCTTCAGTGTGAGTAGCATCTGGAATTTGCTTCTAACTAATAGAATATGACAAAGATGACATGTCCATCCCACGATTTATTACATTATATGGCAAAAGTGCTAGGATGTTATTCCCATGATTATTTTACATTACACAAGACTAGGAGGAGCCTGCACATCTAGCAGAAGAGATGAACAGGCCCAAGCTCTCCAAACATCCCTGGCTCATTGGGTGACTGCATGCCTGGGCAAGAAAGATCTGGAGAGCACAGAAGATCCAGGGATAATTTATAAATTGCCTGAGTTTTTAATGTACACCATAACCCCCACACAGGTGCAATAGCAGAGGATAGGAGATTTACTGGCTTTAGGTGTGTCTTAGTCAGTTCAGACTGCTGTAATAGAATACTACAGACTGAGTAGTTTAAACAACAAACCTGTGTTTCTAACAGTTCTAGATGCTAGGAAATCTCAGATGAAGGTACCAGCAGATCCAGTGTCCAATGGGGGCCTACTTCCTAAATTGCAGATGATTGTCTTCATATTCTATCATCACATGGTGGAGACAGACAGAAACCAATTTCTCATGTCTCTTCTTATGAGGGTACTAATAACATTTATAAGGGATCCACTGATACCATCACATTGGCGGTTAGGATTTTATTTTATTTTTATTTTTATTTTTTTTTACCTTTCATTGCCATTCTTTTTTATTATTATACTTTAGGTTTTAGGGTACATGTGCACAATGTGCAGGTTTGTTACATATGTATCCATGTGCCATGTTGGTTTGCTGCACCCATTAACTCGTCATTTAGCATTAGGTATATCTCCTAATGCTGTCCCTCCCCCCTCCCCTCACCCCACAACAGTCCCCAGAGTGTGATGTTCCCCTTCCTGTGTCCATGAGTTCTCATAGTTCAATTCCCACCTATGAGTGAGAACATGCGGTGTTTGGTTTTTTGTCCTTGCGATAGTTTACTGAGAATGATGTTTTCCAGTTTCATCCATGTCCCTACAAAGGACATGAACTCATCATTTTTTATGGCTGCATAGTATTCCATGGTGTATATGTGCCACATTTTCTTAATCCAGTCTATCGTTGTTGGACATTTGGGTTGGTTCCAAGTCTTTGCTATTGTGAATAGTGCCGCAATAAACATACGTGTGCATGTGTCTTTATAGCAGCATGATTTATAATCCTTTGGGTATATACCCAGTAATGGGATGCCTGGGTCAAATGGGATTTCTAGTTCTAGATCCCTGAGGAATCGCCACACTGACTTCCACAATGGTTGAACTAGTTTACAGTCCCACCAACAGTGTAAAAGTGTTCCTATTTCTCCACATCCTCTCCAGCACCTGTTGTTTCCTGACTTTTTAATGATGGCCGTTCTAACTGGTGTGAGATGGTATCTCACTGTGGTTTTGATTTGCATTTCTCTGATGGCCAGTGATGATGAGCATTTTTTCATGTGTTTTTTGGCTGCATAAATGTCTTCTTTGGAGAAGTGTCTGTTCATGTCCTTTGCCCACTTTTTGATGGGGTTGTTTGTTTTTTTCTTGTAAATTTGTTTGAGTTCGTTGTAGATTCTGGATATTACCCTTTGTCAGATGAGTAGGTTGCAAAAATTTTCTCCCATTCTGTAGGTTGCCTATTCACTCGGATGGTAGTTTCTTTTGCTGTGCAGAAGCTCTTTAGTTTAATTAGATCCCATTTGTCAATTTTGGCTTTTGTTGCCATTGCTTTTGGTGTTTTAGACATGAAGTCCTTGCCCACGCCTATGTCCTGAATGGTATTGCCTAGGTTTTCTTGTAGGATTTTAATGGTTTTAGATCTAACATTTAAGTCTTTAATCCATCTTGAATTAATTTTTGTATAAGGTGTAAGGAAGGGATCCAGTTTCAGCTTTCTACATATGGCTAGCCAGTTTTCCCAGCACCATCTATTAAATAGGGAATCCTTTCCCCATTTCCTGTTTTTGTCGGGTTTGTCAAAGATCAGAGAGTTGTAGATAGGCGGCATCATTTCTGAGGGCTCTGTTCTGTTCCATTGATCTATGTCTCTGTTGTGGTACCAGTACCATGCTGTTTTGGTTACTGTAGCCTTGTAGCATAGTTTGAAGTCAGGTAGCATGATGCCTCCAGCTTTGTTCTTTTGGCTTAGGATCGACTTGGCAATGCGGGCTCTTTTTTGCTTCCATATGAACTTTAAAGTAGTTTTTTCCAATTCTGTGAAGAAAGTCATTGGTAGCTTGATGGGGATGGCATTGAATCTATAAATTACCTTGGGCAGTATGGCCATTTTCACGATATTGCTTCTTCCAACCCATGAGCATGGAATGTTCTTCCATTTGTTTCTATCCTCTTTTATTTCATTGAGCAGTGGTTTATAGTTCTCCTTGAAGAGATCCTTCACATCCCTTGTAAGTTGGATTCCTAGGTATTTTATTCTCTTTGAAGCAATTGTGAATGGGAGTTCACTCATGATTTGGCTCTGTTTGTCTGTGATTGGTGTACAAGAATGCTTGTGATTTTTGTACATTGATTTTGTATCCTGAGACTTTGCTGAAGTTGCTAATCAACTTAAGGAGATTTTGGGCTGAGACGATGGGGTTTTCTAGATATACAATCATGTCATCTGCAAACAGGGACAATTTGACTTTCTCTTTTCCTAATTGAATACCCTTTATTTCCTTCTCCTGCCTGATTGCTCTGGCCAGAACTTCCAGCACTATGTTGAATAGGAGTGGTGAGAGAGGGCATCCCTGCCTTGTGCCAGTTTTCAAAGGGAATGCTTCCAGTTTTTGCCCATTCAGTATGATATTGGCTGTGGGTTTGTCATAGATAGCTCTTATTATTTTGAGACACGTCCCATCAATACCTAATTTATTGAGAGTTTTTAGCATGAAGGGTTGTTGAATTTTGTCAAAGGCCTTTTCTGCATCTATTGAGATAATCATGTGGTTTTTGTCTTTGGTTCTGTTTATATGCTGGATTACGTTTATTGTTTTGCATATGTTGAACCAGCCTTGCATCCCAGGGATGAAGCCCACTTGATCATGGTGTATAAGCTTTTTGATGTGCTGCTGGATTCGGTTTGCCAGTATTTTATTGAGGATTTTTGCATCAATGTTCATCAGGGATATTGGTCTGAAATTCTCTTTTTTGGTTATGTCTCTGCCAGGCTTTGGTATCAGGATGATGCTGGCTTCATAAAATGTGTTAGGGAGGATTCTCTCTTTTTCTATCTATTGGAATAGTTTCAGAAGGAATGGTACCAGTTCCTCCTTGTACCTCTGGTAGAATTCGGCTGTGAATCCATCAGGTCCTGGACTCTTTTTGGTTGGTAAGCTATTGATTATTGCCACAATTTCAGAACCTGCTATTGATCTATTCAGAGATTCAACTTGTTCCTGGTTTAGTCTTGGGAGGGTGTATTTGTCGAGGAATTTATCCATTTCTTCCAGATTTTCTAGTTTATTTGCATAGAGGTGTTTGTAGTATTTTCTGATGGTAGATTGTATTTCTGTGGGATCGGTGGTGATATCCCCTTTTTCATTTTTTATTGCATCTATTTGATTCTTCTCTCTTTTCTTCTTTATTAGTCTTGCTAGTGGTCCATCAATTTTGTTGATCTTTTCAAAAAACCAGCTCCTGGATTCATTAATTTTTTGAAGGGTTTTTTGTGTCTCTATTTCCTTCAGTTCTGCTCTGATTTTAGTTATTTCTAGCCTTCTGCTAGCTTTTGAATGTGTTTGCTCTTGCTTTTCTAGTTCTTTTAATTGTGATGTTAGGGTGTCAATTTTGGATCTTTCCTGCTTTCTCTTGTGGGCATTTAGTGCTATAAATTTCCCTCTACACACTGCTTTGAACGTGTCCCAGTGATTCTGGTATGTTGTGTCTTTGTTCTCGTTGGTTTCAAAGAACATCTTTATTTCTGCCTTCATTTCATTATGTACCCAGTAGTCATTCAGGAGCAGGTTGTTCAGTTTCCATGTAGTTGAGCGGTTTTGAGTGAGTTTCTTAATCCTGAGTTCTAGTTTGATTGCACTGTGGTCTGAGAGACAGTTTGTTATAATTTCTGTTCTTTTACATCTGCTGAGGAGAGCTTTACTTCCAAGTATGTGGTCAATTTTGGAATAGGTGTGGTGTGGTGCTGAAAAAAATGTATATTCTGTTGATTTGGGGTGGAGAGTTCTGTAGATGTCTATTAGGTCCACTTTGTGCAGAGCTGAGTTCAATTCCTGGATATCCTTGTTAACTTTCTGTCTCGTTGATCTGTCTAATGTTGACAGTGGGGTGTTAAAATCTCCCATTATTATTGTGTGGGAGTTTAAGTCCCTTTGTAGGTCACTCAGGACTTGCTTTGTGAATCTGAGTGCTCCTGTGTTGGGTGCATATATATTTAGGATAGTTAGCTCTTCTTGTTGAATTGATCCCTTTACCATTATGTAATGGCCTTCTTTGTCTCTTTTGATCTTTGTTGGTTTAAAGTCTATTTTATCAGAGACTAGGATTGCAACCCCTGCCTTTTTTTGTTTTCCAGTTGCTTGATAGATCTTCCTCCATCCCTTTATTTTGAGTCTATGTGTGTCTCTGCACGTGAGATGGGTTTCCTGAATACAGCACACTGATGGGTCCTGACTCATCCAGTTTGCCAGTCTGTGTCTTTTAATTGGAACATTTAGCCCATTTACATTTAAAGTTAATATTGTTATGTGTGAATCTGATCCTGTCATTATGATGTTAGTTGGTTATTTTGCTCATTAGTTGATGCAGTTTCTTCCTGCATTTGGGCTGGTTCCATAGTTTTGCAATTACAAATTGTGTTGCTATAAACATGCATGTGCAAGTATCTTTTTTATATAATGACTTATTTTTCTCTGGGTAGATAAGTAGTAGTGGGATTGCTCAACCAAATGGTAGATCTTTTAGTTCAAGGAATCTCCACACTGTTTTTCATAGTGGTTGTGCTAGTTTACATTCCCACCAACAGTGTAAAAGTGTTCCCTTTTCACTGTATCCACATCAACGTTTACTATTTTTTGATTTTTTGATTATGTCCATTCTTGCAGGAGTAAGGTGGTATCACATTGTGGTTTTGGTTTGCATTTCCCTGATAATTAGTGATGTTGAGCATTTTTCCATATGCTTGTTGGCTATGTGTATATCTTCTTTTGAGAATGATCTATTCATGCCCTTAGCCTACTTTTTGATGCAATTGTTTGTTTTTTTCTTGCTGATTTGTTTGAGTTCTTTGTACCCTGTAGATATTAGTACTTTGTCAGATGTATAAATTGTGAAGATTTTCTCCCACTTTGTGGGTTGTCTGTTAACTCTGCTGATTATTACTTTAAGTAGGAAATATGCTCCAAACATGATGAAATTATTTTGGGCAGACTGCTTCCTAGTTTATGCATCCCTCCTCACTACATTCATGTTCTCTAGATCTTCACATACAATTCCACTCCATTTCCAGTCCCAACATCAATTTAAACTTGATAAAGAAAACATTTAACCAGCTCTAATTCCAATCTCAAAGTAGGCCCTCATATGCTATTTGATCTTCAACCCCCTTTAATGCACACCTTGGTCCTGTGAGTCCCCATCTGGCTACTGCCTTGACTCCAGGTCAGGGGCCTATTTCTTCCAAAGGCATCATAGTCCAGTTCTTCCATCCCAATTAGTGGTTAGGACACTGCTTCTGGTAGCAATGTTTTCTTGATATCTCCTTTCCTTTCAACATTTTTGGTATTCTTCCTACTTCCAAATTCTTAATTGCTATGTGTATTAGTGTGCTAGGGCTGTTGTAAAAAACAAAATGCCCACAAACTGGTTGGCTTACACAACAACAATTTATTACCTCAGTTCTGCAAGCCAGAAGTGTCATGGGTGAAAGGAAACATTTTGAACTATTCACCAATCTTTGAACTTTTAGGCATAATTCTACTTTTATTTTTACTTTCTTTTTTTTTTTTTTTTTTCCAGGCTGGAGTGCAGTGGCACAATCTCAGCTCACCGCAAGCTCCGCCTCCTGGGTTCACACCATTCTCCTGCCTCAGCCTCCAGAGTAGCTGGGACTACCGGTGCCTGCCACCAAGCCAGGCTAATTTTTTTGCATTTTTAGTAGAGATGGGGTTTCACCGTGTTAGCCAGGATGGTCTCGATCTCCTGACCTCATGATCCGCCCACTTCAGCCTCCCAAAGTGCTGGGATTACAGGCATGAGCCACCGCGCCTGGCTTATTTTTACTTTCTAATAGTGGAGCTGCAATTAAATATCAGCAACCCAACAGGAGATGCATAGCTTCACAGATCTGACAGAGTTTACCCCCAAACTCTGCAAGGTGCTGCAAGGAACTGAGAAATTCTCTTTTTTCACATGATGAGGAATTGTCTGCTTGGGTTTGAGGTCCACCTTCACTTACAAGCTGTGTGACCTTGGGCACATTTTTTAACTTCTTCATGTGTCTCAGTTTTCACACCTGTAAAATGACTACAATATCACCGCCTTCGTGGGTCATTTTGAGAATTAAGTGAGTTCATATTTGAAAAGCACTTTGGGAAGAATCTGTTCCATGTATAGCATCTGGCAGTTCATTAATTTGTGGCAGCATAACTCCATTCTTCACATGGCATTCTCCCTGTGTGAGGGTCTGTCTACAAATTTCCCCTTTTTATAATAACAATAGTCACATGGAATTAGGGGCTCACTCTACTCCACTGTGACCCTGTCTTAACTAATTATTATCTTCAGAGACTCCTTTCCATAAGGTCACATTCTGAGTCACTGAGGGTTAGGACTTCAACATATGAGTTTCTGGGGCATACAGTTTAGCCCATAACATTATAGTTGTATTTGCTCATAACATTATAGTTGTTTTTAACTTGTTTAGATATTGCTAGTTACAATTTTTAATTCATTTATGTGTTCATCATTTTCCACTAATATTTATTGAAAGTCTACCATATATCAGACTCTCTGCCAGACATGAGAAAAAACAAGTAGGCCCTGCGAGCTGAGGGAAGTCACTGTCTGGCAGGAGACACAGGTGAACAATGGAAGGGCACTCCATTTTGCATCGTTCATCTCAAGTATAACAAGGATGAGTCATTTTTTCCCAACATTATTTTAACTGCTCATGATCTGCCACATTTTGGTAGAATCATTCTTTTTAACTTACATGTGTACACATTTTCCAAAAGTGCCTGCTGCTAAATTCACCTATGACCAAGGAGTCTATTATATGGATTTCTACCATTTGTTATTTGCAGACTGCATTTTCCTGAACTTTGGGTGAACAAGAGAGGTCATTTATGTAAGTTTTAGGGCCTGGAAAAAATCCATTTACTATGTTCTTGTTTAGCTATGAAAGTGATTTCTGCTAAACAGCTGCAAGAAAAGAGCTTTAATCCTCCTGAGGAGAGATCCTTCTCTGAAACAAAGAAATTCTGCTTTTTCCAGAGAATAAAGATCAAGTCAAATAACACATACAGAAGAAACAATAGGTAGAAGATATTTTCATCCAATTCCTGTTATATCACAGTGGGGCTATTGTTCTCTAAACAAATGGAATCAGAGAGCACTTCATGCTCTCTTTAAGTCGCTCTAAAAGACTGATGAGATAAAGTTCGCCTTTTTCAGGAGAACCAGCATGTATGAATAAAATCACACTCAAAGTGCTAATGGACAGATTTCAGAATGGTGCCTTGAAATTTTTGTTAAGCTCAATGTGTGTACATGAGTATTTGTGTGTGTGTGTGTGTGTGTGCGCATGTGTGAAACAAAAACTAGTATTCTTTCAACATAAAAATCACGTTTCCCCTTTCTACCAAATTAAATTACACAGTGCTCACTATCCTGTACATACTTGTTTCTCTGCTCTGCACAGTACAAGATAGGTTAAGACTAGAGTCTGGGTGTAAACAATTCTTTGAGATTTAAGTGTTGTTATGAGAAAATATTCTCTGTAAATCCAGATCTCTGGATACATTTAGTCATCAATGGCCTACATGTGAGGAATTCAGATTGGCTGTCTGCAATTGGATGAGTGCTGAGCATCATGTGTGCATTTGGGCAGCGTAATCATCTAGACAAATTGAGCAGCCTTGAGCATCTGCAGAGACTGGATGCAGTATCTAGCATTCATTGCTGACTTTTTTTTTTTTTTTTTTTTTTTTTTTTGAGAGTGAGTCTCACTTTGTCGCTCAGGCTGGAGCTCAGTGGTGTGATCTCGGCCCACTGCAACCTCCACCTCCCAGGTTCAAGCGATTCTCCTGTCCCAACCTCTGGAGTAGCTGGGATTACAGGCATGCGCCACTGTGCCCGGCTATTGTTTGTATTTTTAGTAGAGATTGGGTTTCATTCTGTTGGCCAGGCTGGTTTCGAACTCCTGGCCTCAAGTGATCCACCTGTCTAGGCCTCCCAAAGTGCTGGGATTACAGGTGTGAGCCACCCTGCCTGGCCTACTGCTGACTTTAAAATCACATCACAGATGAGGGACATTTAATTGGTGAGCCTCAAACTAAAGGTAGAGAATTGAAGACAGTCATTTTTTTGGCCAAATTAACACTTTTAAAAAGGGTCTTTGAAAGGTTTTGAGGCTTGGTTGGGATCTGGATATTTGGTGGATTTATACAGATTCACAAATTGCAGAGTTAGGGTCATTTCATACATACACACACGCATACACATATTATTTGAAAATGTGATTAATACATAGTAATTTCAACTGAAAACATGACTAGCTGATATGGTTAAAGTAAGTTCATATAATAATGATTTTTTGGGCCTAACGATCCTTCACGTAACTTAGGTTAACATGGGGAAAGGTGAATAATATATACTGAACCTAATTTTGAACATTCATAATGTTCCAAGATACTAGCTATGTTATCTAATTACATTTAGAAACTTATAAAACATTATTATTACTAATTCTCTCTTAATTCCATTTTAGAGCTAAAAAAAGACAAAAGACGAAATGAAGACATTGAGAAGTTAAGTACCTTCTAGCTGAAGGTTCTATAGCCAATAAATTCTGGAGCTGGGATCTAATCTAAACTTAAGACTGCTTGATTCTAGGATGGGTCGGTGCCTTTTGTGCTACACAGCACTGCTGTAAAATTCCTGTTTACAGTACTGCTTAACCTGGGGTCCATAGGCACCCAAGGGGCTTGTGAATGGAATTCAGGGGACCCATGAACATGGTGGGGAAAAAAGTACATTTTTCTTTCACTAACCTCTAACTCGATTTTAGCATTTATTTCAATTATAAATGTGGGCAAAAATCTTAGACATATTAGTTCTTGGTTTCGTTTTGTGTTACATTTGTAAGAGAGGAAAATAATCAGGATAAGGTTTTAGCAGCAGATAAGAAAAAGTCAAAGGGGGACGTCGTTGGTGGTAGCAATCCAAGTCAAACATATTTGAAGCTGCTAAATAAGTGGTACTCAGACAGGTCTGAGAATCAGATTCACCTTTAGAGTTGATAAATTATACAAATTCCTGGACCTTGCTCTCTACAGATTTTGATATGGCTGAGCTTAAGTCAAATTGTGGTCACTGGCACCATTATATACACACACAGGTACACAATAAGTTGTGTGAAGGGGATGGAAAGATCATAGGTGGATGGATGGATGGCTAAATATTGGCATGAACAAGCTAGAAGGGGGAAAGGCAATAAAAGAAGCAGCAGGAGCCAAGAGACAGCTAGTGCTATGCTCTTCAGCTACACCCCCCTCACTATCTCTGCACTCGCAGTCCCTGTGTCAGGAAGCTACTCCTCATTTCTATCACGTTAGACACTTCAATGCTGGAATAAAAATTATATGCAGTATCACAGGGCAGTAGGCAACCACCAGGAAGTCTGACATTATTTGTAATCCTCTCCCAAATAAATAAGTAAAAAGTGTAGGAGATGGAGGGGAAAGAACATGAGGCTAGAAGGGCTGAGCTCAAACAGATCTCCATTTCTCCTACTTGCCACCCTTACTTTTCCCTTCCCAGCCCCTCACCTCAAGAAACACTTTAATAGATACATAAGAACAGTATTTTATGTAGATTTGGTGGGGGGGGTGGATATAGATACTCCAGAGAGCGGCTTCAGAATCCAGGACTATTTTGTAAGTACTGTTACTGAGCTCTGCTTTTGCCTGATGACATTTTGTCTATTACTAGCGTTCATTAGTGACAGTTGAATGGATTTTTCATGTACTTATACACCATATAGGAAGTGAAAAAGGAGTTGTCTATGACATTTGTCTCATGCTTTATTTGATATTTATTGGAGCCAGACTAGAATCTGAACATGTTAAAAAAAAAAAAAACAGCTCATTCTGAGGCCACTTATTACTAGTCAAGCCACCTTACTTACTGTAGAGAAGTTAATAGGCTTTATGTGCAAAGGCTACTAATGGTGGCAAACAGAAGGCATAAGAGGCGATAAGAAGGAACAAAGCTATTGCTAGCACTGCAGCTCACCTGTTCTAGTAGCCACTGAGGTTGTAAGAGAGGCCTTTTATTTTAAAAGGCAGAAAGCAGATGTTCTAGCACACCCAATGTGGGTAGGTAGAAAAGAAATGACTGTCAACAATTGCTTATATGGTCAGATGCATTTGGCTAATAAAACAGGGCATCTTTCTATTGTGACTTAATTAGTGACTTCCCTCAACCTTGGGGTTAAATTCTAGTAATGTTAAGAATTAATTAATGTAGAAATATCATGTTTGATGAAGATTATAGACATTCTGGGTAATGACATTTAGGATGCGTATCTTAGATGTTCTTAGAGCTGAACGTTCAGTGTTGGAGATTAACTCTTCTTAGACCTCGAGAATCAACTCGGAGGCTTTCATGCCAACTTTACTGGGAGAAATAGGCAGAGCTGCTCAGCCTCAATAGGCCTGCCCACCATAATCACTGCTGAGGGAAGTGGTCCCATCCACCCTCCTACCACTGCGTCTCCATGTTATTCCCACAGTCACAGGTAATGGACCTACTGATAGGTAGTGGACTTAAAGAGGGACAACCAGTTCATAAACTGGCCAGTAACCCACAGCCTAGTAAAAAAGATTAGCTGAGCCAATGAGATTCATCCTTTAGGGATTTCAAAACAGGTTTGTAAGTTCTCAGTTGCTGAGAAAGCTGAAGCCAAAAAGTTTTGATTTGGAGAAGGGCTTGGGGTGCCACGTCTATAGTGAGATAAAGGCATGAAGAAGCAGAAACTACAAGTCAAAAACGTCAATTGATAGATAAAGAAGAATGAAATTTACAAAGAAACCAGCAATGCTATGGGGAAGGCAGGGTGGGGATCATTTCCATCAGCTGAGTCCAACTATTGTTCTCGGACTTTTGGGAGTGCTTTTTTTATTTCCCCTGGTAAACCCACCCACTACCTGAAAAACGTTGACTGGGCTTCTTTTTCTCACAAGCAAATGTGTCAGGTTAGGCATACTCACTTCTAAATGCCAAAGCTGAAGGCAGCTTAAGACTCCACAGATAAAATGTAGTATTTTGAATCTCTGAAACTCCAATAGTTGACTCTTTTGACCAACATAAAGGATAATCTCTTATGGCTCAACCCAACACTGTGCCCTATGTGTATCACCTTGGGCATGCACAGAGTAGGAAGCCCACCATGGGTTTAGTACCCACCTACCTTTTTGTTCCTTATCTTCCACCACTTTTCCTATTAAATTTTTACACTAAATCATTACACTCACCTCAATGTACTATGCTGTTTTACATCTTCATAAAATTGCCTGTGCTGTTTCCCCCTCACTGGAATATTATTCCCTGACTTTTTAACCTATAAATTTCTATTCATCTTTCAAGACTTATTCATGTGTCAGCTCATCTGTGAAATGTTTCCACATTTCACCAGATCCCTTCCTCAATCCACTTTTCCTTGATACCTTGGTCCTCTAACTTTATGTTAGTGTGTATCACACTGAGCTACTATTACCTGTTGAAGGTCTGTCTGACCTACAGGGCTATGGGGTCCTTGAGAACAAGGACCATGTTTTATTCTTCTCTCCATTTTTGGCATGAGCAAGCAATCATTATGTGTGTGCTCTTAACTGACCCAAGGCCACATAGAACATCAGAGAAAGATCTCAAACAACTCAAAAACTCAAAATCGAAAGGCAGTCATCATGCAGCAACATCATATCCATCATTCTCTACCACTGACATGTGGCAAGAAATAAGCCTGGAAACTAAAAACAAACCCCCAGTACTTTGAAACTGAAAGCACCAGACTCAACTTATATCCAATGTCTCCACTCAAATAATTGTTGAACATGCTGCTTGAATTATAGCCAAGAAAATGAAGAGTGTGGCTTGGAAATAACAGTCCAATTTCCTTGCAAATGTATACTTTCTCTTGCTGAAAGTTTGAGAATAGGTTAAATAAATCTGCTAATTTATTCTGTAATCCATCGAAAATATTGGTTTGGAATGGACTCTCTGGTAGAGAAATTCACTTTTTTTAAGTTGATAAATTAATAATTGGATTTACATTTTAGAAACATACAGACAATAGCTTTAAAGGGGGAGGTACAGGAAGGGAGATCTATTCAGGTACTGTTCCAAGCTTAAATTAAGGCAGTGGCTGCATAGATGCAGAAAGGAAGACAGGAAGAGATATTTAGGAGTATTCACAGTGAAGTCATCAGAATTTCATTTACATGGGTAGGGTTGAGGATAAGAGGTCTCAGACTATTGTAATTTTTATATTAGTATCCCTGGTCATGAATTTAACTAAAGAGGTAGTGATACCTGGAACTATGTAAGGTGATAAACATGTTAATTAACTTGATTGTGATAATTATCTCACAATGCATACATATCAAAACATCAGGTTGTACACCTTGAATATATACAATCTTTGTCAACTGTACCTCAATAAAGCCAAGAAAGACAGAACAATCAGCACAGAAACAAAAACAAACAAAAAATATATTCAATAATGTTTACTTCTGGGCCCTTTGGTAAGGTAGTGCTGTTAATTTTTCTGGAAACTGTTATGAAGATGGATAGTGGTTTTTTCACAGAGAAGTTTTCAATCATTATATAAGTGAAAGTCGAAACACCTTAAAATAGGCTAATTCTCACATGGGAGGAATAGGCATTTACAGCGTTAGAAACACTTCAAAATAACTGGTATCAATCAGGATATATGTGGAATTTGTTGTAATGGAACTAGTATAAGTAATTTATGTCTTGGTCTACACATTGAAGAATGTTTTCAGTTTTGAGGATCAAAGTCAAAACAAATTCAACAATATTTAATAATATTGAGGATTATGATTCTCACATCAGCCTGAGTCATTTATTTGGACCTTTGAAAAACCCCACATAATAACAAAATATTCTAAAATTGTTGGTAAAATTTTAACTGGTTCTCAATTCAGTACCAAGTGATTTGCAAAAATACCCACATAGTTTGCTCTGGACAGAAAATGTGGTGTCATCATTGGCTCCTTTTTTCCTTTTTCTTCTACTTCCTCATGTCCAGTCATACACTAAGAGCTGTTCATTTTATGTTCTTGTTGGTTCATTTTATGTTCTCCACTGTCATGTGCAAGATTGCCAAAATGGCCATGGTACTTTTCATTTCCTCTAAAGGGGTGGAAACTATATTCTCATCCTTTGAATCTAGATTGCCTCTGTGACTTACTTTGACCAGTGGGATGCAGCAGAAGTGAGATTTGAGGAGTTTTAAGACTTGGACTCAGAGGCCTTGAAGCTTCTGCTGATATAATCTTAGTCACGAGACTGCCATGAGAAAAGACCTATTTAGTCCTCACAATAACACAATTACTTAGGAGGTACATACTACTGTTATCCCCACTTTAGAGGTGAGGGACCTGGAACATGGAGAAGCTGAGCAACATGGCTGAGGCTATGGGGCTGGTCATCGGCTGAGATAGGATTTAAACCTAAGCATATTTAACCTACCACTCACCTAGGCAGAGATAAATGCTCTACTGACCAGGGCTAAGTCGAATCTCCTTGCTATCTGTGATGGGAGGATTATGCACCCATCACTGTGAGTAGCACTTATCAGAGCTGTAATTACTTGTCCCAAAGCATGTCTTTCTCAATAGCTTTTAAGTGCAGTGAGGGCAAGACCACATCTGTCTTGTTTTCTGTGTATGCCCAGTGCCTGGAAACGTACTAGACATACAGCAGATATTTAAGAGACAATAATTATTTTCTTTTTAGAATTTCTGCTGTACACACAGACATACACACACACACACACAGAGAGACACACACACACACACAAGGAAACAATGGGCCCCTTGCTCATTGCCGAGTGGTATTCATCATCACACCAAGACAGCAAGAAAAACACACTGTGTATTGATGTGCAGTTTTGAGAAATTCTCATAACTTTTTAAAATAAGAGGATGATAAGAGAGGGCACCCCTGTCTTGTGCCAGTTTTCAAAGGGAATGCTTCCAGTTTTTGTCCATTCAGTATGATATTGGCTGTGGGTTTGTCATAGATAGCTCTTATTATTTTGAGATACGTCCCATCAATACCTAATTTATTGAGAGTTTTTAGCATGAATGGTTGAATTTTGTCAAAGGCCTTTTCTGCATCCATTGAGATAATCATGTGGTTTTTGTCTTTGGTTCTGTTTATATGCTAGATTACATTTATTGATTTGCATATGTTGAACCAGCCTTGCATCCCAGGGATGAAGCCCACTTGATCGTGGTATCATAATAAACTTTTTGATGTGTTGCTGGATTCGGTTTGCCAGTATTTTATTGAGGATTTTTGCATCAATGTTCATCAAGGATATTGGTCTAAAATTCTCTTTTTTTGTTGTGTCTCTGCCAGGCTTTGGTATCAGGATGATGCTGGCCTCATAAAATGTGTTAGGGAGGATTCCCTCTTTTTCTATTGATTGGAATAGTTTCAGAAGGAATGGCACCAGCTCCTCCTTGTACCTCTGGTAGAATTCGGCTGTGAATCCATATGGTCCTGGACTTTTTTTGGTTGGTAAGCTATTAATTATTGCCTCAATTTCAGAGCCTGTTATTGGTCTATTCAGAGATTCAACTTGTTCCTGGTTTAGTCTTGGGAGGGTGTATGTGTCGAGGAATTTATCCATTTCTTCTAGATTTGGGGACTTGGGGGAAAGACTGGGAGGAGGGTGAGGGATAAAAGACTATAAATTGGGTACAGTGTATACTGTCTGGGTGATGGATGCACCAAAATCTGATAAATCACCACTAAAGAACTTATTCATGTAACCAAACACTACCCGTTCCCCAAAAACCTATTGAAATAAATAATAAATAAACAAACAAATAAATAAATAAAAAGTTAAATTGGCGATACTGCATATGCAATGGGATTATAATTTTGTATATGCCAGTGGTTGATTCTGCCAATTATTACTCACGGAGGGGTTCATGTGAGACCCTCTGCTAGGCATTGTTTGTGATACAAAGTATTCTAGGACTCTGGAGTAAGACCAAAGACCAAGTCTACCACTCTGCCACTTATCTGCTGTGATGGAATTCCTTTCTCGTACTGAATTTTATGCTATAACCTCAGATCTATTTCTAAAAGGAGGAATTCTCAGTACACAGAACTAAAATCATCATGTAGATCTGCAGACATACAGCCTGTACCTTCCAGGGATTTTCTCTACTATAAATTCACTATGGAGAATTTCAGTAAAGCCATGTTTTTCTTTAAAAACAATATCACCAGAGAGATGTCTTGTTTATTTCCAGTTGTCTACATGAGACCAAGCAGGGGACTAATTCCTGTCCTCTGCAGTGCAGAGAGGATAGTGCATGATGAAACGTAGTGATGAACAACATGGTCCACTGATGACCCTGCCCAAAATCACAACTAGAATATTTCCTAAAACATACTTTCACTACTTTATACATTAAGTATTTAGTTTATTAAATCTTTTACTTCAAAGGATAGTTTTTTTTTGTTATTTTGTGCACATATGCATTTGTGAAGATTTAGAATTTATGGATATTTGTTATAATGTATTTCAAGTGAATAGAAAATACAACATATACCCGTGTATCCAAATTGAATAAATGTTAACATTTGCCATTTTTGTTTCAGGTATGTTTTAATAAGCTTGACTGATACCATTAAAGCACCCTTGCATCTTGTTTTCTCCATTGCTCCTCAAGTTGGGGTGTGTCCTTCTCCTCATGTGCTTATCTTATTAATGTATATGGAATTACATGTAGATTACAGATTTTGTAAATTTTTGTGTGTCTATTTACTATATTTTTCCCTCATTTTCAGTCTTCTCATTTCCTACTTTTTGTGGGACTGATCAACTTTCTTCCCTACCCTCTTCATATTATTTCTGCTAGTTAAAGATTATGTATCTATTTCTCATCTTTCAATAGTTACTCTTTTCTCTTTTTTTTTTGAGACAGAGTCTCACTCTGTCACCAGGCTGGAGTGCAGTGGCTCGATCTCGGCTCACTGCAACCTCCGCTTCCTGGGTTCAAGCAATTCTCCTGCCTCAGCCTCCCAAGTAGCTGGGACTACAGGTGCATGCCACCACACTCAGCTAATTTTTGTATTTTTGGTAGAGATGGAGTTTCACCATGTTGGCCAGGAAGAGATATATGTTTATATATATATATTTCAAAACTCATGCTGCATATGATAAATACATACAATTTTGTCAATTTTATAAAAATGATTTATTGTTTGAGGTATAAAAATGAGATTGTAATTATGTTAAAAATAGGCTATATGTTTTAGAATGAATACTGGAATAATTATTAACAAAAAAATGAAAATTATTTTCAAATTTTAAAAAAGACATATACTTGATTTAAAAAAGTTAAACTAATTTAAAATTTTATCTTCTTTTTGAACAAAATAAAGACTTTATAGCAATCATCCCTCACCCATTTTTCATGTTAATTTTGTCTAGTTTTTAGGTTGCCCTTATTTATTAGGAACACAACTTAACAAATATTTTTATAGCAGCTGATTACTTGGATGTGTCCACGTGCTTATCAATGTCTTTGGTCACTGTTTCTTCTAACATACTACTTTGGGTTCTATTTTCCTATTTCTGAAGAACATGCTTTAGTAGTTGTTTCACTAAAAACTTGTGAACTCTTTAGAAGCTTTTTGTTGCTCCGAATGTCTTTATTTCAGTCTCATTTTATAATAGTAGTTCAACTCAATAGTTATTCTAGTCTAACACTATTTTCTTCAGCGTGCATCATCATCTGGTGTCTATTGTTGCTGTCTGGTGTTATCAATTGCATTAGGTTGGTAAGCATTCCCTATCGGGGGAAACCAGCCCCCGATATTTCAACGTAGGTTCTTTTCTATTTTCCCTAAGTGTTGGCCGGTCTGAGAAATAAAGGGAAAGAGTACCAAAGAGAGAAATTTTAAAGCTGGGTGTCTGGGGGAGACATCACATGTCAGCAGGTTCCATGATGCCCCTCAAGCCACAAAACCAGCAAGTTTTTATTAGTGATTTTCAAAGGGGAGCGAGTGTATGAATAAGGTGTGGGTCACAGAGATCACATGCTTCACGAGGTAATAAAATATCACAAGGCAAATGGGGGCAGAGCGAGATCACAAGACTGGGGCAAAATTAAAATTGCTAATGAAGTTTCATGTCCCACTGGGCACGCATTGTCATTGATAACATCTTATCAGGGTTTGAGAGCAGACAACTGGTCTGACTAAAATTTACTAGGCAGGAATTTCCTCATCCTAATAGGCCTGGGAGTGCTATGGGAGACTGGGGCTTATTTTATCCCTTATCTGCAACTGTATAAGACAGACACTCCCAGAGTGGCCATTTTAGAGACCTACCCCTGGGAATGCATTCTCTTTCTCAGGGCTGTTCCTTGGTGAGAAAAAGAATTCAGTGATATTTCTCCTATTTGCTTTTGTAAGAAGAGACATATGGCTCTGTTCCATCCAGCTGTCAGGCAGTCAGACCTAATGGTTATCTCCCTTGTTCTCTGAACATCGCTGTTATCCTGTTCTTTTTTCAAGGTGCCCAGATTTCACACTGTTTAAACACACATGCTTTACGAACAATTTGTGCAGTTAATGCAATTATCAAAGGGTCCTGAGGCCACATACGTCCTCGGCTTATGAAGATGACGGGATTAAGAGATTAAAGACAGGCATAGGAAATCACAAGAGTATTGATTGGGGAAGTGATAATCTTCACAATTTATGTTTAGAGATTGCAGCAAAGACAGGCATAAGAAATTATAAAAGTATTAATTTGGGAAGCTAATAAATGTCCATGAAATCTTCACAATTTATGTTCTTCTGCCATGGCTTCAGCCGGTCCCTCTGTTCAGGGTCCCTGACTTCCCGCAACAATTCTCAAAAGCATGTGTGTATGAAGAAAATACTTGACTCACAGTTTCATAGGAAAACAATTGTATAGGTTAAGTGGTTACACTACTACTGCATTTATCTTATCAAAATAATTCAAATTCCATTAAAATGTACATATATTGAATGCATATTGAAAGCCCGGGATTTTCATAAATTTATCCCATTTATTCTCACAGTCTTAGGAAATTGTTTTGATATCTCTACAATTTACAGATGAAGAAACTGAAGCCCATGGTGGTCAAATAATTTACTTTTGATCACACAGCTGAGAAATGGCATTTGCCTGAGGTAACCTAGGTCTTCTAATTCTGAATCCAGTAGAGTTGCCTCTAGAGTCAATATTATGTATTTTCATCCCCTCACTTATTTTTATGACAGTGAAAGGAGATAGAATAATTGTAATCAAGATCAGAGGCACTGGTCACTCTCATTTAAAAATCACATAGTTTATGAGGAAATCTTCCTCACAGGGTTCAAGGTGGAAGTCAAACCTTGAAGCCCCAACATGCCCCTGAGGACTGGGCAAGCCCCTCTTCTTCAAAGCCTGAGAGTCAGGAACTCAGCTGCTTGCTTGCATAATCATATTCATGAGTTTTAGATTCTGGGTAGTTTTCTCAGCTGCATGTTGAGAAATTGAAAAATGGCAAAATTAAAAATAAGTGACCTTTGAAATACAGAAGAGCCTTTACTCTGTACTTTCAGGCACATTCCACTTCTTTTATGATTTGAGGATATCACAAAGCATGCTGGCAAGTCTAAGGGGATATATTTGGAGGAGTATGTCATTTCTCAGGTAAAAAAAGTTTTTTATTTATGGCGTGCAAGCATGGGAATGAGAAGGTCTGGGTTTCAGCCTGGACCCTTGATCTGATTCTCTTTGAGGACACCCACAAGTCACTTAGACTCCATGGGCTTCAGTTTTTTCATTTGTAAAACGTAACAGTCAAACTGGATAGCTCTTTTAATAGGTGAGCTGAATATGTTTCCATTTATTGGAGAAACTTCAATCTTTTTATGTTTTATTTACCACATTACGTATGTATGATTGTAAGTATGTAGGTAGAAAGGTATTTTTTTTTTTGCTTTCTTTTTTCCCTTTTCCTGACTTCTGTTAAACTGTGATTTAAATCTTTTTGGTCTTAATGTTTGTATGCCTGCATGTAGGTATGTATTTGCCATTCACTTGAAAAATGTACCTATATTTTCTTCTATTAAAGATTACTTTTAATTTCTTCCTAATCTTTAAATTAAACTTTACAAATATAAGTGGATTCACATACAGCTGTAGGAAATTATAAAGGAAGAGCTTGTGTACTTTTACCCTGTTTTCCCCAGTAATAACTATATCTTGCCGAACTATAGTACAATATTACAACCAGGATATTGACGTTGTTACAGCTAACATACTGAACAATTTCATCAGCACGGGGATCCCTTCTGTTGCTCTTTTATAACTATATCCCCTTCCTCCTTTCCTTTCCACCCCCATCCTTGATCTCTGACAATCCCTACTCTGTTCTCTGTTGTTATATGTTGTCATCTCAAGAATGTTATATAAATGGACTCATACAGTATGTAAACATTTATGATTGGCTTTTGTCTTGCAGCATATATCAATCATTCATTTTTATTACTGTACTAGTAGTATTCCTTGATATGGGTGTACCATAGCTTATTTAAACAATTGCCTGTGAAAGGACATCTATGTTGTTTACAGTTTTGGGCCATTACAAATAAAGCTGTTATGAACACTTATGTAAAGGTTTTTATGTGAAAAAACGTTTTCATTTCTCTGTGATAAATGCTCAAAAGTGTAATTTCTGGATACTATGGTATTTGCACATTTAGTTTTAAAATAACTTGCTAAACTGTTTTCCAGAGTAGTTGCACCATTGTACATTCCCACCAGCAATATATGGGTGATCTAGTTTCTCTGCATCTTTGCCAGCATTTTTTATTATTGTCATTATTTATTTAACCATTCTCATAAGTATATAGTAATATATCACTGTGGTTTTAATTTGCATTTTGTGATGGCTAACAATGGAGAATAATGTTTTGTGTGCTTATTTGCCATCGGTGTATCCTCTTTGGTAAAATGTCTATTTGTGTCTTTTGCCAATTTCATATTTAGATTTTTTTGCTTTTCTTACTGTTGAATTTTGACAGTTCTTTATATTTTCTAGATACAACTTTTTTGTTGAATATGTGGTTTGTAAATATTTTCTCAAAGTCTGTTGCTTCTCTCTTCATCCTCTTAATAGGGTTTTTCCCAAAGCATTTTTCCTTCCATGGATCATGCATTGCATGTCAAGTCTAAGAAGTCTTTGCCTAGCTATAGACACCAAATACTTTCTCCTGTGTTTTTTTTCCCAAAGCTTTTATAGTTTTACACTTTACATTTAAGTCCATGATTCATGTTGAGTAAATTTTTGAATAAGAAAATTTAGGTCAAGCTTTATTTTTGCCCATGGATATCTAATAGTTCCCACACAATTTGTGAAAGGACTATTTTTCTGCATTGAATTGCTCGTGCACCTTTGTCAATAATCAATTGGGTATAGTTGTGTGAATCTATTTCTGGATTCCCCTTTTTGTTCCACTCTTCTAAGTAACAATCTCTTCATCAGTACCACACTCTCATAACTACAACTATACAGTAAATCTTAATATTGGGTTGAATAATTCTTTCCACTTTATTTTTTCAGAATAGTTTTACATATTTTAGGGGCTGTGCATTTTCATATATATTTTAGAAGAAGCTTATTTATGTCAACAAAATCCCTGCTGGGATCTTGTTAAAAATTGCATCAAATCTATAGATCAATTTGGGGAAAAATGATATCTTTACTTTCTTGAGTCTTCCAATGGCATGTATGTATGAACATGATGTCTCTTTACTAATTTAGAACTTTTCTTTCTTTCACTGACATTTTATAATTTACAGCATATTCTGTATATGATTCTGTGCATATTATTCTGTAACCTTGATTCACTCACTTATTAGTTCTAGGGTTTTTTTTTTTAATTCTTAGAATTTTTTCACATAGACAATTATGTCATCTGCAAATGGAAACGATTTTATTTCTTCCTCTCCAATTGGTATGCTTTTTACTACACTCAATTTTTAGATTTCTAGAGAAACATACATTTCTTAATGAAGACTAAATTTATTCAACGCTATTTTCCTCCCTGAATGATAAGATGATGTCACACTTTAACTTCCTCATGTTATTGTTTCTTAGAGTTTTTGTTTTACTAAGTGTTTTGTTTATTAACTGAAGGCCTAAGGCCTCATTCTTCTCCACAATGACATCCAATTTTCCTGGCACCATTTATTAAAGAGGGTGTGTCCATTCTCATTAAATGTTCTTGGCACATTTTTTGAAAATCAGTTGGATGTAAACACAAGGATTTATTTATTTATGCGTTCCCTATTCTTTTCTATTGGTCTATGTGTTTTTATACCAGTATCATGTGATTTTGGTTATTATAGCTTTGTAGTATATTTTGAACTCAGTTAATGTAATGCCTGCAACTTTGTCCTGGCACTCAAGATTGTTTTTGCTGTTCAGAATCTTTTGTGATTCCATACAAATTTTAGGATTTTTTTTTATCTCTGTGAAAAAGTCATTGGTATTTTGGTGATGGTGTTACATTGTATCTGTAGACTGCTTTCACTTTACGTCTATGTGTGTCTTCATTGGTCAGTGAGCTTCTTGTAGGCAGCATATAGTTGAGTCTTCCTTTTTTTTTTTTTTTTCCTTAATCCATTTGGCCAGTCTATATATTTTCATTGGGGAATTTAATCCATTTACATTCACAGTTGTTTTTAATAGATGAGGACTTCCTTCTATTACTTTGTCGGTAGTTTTTTGGTTGTTTTATATATTCTTTGTTCCTTTCTTCTGCTCTTATCGTTTGTGTTTGTGATTTGGTGCTTCTCATAGTGATAACATTGTATTCCTTTTTCTCACTTCATGTGTTTTCTCTACCAGCAAACTTCATAATTGGGCATGTTTTCATGACAGTAGACAATGTATTTTTGCTTCCAGATGTAGAATTCCCTTAAGCATTTATTGCAGGGCCAGTCTAGTGGTGATGAGTTCCCTCAGTCTTTACTTGCTGAAAAAGGCTTTATTTCTTAACAATAGCCTTGCTGTATATAATATTCTTATTTGATGGTTTTTTCTTTTAGTGCTTTGAATGTATCATCTCATTCTGTCCAGGTCTGTAAGGTTTCTGCTGAGAAATCTGTTGTTAATCTAATAAGGATTCCCTTACATGTGACTTAATGTTTTTCTCTTGCTGTTTTAGATTTTTTCTTTGTCTTTGACTTTTGATAGTTTGACTATATTGTGTCTCTGAGAGAACTTCTTTGGATTGAATCTATGTAAGAAGCTTTTAGCTTCCTATATCTGGATGTTCATACCTCTCCCAAGACTTGGGGAATTTTCTGCTATTATCTTGCTATATGGGTTTTTAATGCCTTTCTCCAACCTCTTCTTCTGGAATTTTCATAAGGCAAACATTCTTTCACTTAATTATGTTCTGTATGTCTCATAGGCTTTTTTTTCATTCTTTTAATGTTCTATTTCTTTTTAAATAGAAACAATTTGGTTATTTCAAAAGACTTGTCTTTAAATTCATAAATTCTTTATCCTGCTTGATCTATTCTATTGTTGAAGTTTTCAATTGCATTCTTATATCACTCATTGAATCTTCTGTTCTAATATTTCAATATTTCTGTTTGATTCTGTTTCATATCTATCTCTTTGTTGAATTTTTCATTGAGATCATAGTTTTCAAGATTTTGTTGAATTATCTATCTGTACTCTCTTGTATCCCACTGAATGTCCTTAAGATTGTCATTTTGAATTCCTTTTCAGGAATTTCATAGATTTCCTTTTCTATTACTGAAGAGTAATTGTGTTCCTTTGAGAGTGTCATGTTTCCTTGCTTTTTAATATTTCCTATGGCCCTATATTGACATTTGTGCATCTGGTGGAACAGTCACTTCTTCCAATTTTATGGAGTAACTTTCTCAGGGAAATACTTTTTCCTGTAGATGTGTCCTATGGTGTTGATTGGGTATGGTGCTTTGGCATTGGTTCTGGGTTAGGCTGTGATTATTTGTGAAGGCTGTGGTATGGCTTTGCTAAGTTGTGCTGGTTCTCAGGTTCTTGGGGAGTACATAAGCATGCAGCAACTCTGCCTTAGGAGAAGGTAGGCTCACTGGTGGCAACAGTTGTCCCCAGGAGAGTTGGTTCTCAGGCTACTGGGAGGTATATACATTGGCAGTTGTACCTCTGGAGGCAGTTTGGCCATGACAGCTCTTGGTTCTGGGGAGTACATACATTAGCTCCTTCTGCTCTGGGGGAAGCCTCCCCACTATGCTGGATCACTTGTGCGATCAGGGTGTAGAGTGCTGTGTGGGCTTGGTGCTGGGGTCAGTGCTGTACCATTGAGTTCAACTGGTATCAAGCCACTTCAGCCCTCAGAGTGGATATGGGGGAATGTCAGCAGGACTTCAATTATGTGAAGATGCAGGAACTAATGAGCCCCACAGCAGGATGCATTCTGGTGGAGGCTCCACTCTCAAAATGGCACCATGCTGTAGCAACTGTGTCAGAAATTCCACAGAATTTCCTCCCTGGAAAGACGTAGACACATGGATTCCAGGCAGCTCCCTAGTCTGGGCTCAGGACCTGCAAGAGTTGTGGGGCTTTTCTGTAGGTAGGGTAGGGTTGCAGGCATCCATGGTAGGAATATAGACTTCTGGGGATCTCCTGATTACCTTCTCCTCACAATGGGGAGCCTCTTTTGGCTCCAAGCCATTCTCCCCAGCCAGGTGCTTTGCTTCTGTCTCTGTGCCGAGTTTCTGTGCCTCAGAGGGTCTTTGTCACTTATTTGCTGAATTCCAGTGTTCTCCCTTAGACATATTATTTGATGTGTGGTTATCTATTTGTTGTTTTGGTCTTTTTTTTGTGGAGGAGGTGAGTGCCGCATGCCTCTAGTCAGCCATCTTGATGACCAATTAAATGTGCACAGTTTAAAGTTCTTGTCACAACCATCATTTTTTAAAACTTGAAATAAATGTGTATTCCAGTTGTTGATTTTGTTGACTTTCTTAGTAAGAGAGCTTCATATTGTGAACTTTCCACATGGTTTCAAATTTTAGCTGTTAAATTTATTTTGAGTAGGAAGTTTTAGTTTTTCCCTCTTTTTCCTCCTAGATTCACCTTCTTCTGGTCTGGCATTTTTGGCAGCTTCCAGTCTCTACCCACTTTCACTGACTCTAGGCTTTTAGTTGAGAACCAGGTCTTACAGTGATTTTTCAGAGCTCTCCACCTCTGATATTGTGGCTATCACAAACCAGTCACTCAGCCAACAGGCATCTTGGTTCAGTTCTGTGGGGATGAATGCTTGTTCTATCCCCCTAGAACCTCTGAGAACATCTTGTGAAGTCACAATTTCAGGAAGCAAAAACAGAGCCATTCTCCCCTTTCCACATAAGAAGAGTGCCGCTACCTCAGTTCTAGGCTTCATTGAGCCTGTCCTTAGATTTTTTGTGGAAAGCACTATCCACATTTCTCTCTAAAGATTAAAACTTTCACAGCCACTGCCGGCTCACAGACCAGCGTCCAGCAGGTCTGAGGCTTCATTTTCACTTACCATTTTTGTGTTTCTTTCCTGTTTTTGATTGCATATATAACTCATCTTTTAAACCCATCAATGCCTTTTTGCACGGCCTCTTTTAATATTTTATTGCTGTATATTTGAAGTAAAAGAAGCATATTAGAATGTGAACGGTACCGCTTGAAACAAAACCTGAACTAGCACTAATATCATTTTATCTCTGTGACTTTATGATAGAGCTTTATCAAATTGCCTAGATATACATACACACACAAACACAGTTAGTTAATGTAAAAGCTGGAGAAAACTGCATGTGCTCCATAATAATTAATAGTATTGTACCAATGTCAATTCCTTGTTTGATATTTACAACAGTTATATATGATGTCACAGAGGGGAAAGCTAAATGAAGTGTTCCCAGGATTCAATGTACTATGTCTGCAACTTTCTGTGAGATTGTAATTATTTCAAAATAAAAAGTTTAAAAACTAAGGTTATATAGTTATACAAATATCAAATTGCTTTTATCATTTTTCATTCAAGAACTAGGCAGTTCTGAGGAAAAACAAATGATATGCCATATAAAGTCATTTAGCCCTGTACATGACGCATGGAAAGCATTAATTAAATTTTACTTTATCTCCTTTCCTAGTAATCATATTTCTGTGCCAACTTTTTTTTCCCAGTGTGATCTGCCTTGTGTCTTGTTTGTTCATTTATTTGTTCACATAGCAAATTCTTCTGAAGCACCAATTATGTGTCAAGCACTACATTAAGCCCTGGAATATCAAAGATTAATAAGATAGAATTTCTTTATCCAAGGTTCTTCTAATCTATTGGAAAGGAAAAAACATGTAAGCAGCTACAAAATAATCTGATAATTACATGAAGTAAGTGCTGCTGGAACACAGAAGAGGGAACATTTGTCTTTGTGACTCAGTTACAGCATCCCAGAGTACATACAGTCTAGATCCTAAAGTGTAAGTAGGGATTTTTCAGAATGTGAGGAATTTTATGGGATAACTGGCCTGATTTCTTACAAATGAATGATATGAATAAAAAGGGTGCTGGGAGGATTGCTATAGATTAAAAGATACTTAAGAAAGAAATCAACCAAATGATAGTCATCATTTGAATAAAACAACTGCAAAAAGACATTCATGGTATAATCAAAGAAATTTGAAAACAAATTGGATGGATAGTAAGAAATTATTGTTAATACTGAGTAATAGTAATGGCATGCCTAAAGATATTATATTGTTAATAATACTGGGAGTTACAGAATTATCATTTTATATATATATATATAATTGTTATTTTTGTTAGGCACAATAATAGTATTGTTATTTAACTTATATCTTTTACGTCAGAGTTACAAACTGCAGTATTCACAAATAAAATGATATGATGACTGGGACTTGCCATAAAATGCTCTAGAAAAACAACATTGTGGAAGATAGATGACACATGATGAATAAAAAGTGACTAAATCTTGAAATTGGTGTATGGGTGAATGGAAATTCATTAACACTGTTCTCCCTGTGCTAATTCTATGTTTGGAAATTCCCATAGTAAAAAGTAAAATTTATTCCACAATCATCAACATTTTACCTAGCAGCTTCAGATTATTTATCACCTAATCTTCATTTTAATTTATTCTGAGTCATAGATAGCATTGATTAATTGTTTCAGTCATGGTAGTAATATTTTCTTCTCAGTCATAGTCTCCTGTATTTCAGTTAGATACCAGCCATGTCATCAGGAATTAAAAAAAATTATTGAAGTTATTTGTGTTTCCTCTGTGCATTGGATGAAGATGACATTTTTTTCAGAGAAATTACTGGGAAAAAAAAAGATCACTCTGCCTTCTTTACCATTCCATGTGTGAGTGATTTTATCAGCTCTGAAATTGTAAACCCACACTTTTGACTCTGAGAATAAGCTGATAAGATTTTAAAACCTTCTACCCAAAAGACTGCACAACAATTTTTTTAAAAAAACTTCAAATAGTCTCAATAAATACATTTTGCTTTTTAAAAATAAGCAAAATATAAAATGTTTGGAGCTAAGGATGCTGGATGAAGGAAGAAAAGAAAAATCACTCCAGGCAGGGAAAACAGTAATTTTTTTTAACAAAAAGCTTATGTTAGGAAAATGTTGAAATATTGACTGGAGCCAAGGGTAAACTGGGAACCAAGGTGGGGATGGTGAGGATATGAAGCTGAAAGATAGTTAGGAACCACATGACTAATAGTATTTCCTAACTCACAAGTTCTTCCTCACAAAGAATTTTACTGTTTAATCCCTATAGGCAAGAGATAACCAATGCAGATTTGCAACGAAGGAATAACAGAGCTGTGTTTGTTTTGTATGTATCTCAGGTAGTGATATGGAGTATGGAATAAAGGAAGAAAGAGCTGGCATCAGGGGAATCAATGAGGAACCTTTTTTTTTTTTTTTTCTTGAGACAGAGTCTCGCTCTGTCGCCCAGGCTGGAGTGCAGTGGCGCAATCTCGGCTCACTGCAAGCTCCGCCTCCCGGGTTCACGCCATTCTCCTGCCTCAGCCTCTCCGAGTAGCTGGGACTACAGGCGCCCGCCACCACGCCCGGCTAATTTTTTATATTTTTTTTTTAGTAGAGACGGGGTTTCACCGTGGTCTCGATCTCCTGACCTCATGATCCGCCCGCCTCGGCCTCCCAAAGTGCTGGGATTACAAGCGTGAGCCACCGCGCCTGGCTGGAACCTTTTTTAATAGTATAAACAACAGACAATGAGGGCTAAACTACATCATGGCATTGAGAATGGAAGTAAATGCTTTGTCTGCGACTAATTCAGTTAAGACTTCGAGGCTCGCTGTAAGAGGTGGGAAGAAGAGGAACAAATTACTTGATGGTAACATCATTAACCAAGTGTGAGAATATGGAACTTAGAGTAGGTTTGGGGAGGGAGGACGTAAGGAGCACAGTATTAGACATGTTAATCATGAAGCTCTACAGGACAACCAGGCAGAGCTCAGGGCTGGAGGGTAGCTGTCCTTTGCTGAAGCAAAATATATTGTCTATTGTAGAACGAGAAGACCGAAGGCAAAACTCTGGTGAACCGACAAACTAATATGTGAAAGAACTTGTAGGCTGAAAGAGTAATGGGCAGAGATGAGGAGAACCACAGTAAAATGTTGTCTAGGGTAATTTCAGAAAAGCTTCTTGGAGTAAGTGAGATGAAGAAATGCTTGATTATGTTAGAATACCGTATTAGGGAGCTGTAAGAATCCATGAAGAAGAAACTCTAAGTAAACAAACATAAACATGAATGTGCATATTTAGCTAAGTAATTTGAAGCAATCTGAGTCTACAAAGCCTTTATTTTTGTTTAATTATCTTTGTGCTATTTGCTTCCTGGTAGTTTACATTCTCCCAAACTTATCATGGGCATAATTAAAAGCAGGAGAATTTTAATTAATGCTGATTGCATTTTATCCTGAGACAGTTGCAAAATTCAAAGCCTTTGTATCTTATAACAATGAGCTACAGGGTTTTAGCTCTTGGTTTTTATAAAATGACAGTTGAGGTAAGAATGATACCAATTATTCCCTGGTATCATGTCTTTCCCTTCTTTATTGATAGTAAATGTTTCCTTTTATTTTGTATCTGCAAAGTCAATTCTCAGATATCTCCCTGCCAAACATGAGAATCTGTGGCAAAATTTTACATTGTTAAAATAGAAACACAGTGGTGGGTTTTATTTTATCCTTTGCTTATTTGTCTCTTTCCTCATTCACTATATCGAGACAGAGGTCTTGTCTCCATACCAAAGTTCAGTTTTTACACTCAAACACTTAAATATCTTTTCCATGGTTAAACAAAATTTTCTGGGAAACTTTTCTTTTAAGGTTATGATGTTTCTTTTCAGAAGAAGGAGAAAGAGCAGTTGAATACTGGGTGGTGCTTTCCATTAGTGTTATAGATAATTTCATGTGTAATGTGGGGAACTCTTTGGGCAAGAAACAGAATTTGGAAGACAATTCTGCTTCCCTTTTTGAATTGTGTCATTATTTTAAAAGTGATCATCAATTTCTAAATCATATACTGAAAGTAGAAGACACATACCTATGTGTCCTGATCTACATCTTTAGCAAAGAAACGTAAGCATTAGTTGAGATGGTAAAATATGACATATAAGCTTGCTAAAATGACCTTTTTGAGCATCTCTTTTGGAGGACACGACAGGTGGGTATTCCCTGAGAAGGTATTCACAAGCCCATGAGTGTGAGTTTTACTAAATGACATTAAATTATTGAAAATATAAAATTGGGAAAACAACAAATTTTTATTTGCTGAACATTAGAAAAAGGACCCCCCAGAAGCTGTACTTTTCGATGCAATGTATAGCCTTGCTACAGAAAAGCCATTATAGAGGGGGATGGGCAAAGCCACAGATTAAGGCTGGAAAAAAAGAATCCCTCCAGGATACAAATTTGAAGATTCATTTTCTCATTACTGGTTTACAACCCAGTGTGAAGTTTAAATTGGATTGATCAAGGTGGAAAAATCCTTCTGTTATCAAAATGAAGCATATTGTCAAAAGGAAAAGGCACCAACTGACCTATAGTGATTGTTCTATTGCTGATTTTATCTTCTTGATGCTAAGGCATAATTTATTTCCTCTCACTGGGATGGAAGAGAATCTTTGAAGGAGTCTGAGTAAAAGGCATCAAAAGGAAAATTCTATTGATAAAAATACAAAAATTGAAAGCAGATAAAATCTTTAATATAAGAAGAGTGTTTCCATAAGAACATTAATATGAGGTAAATTATGTACTAATCAATTTTAAAGCATTTTACCTTAACAGTCTGACCTGCATGTACATAACATACATGCTAATTTTGCATGATTTCTTAAGTATTAGAATGAAAGTATCCCAAAATACCTAAATACCTAAATCAACTAATCTAGGAAGATCTAAGTAAGGACAATACAGGGTACACTTATGTTTGAGCCCAGTTTGGAACATAATTTTCAACTCTCATTTTCTGCACTGATGTGGGAGGTCACTGATGTTATATTATGCTTGTCATTCTTGGGCTAAATATTCAACCTGCACTGCTATGTGTACCTTGAGGAGTCCTAGGAGCAGTCTTTGGGGGACTTCCTTTTGCTGAAGGTGTTTGCCAGTGAATAAATGCAGTCATGCATCACTTAATGACAAGGAAACATCCTGAGAAGTGCATCCTTAGGCAATTTTGTCTCTGTGTGAACATCACAGAGTGTACCTGCACACTTCTAGATGGCATAGCCTACTACACACTTAGGTTATATGGCATAGCCTATTGTTCCTAGGCTACCAACCTGTACAGCATGTTACTGTAGGCAAGTGTAACACAATAGTAATTATATACTTATCTAAACATAGAACAGGTACAGTAAAAATGTAGGTGGTATAAAAGATTTAAAATGGTACATCTGTACAGAGCACTTAGTATGAATGGAGCATGCAGAACTGGAAGTTGCTCTGGGTGAGTCAGTGGGTGAGTGATGAGTGAATGTGAAGGCCTGGGCGATTACTATATACTACTGAAGACTTTATAAACAATGTACACTTAGGCTACATGACAATATTAAAACAGCAAGTAATTATACTATGATGTTATGACAGCTGCAATGTCACCAGGCGATAGGATTTTTTCAGCTCCATTATAATCTTATGGTACCATTTTTATATATTCCGTCCATTATTGACCAATATGTCATTATGCAGCAGATGACTATATACAAAAGCAAGGGAAACCATAGTTGTTTCTTCCTCGATATCATAATGTTTAATACAAATAAATTGCCTGTAACACTTAACAGAAAAACTCACAGGATATAGTTCAATAATGTTATGGAGCTGAAGACTGATAACAAAGTCAAATACAGTATTTATAAAATGAATTTTTTGTGTAATTAGTTTTAAAACCTATCATCATATTAAGGCCCTCAGATTTCAACAAAAAGAAGAATGTTGCTTTGAGACGATTAAAACAGACTGACTAAGAAAGCCCTTCATAATCTGGCACAAGTCTACCTTTCCACTTCAAGACAGCTACTTTCTGTTACACAGCTCAAGTGTAGGAGTACCTTCCACCCTTATAATCGCTGGAGATTTGTATATTTAGGGCAATAATTTTCTGACAGATGACTTAGGGCAAGGCCTTCTCGTTCTCAGAAAAGTGTCATTTGGGCTCAAGCAGTGTCATTCCAACCTTATTCTCTATAGTATCTAAAATCAAACTTCCACACCAGTTGTCTTAGATTGGATTCTGTGAGAAACAAGCTCGCTGGTGGAAAGTTTCATACAAGAAATTTAATGGCATATGCCCTTGCATGAATGAACACCTGGAGGAAGTACAGGAAGTAGGATTAAGCAGAGGGGAGAATTGAACTGCTATGCAATCTTAACAAAGACATCAGGCGATTCCATGGGAACACTTGAGCTGTTAATCCCTTCAAAATTGTTCACTTTGAGGGAAGGACATTGAGACTATATACCCCTGCATTGACCAGCCATTGGATATGGACTCTTACAGGATAGAGGACATGACATTGGGTCAGACATTTCTCTTCAGCTGAGAGTAATTCCGTGAAAGTGTCTTAGCAGTAAACTATCAACCACCAATATTCTCAATAGCTGAGAAAATGAGTACTTGGTCCCAGATGGGGAATTTGAGTGGCATGCCACAACACCTACTACACTAGCTCTACCTCTGCAGTATTCTCATTGTTTCTCCTATCCATTAATGTAACAGATATTTATTAGGGACCCAACCTACTGGATGCAAGATATCTGCTGGGTCTTGGCAACATAAATTTGAATATAAAGTGATTCTGCAGTCTAAGGGGAAAAAATACCCCCTCTTAGACACACACACACACACACACACACACACACACACAAATAGTGGTGAGTGCTCTAAAAATGACAGACACAACATACTTTGGAAATGCAAAGGAGGAAATGTTTGACTTCCTAGGGAAATTTAGTCAGTCTTCATGGGAGAAGCATGAGCCTAACATATGTATATTGCAATTTCCATGCTTTCTAATTGCCCTGATTGTCCTCTCCACTCTTTTTCACCTATTTAGAGCCTCTTCTATATGGCTCTGACCAGTCCTAACTCTACCACAAGCTTTATATCTACCACTCTTTAATCCACTTTATGATCTGAGCAACTTCTGTTCTGAACTGCACTAGAGTTAGCTCCTGATACCACATGCCATTTACCTTCTCCTGGGGGTGTCATGTCACTCTATCTAAATGGCAAAACCAGCAGGACAGGGTCAACACAATACTTAAGTGAAGATTGTCATATCACAGAATGTAGAACCCAAAAAGTATTTAGAGATGATCTTGACCAAGCATGTCAAATGCAGGGGAGTGGGGCAGGCAAGAAAGGAAATTGTGATTTTCTTGAGGTATTTCAGCAAAGAAAGCAAAGATTTAAGCTTAGGACCAAGTCCATGGACCCCACCCATTGCCTTATACTATCTCCTCCAATGAATGAAACTATTCACAGGTTTAGTCTTAAAAAAATTAAAGGAAACTTTGAAGTATGTGTTAGAAAGTAGACTTTTTTCACCAAGGTAATAGACAAAACTTTATCAAGCTGAGTGATCTTATTTATAACTCCCATGGACTATTCTGTTTTACTAGACATATTTAGGTGAAGATCAAAAGTATCTTTTATTGGAGATTCAACAAATGGTTGGGACAAATCCATAATAAACTGTGTATGTCCAATTGAGCTACTATGGAGAAACTGAAAATATTGAAAATGTTTTTGTTCTCTCTAATCTTTATAGTCTGCTTCCAAAAATGTCCAGGTGATATAATGATACAAAATTCACTAGTTTAGATAAACTACTGGCTTGAATGGCTTTGACAATTTGCATATGTGCATGTGTATGTGTTTGTCGTCTTTGTGCATAGCTATATTTAAACCAGCCAAACCTACTGAGCAAAACAATGGTCCCTAAACCTGACTGACAATCAGAATTACCCAGAGGTATTTTCAAATATTCCTCAGTCCCAGTCTCTGGAGATGTGCACTGACCATGTATGATATGTGGTCTAAACAACTACCTATGAGAGGCTCCCCAGATAATCTTCAGTGCAGCCAGACTTAGAAATTGTATTATAAAGTGTGGGGTGACAGAGCTTGGCCGCTCTGTGGTGCTGCTACAGAGGGCAGAGTGGTCCTGCCCTCTGGCTTATGGCCCCTGACTGCTGGTCAGCTTCAGGCAGCCCCACTAGTCACAGAGAGGTCTGGAGTGAGGGAAGGAAGGGCACGGCAGCAGCCATGCCGTGAAAACTACAAACATATTTTACATACCATGTCAATAGCATCCCTGAAGGTGAGTTACAACAAATGCCTCACTCTAATATTATAATACTTGCTCCCGGCTCAGGCCTCCTCCTCCCCTAATCATCAAGTCATCAAGTCACGTACTCTACACCCTCCGCTGCTCATCTCTGATAATCATGTTGGAAATTGCCTAAAGAATACTGCTCTTTAATGACCTATGTTACCTTAGCCTCATTTCCTAACTTAAAAGAACAATAGATCATTGAAAATACCATGAAGGCAATTTGAGCCATAAAGGCATAAATAAAAATAGGTATTACCATAAGAGTAACAAGTGGTGTGTTTGTGTGTGTGTGTGTGTATTCTTAAAAATCTAGTCCAAGAAAATGAACTTTATTTATTTAAATTTGCTTGAGTAATGCCTTATGTATTTATCACGATGGCAGATCAAACCCTGCCCAAAAATGTGATCATCATCTCTACTGACTTCTATATTCTATTTAATTCAGAATTATTAAGTTCTCTTAGGCAGTACATATTAAAATTTCCTTGGAGCAAGAGTCTCTTTTCTCTAACTGTGTTAAATAAGATTTCCCATGTAAAATATTTCTATCCTTTCCATAGTAACAAGGCTGATTTTAAATGGATGAACAGAGAGGAATTGAGTTCCATTCCCTAAACACTCCATAATTACCAAATAACAGGCACTGATTGCTCCAAGACAAAAACCTGATCTCATTAGTACCTGCTGTTTGGGTAGGGAGAAGACAATTACATGTGAAGGGTACTATGCTTTTGGAAATGCTAATTAATTATACATTATTTATTGGAAATGCAATGCTCTCCTTGTACTGTAGCTAGGAAAACAGAGGAAGTGTAAGAACTTAAATAGCTGAGACATGCTGAATTGTAATGAACTATAGTCATTGTTTCAAATTAGGGATCCTTTGCTGGTTTAAATACAATACCTACTCTCAAAGTCTTTTTCTTTTATTAGAATGGGCTATGAAGGTCTAAGAGTGTGGAAAGGAAATTACTCAGTTATTTCACAGGTTTTAGTCAAACTAAGCTGGTCTAGGCAGTTTAATTTTCATTTTACAAAGGTAAATAATAGATAAATAGCTAACAGTAAATAGTAAATAAACATTTTCCCAGCCCAAATCAAAAGGCTGGTATCAATAAAGAGATAGGAGCTTGGCATGTGATGGTTTCTGACAAAGTAAATTGCTTTGCATCAGTGTTGTAGAATTGTACCCACGCTATAAAGTCTTTATACAGTGCTTTCCTGTTAGCTGGCATTAGTAACAAAAGGCTAAGAGAGCATAGGATCTCTTTACACACCAGGCAAAGAACTGCAAGTGAGGACTTCCATTCTCACAAGCCTAGCAATTTGCCTTCTCTGCAGTTTATATGTCAAGTGTCCCGGGGAAAAAATAGACTTACAGGTTAAACACGAGAAATGTTACCTTGATTTGCTCTCATAATGTGATTTTTAAAAATTATCCACCAATTCTTCCAAATATCTGGAGAGCAAATGCTAGAATGTGAAGAATACATAGAGTTAACTTGAAATTTTTATGTAATTTATTATTTCACCTAAATCATCTGTCTGCCAGCATGACACATGGGCAAGAGGCAGATGACCTGTGTGTCTCTCTGACACCTGCTCCCAAGTCCATTATTATCCTCAACTCTGTGTCACATCAATATGGTAGACCAGATAGAGGTCTACAAATTTAAAAAAATTATATTGTGTAAATTTTAAAACAAATAAGAGTAGACAACACAGTATAATGAAGCTCCGTGTATCTACCACTCAGCTTCAACCATTGGCAATACAATTTCTAATAATTAACATTAAGAAACATTAAGTTAATAAGTACTCGCACATGGCTTATATGTAAATTATGAACATTTATGTTTACATTTATGAGCTACACCAATGTATTATGCACATTTTGAACACAGACCATAAGTATAAAATTTTAAAGTATGGAATAAAATATAATGAACTTCTGCACATGAATGTTCATAGCAGATTTATTTGTGACAGCTGGGAGCTAGAAACCATCTAGATGTCCTTCATCAGGTGAAGAGAAAAGCCAACAGGTATATTCACACAATGCAATACTACTCAGTAGTAAAAAAAAAAATTTTTTTTAAACTATTGCTATCTGTTGATATATGCAATAACATTGTAAGCAGCCAGTCTGAAAAGACAACATATTTTGTTGTTCCACTTTTTTTCACATTCTAGAAAAGATAAAACTATTGTTACATAAAATTAATCAGTGTTTGCCAGAGGTTATAGGTGGGGTAAGAATATAATTATAAAAGATTACCTGAGACAGTTCTCTGAGGTGATAAAACTGTCTTGAGCCTAGTTGTAATATGGCTATACAAATCTATACACATATTAAAATTCATAGAACAGTAAAACACATGCCAAAAAAATCCATTTTATTGCACGATAACATACAAAAAAATGAATTAAAAAATAATCGAATTCAAATGCTTTCTCTTTACAATCACATGGTTCATTACTCACATTAATTTAAGAACCAGTAGACTAGATTACCTCTAAGTTCTCTGTTAGCGATGATCATAATCTGAAATAATGAGGTTAATGTAATAAACTAGCTAAAAATTTTTTGACGCTTCTCCCATTGAGACAGGAGGAGTCAACACCCACTCTTTGAATCTGTTAGAGCTCTGTGATTGCTTTGACAAATGGAATACAGAGGAAATGTTACTATGTCTATTTGGGGAGCCAGATCTTAAGATACTAGAAGCTTCTACTTTGACATGGACCACTTACTCTTGGAACTCAGCCACCATGCTGTGAGAAAGGCCAACCAAGCAGCTCCTTAGATAATCTCATGAAGAAAGAAACTAAGACTCCTGGCTGAGCTCCCAGCCAGCAGCCAGTACCGACTTGCCAGACATGTGAGTGAGTGTGGCTGCTGGAAGTAACTATCCAGCTCCAGTCAAACCACCCCTGCTGACACGGCAAGGATGGAGATGAGACATCCCACCAAGCACTTTATAAATTTCAGATTCATGATCAAAATAAATCACTGGGGTTGTTTCAAGCTGCTAAGTTTGGGGAGGTTTATTATATAGTAATAGTCAACTTGGTTGATAGATAATATAATAATAGATATGTCTGTTATATAGTAATAGATAATACAGAACTTAAACCATTCTTCAAGAAAAAGTAGCCTTCAGAGTCATGAGTCATTGCCTTAATGCAGAGGTTTTTTAGTGTGTCAACCTCAGCAACCTGAATCAGAATGATCTGAAGTGTGAAAAATGCCAAACCTAATGCATCAGAATCTCTTGAATTGGGGATCCAGAAACTCAGTTTTAACAAGCTTCCCACATGGTTCTTCTGCATCCTAATGTTTGACACCCAGCATTTCAGTCACACTGAAAAGATTAATTGAAAGTAGCTGGACCCCAGGATGATGTCACATGTCACTACCACAAAAGGTAAACAAACTTAGTGAAGAAAAAAATACCATAAGCAAACCAGGTAGAGAGGTCCCTGAAGTGGGTTTGTTCTACAAGACAAAATAGAACTCTGCAAAGGATAAATTCTAAATGGGCATGAAAAGTAAGAGATAATAAGATCAGGTATATTGCCAAAAATAGGTATGACATAAACAGACACATCATATTAATAGGATATTTAAGTCCTGTGATTTTATGATTTTTGACAAATTAAATAAGAATGATAACATGAAGGCAAGATTAACAAGGCTAAATTATTTTGTTGTTTGTTAACTAGATAGATGATAGATAGATAGATAGATAGATCTATTTAAAAGGAAAGCCATTTAAAAACTATAACTGCCGCTCTTTCTTTATGTAAATACAAACTTTTAAATTCATTAGCGACATTAGTGGCTAAACTAGACTCCCGTAAGGTATTCTTTTCACTTTCATCCCAAAATGAAAGAAAGAGAGAGAAGGAAAAAAAAATAATTGCTACGTCTGCTTCAAATTAACTTTGAAATAAAGTGGGACATGAACAAATTGAAGAAATAACCATTGTGTTCTAGTTACTAAAAAAGCAAAAGCATGCATCAAAGGAGAAGCCAGAATCCTATTGTAGATTTATATATTACAAACTCAAGGAGCTCAAAGTAGTCTCTGAAAGGCAGAAATGAAAGGGATCTAAGAGTCAGGACAGAATACAGAAAATTTCTAGGTACATTTACAGAAACCAATATTTTCTGATTTTGTTTTCATTTTTTATCAGCGCTAAAAGTCACCTGGCACAACATTTCCTATAGACTTTTTGGTAGCCACTTACACAGTATCTATGATTCATATTTAATTATTACTGTTTTCTCCCACTAAGAAACAAAAATCCAGACTTTTCCCTTTATACTCAATATGCAGAAGTGTACTAGGATTAAATCTGAGTTGTAGTAGTTAACTCAAGAGTTGATATAAATGGTAAATAGCATTAACCAAGGGACTGAATAATAAGATAATACATGTGAACATACTTAATACAGACTCCTGCACATTACAAAGGCCCAATTAACATAATTTGCCTTAAATTTTTCTAAAGCTAAATTAATTCCTTTTGCTTTATATTATCTCTATTATCTTTTTTTTATTTTTGAATGTATGTTTACTCTAACAGCATGGTGCAACTATGAAAGTACATGCATATACTTTATAAAAGTAGTTATATTTCTGAAAACCTGTCAGAAATTCAGCATAAAACTTCCACTGAGCAGCAGGGCTCTCTCCACTCCACGCCCAGGCACTTGGACAGCTCGATCAGCAGCCTGAGCTGCCCGACTTTTCCTGTGCAGAGACTGTGGTGTAACAGGGTCCTCTATGCTCCAAGCCCAGGATTAGGAGTTTACCTCCCCACCACCCATGGAGAGAACTTCCAGCAGAAGAGAATTCTCAACTCCATGCCTAGACCTACCTCTCAGTGCTTAGTGCCTTCCCACTGGACATCCCTTCAGCACTGATGCTTGTGCCTGCCATTGGTGGACCTGCAAGCAGGCCTGCCTGGTTCAGTCCCACCCATCTTGGACCCTCCCCACAGGGATGAGCAAGAAGCTCAGACTACCCTATGCACTCCACGTATCAGCCCATTGCTTGAGGCAACAGAGAGAGCTTCTCTCAATAAATAATTATCAGTATCAGACCCATCTGCAGTTAACGCTTACCCATATGCGCCATCTGTTGGCCTGTAGTTTGAATTACACAGCCCAATATAAGACCTGCTGACAGAAGTGCGTAGAAGAAAAGCCAAAGACCCTACCCCAGCATTCTCTACAGTCACACCTCCTAGGAAAGTAGGCAAAGAAAAACGAAAAAATAAATAAATACAATGGAATAATTTTAAAAATTACAAAATTTAAAAGTACCAGCATCCCCAGATGAGACGGAACTAGCATAAGAATTATGGCGCCATGAAAAATCTGAATGTAGTGACACCAAAGAATCACACTATCGCTCCAGAAATCCTCCCTAACCAAAATGGAAATTCAGAAATGGGATGAATAATTCAAAGCATGGATTGTAAGGACGCTCAAACGAGATCCAAGGCAAGTTTGAAATCAAAACAAGAAACTTCTAAAGCAATCCAGAAAATAAGGAACAGATACATATCTTTAAAAGAATCAATCAGAGCTTTTGGAATTGAAAAACTTACTTAAGAAATTTCAAAATACAAATGGAAGTTTTATCAATAGACTAGACCAAGCAGAAGAAAGAATTTCAGAGCTCGAAGACTAGTCTTTCAAACTAACCCAGTTAGCCAAAAATAAATAAAATTTTTTTAATGAGCAAGACCTTCAAAAAATGTGGGATTATGTAAAGTGACCAAATCTATGAATTATTGGAATTCCTGAGAGAGGAGAATAACCTGGAAAACATATTTGATGGAATAATTCAATAAAATTTCCTTAAGTTTGCTAGATGGTCAGACATCCTAATATAAGAAATCCAGAGAACATCTGTGAGATGTTATATAAAGCAAGTATCATCAAGGCATATAGTCATCAGACTGTCCAAGGTCAACGATAAAGAACAATCTTAAAGGCAGCTTAAAAAAAGAAATATCAGACCATGTACAAAGAGAAGCCCATCAGGCTAACAGCAGACTTCTCAGTAAAAAATACACAAACCAGAAGAGATTAGAGGCCTATTTTCAGCATTCTTAGAGAAATTCCAACCAAGAATTTTATATCTCACCAAATTAAGCTTCATAAGTGAGAGAGAAATAAAATCTTTTCCATAAAAGCCATCACTAAGGAAATTCATTATCACTTTACCAGCATTATAGGAAATCCCTAAGGAAGTTCTAAACAGAAACAAAAGAACAATACCTGGTATGACCACACACACACACACACACACACACTTAAGTACATATCCCACAGACTCTATAAAGTTACTAATATATAGAAACTACAAACAGTGAACAACTTCACAATAGGATCAAAACCTCACATATCAATATTAACCCTGAATGTAAACTGGCTAAACACCCCACTTAAAAGGCACAGAGTGGCCAGGTGGATAAAAGGAGAAAACCCATCTGTCCGCTATATTCAAGAGTCCCTACTCACATGTAACAACACTCATAGGCTCAAAGTAAAAGATTGGAGTAAACATTATCATTATAATGATAATATTTTATCATTATGTAGTAAAACATTATTACATAATGATAAAAAACCCAATTCAACAAGACGACTTAACTATCCTAAATATATATGCACCCAATATTAGAGCACCCAGATACATAAAACAAGTACTTCTAGAGCTATGAAAAGACTTAGGCAGCCAAACAATCATAGTGAGGGACTTCAACACCTCACCATCAGCTTTAGACAGATCACTGAGGCAGATAACTGGCAAAGAAATTCTGGACTTAAACTTGACACTTGACCAATTGGACTTAAGAGAGATCTACAGAATATTTCACCCATCAACCACAGAATATACATTCTTCTCATCTACACACAAAACATACTCCATAATAGACCACATGCTCAGCCATAAAGCAAGTCTCAATAAATTCAACAAAACTTAACATACGAACCATTGTTTTGGACCAAAGTAAAATAAAAATAGCAATCAATACCAAGAAAATCTCTCAAAACTACACAATTACATGGAAATTAAACAACTTGCTCCTGAATAATTTTTGGGTAAATAAAAAAATTAAAGCAGAAATGAAAAAATTCTTTGAAATAAATGAAAACAGAGACACAGCACACCAAAATCTTTGGGATGCAGCAAAAGCAGTGTTAAGAGGAAAGTTTATAGTGCAAAAAACCTACATCAAGAAGTTAGAAAGATCTCAAATTAATGATCTAACATTACACAAATACAAGAACAAAATAACCCCAAAGCTAGCAGAAGAAAATGAATAACTAAAATCAGAGCAGAACTGAACAAAATTAAGATGCACAAATCCATACAACAGATCAACAAAACCAAAAGTTGGCTCTTTCAAACAATAAACAAGATTGATTGACCGCTAGCTAGATTAACAAAGAAAAAAAGAAAGAAGGTCCTAACAGGCAAAATCAGAAATGACAAAGGTGACGTTACAACCAATCCCACAGAAATATACAAAAGATCATCAAAGACTATTATGAACACCTTTATGCACATAAACCAGAAAATCCAGAGGAAATGGATCAACTCCTGGAAGCACACAAACTCCCAAGATTGTATCAGGAAGAAATTGTAATGCTGAACAGACCAATATCCAATTCCAAAATTGAATCAGTAGTAGAAACCTACCAATGTTAGACTAAAACCATTAAAATCCTACAAGAAAACCTAGGCAATACCATTCAGGCCATAGGTGTGGGCAAGGACTTCATGTCTAAAACACCAAAAGCAATGGCAACAAAAGCCAAAATTGACAAATGGGATCTCATTAAACTAAAGAGCTTCTGCACAGCAAAAGAAACTACCATCAGAGTGAACAGGCAACCTACAGAATGGGAGAAAATTTTTGCAACCTACTCATCTGACAAAGGGCTAATATCCAGAATCTACAATGAACTCAAACAAATTTACAAGAAAAAAACAAACAACCCCATCAAAAAGTGGGCAAAGGACATGAACAGACACTTCTCAAAAGAAGACATTTATGCAGCCAGAAAACACATGAAGAAATGCTCATCATCACTGGCCATCAGAGAAATGCAAATCAAAACCACAGTGAGATACCATCTCACACCAGTTAGAATGGCCATCATTCAAAAATCAGGAAACAACAGGTGCTGGAGAGGATGTGGAGAAATAGGAACACTTTTACACTGTTGGTGGGACTGTAAACTAGTTCAACCATTGTGGAAGTCAGTGTGGCGATTCCTCAGGGGTCTAGAATTAGAAATACCATTTGACCCAGCCATCCCATTACTGGGTATATACCCAAAGGAGTATAAATCATGCTGCTATAAAGACACATGCACACGTATGTTTATTGCGGCACTATTCACAATAGCAAAGACTTGGAACCAACCCAAATGTCCAACAACAATAGACTGGATTAAGAAAATGTGGCACATATACACCATGGAATACTATGCAGCCATAAAAAATGATGAGTTCGTGTCCTTTGTAGGGACATGGATGAAACTGGAAATCATCATTCTCAGTAAACTATCGCAAGGACAAAAAACCAAACACCGCATGTTCTCACTCATAGGTGGGAATTGAACAATGAGAACTCATGGACACAGGAAGAGGAACATCACATTCCGGGTACTGTTGTGGGGTGGGGGGTGGGGGGGGCGGGGACAGCATTAGGAGATATACCTAATGCTAAATGACGAGCTAATGGGTGCAGGAAATCAACATGGCACATGGATACATATGTAACAAACCTGCACATTGTGCACATGTACCCTAAAACCTAAAGTATAATTAAAAAAAAAAAAAAAAAAAAGAAACCTACCAATGAAAAAAGGCCCCAAATGGATTCACAGCCAAGTCCTACAAGATGTACAAAGAAGAGCTGATACTAGTTTTAATGAAACTATTCAAAAAAATTGGGGGGAGGGACTCCTACCTAACTCATTCTATAAAGCCAGCATTACCCTGATACCAAAATATGGCAAAGACACAGTGAAAAAAGAAAACTACAGGCCAGTATTACTGAAGAACATAGATACAAAAATACTCAACAAAATGCTAGCAAACTAAAGCCAGAATCATATCAAAAAGTTAATTCACCGTGACCAAGTGGGCTTTATTCCTGGGATGCAAGGTTGGTTCAACATATGCAAGTCAGTAAATGTGATTTATCACATAACAGAATGAAAAACAAAAATCAAATGATCATCTCAATAGATATAGAACAGGCTTTTTATAAAATCCAAAATGCCTTTCTGATAAAAACACTCAACAAATTAGGCTTAGAAAGAACATACCTCAAAGTAGTAAGAACCATCTAAGAGAAACCCACAGCCAACATCATACTGAATAGGCAGAAGTTGGAAGCATGCCGCTTAAGAAAGGGAAGAAAACAAAAATGCCCGCTCTCACTACTCCTGTTCTACATGGCACTGGAAGTGCTAGCCAGAGCAATCAGTCAAGAGAAAGAAATAAAATGTATCCAAACAGGAAAAGAAGAATTCAAACTACTTCTCTTTGCTAACAATATGATTCTATACCTAGAAAACTTTAAAGACTCTACCCAAAGATGCCTAGAACTGATAAATGAGTTCAGTAAAGTTTTAGAATACAAAATCAATGTACGAAAACCAGTAGCATTTGTATACACGAATAACATTCAAACTAAAAGCCAAAACAAGAATGCAATTCCATTTATAATCACACACACACACACACACACACACACACACCACAAATACCTAGGAATACATCTAACCAAGGAAATGAAAAGATCTCTACAAGAACTATAAAACACTGTTGAAAGAAAACATAAGTGACACAAACAAATGGAAAAACATTCCATGCTCATGGATTGAAAGAATCAACATAATTAAAAAGACCATACTGCCCAAAGCAATCAATAGATTCAATGTTATTCCTATCAAACTACCAATGTCATTTTTCACAGAACCACAAAAAACTACTCTAAAATTCACGTGGAACCATGAAAGAGCTTTAATAGCCAAGGCAATAGTAAGCAAAAAGAACAAAGTCTGAAGTATCACATTACCTGACTTTAAAGTATGCAATAAGGCAGCAGTAATCAAAACAGCATGGTACTGGTACAAAAACAGACAGACAGACCAATGGAACTGAATAGAGAACCCAAAAATAAAGCCACAAAACTACAACCATCTGATTTTGACAAAGCTGACAAAAATAAGCAATGGGAAAGGGACTCCCCTATTCAATAAATGCTGCTGGGATCACTGGCTAGCCACATTCAGAAGAATGAATTTGGACACCTATCTTTCACATATACAAAAATTAACTGAAAATGGATTAAATATCATATATGTAAGACCTTAACCTATAAAAATCTTAGAAGAAAACCTAGGAAATACCATTCTGGACATTGGCTTTAGCAAATAATTTATGACTAAGTCCTCGAAAGCAATTGCAACAAAAGCAAAACTTGACAAATGGGACCTAATTAAACTAAAGAGCTTCTGCACAACAAAAGATACTATTGACGGAGTAAACAGACAACCTACAGAGTGGGAGAAAATATTAGCAAACTATGCATTCAACAAAGATCTAATATCCAGAATCTATAGGGAACTTTTTCAATTCAACAAGCAAAAAACAATTCAACAAGCAAAAAACCAGTAACCCCATTAAAAAGTGGGCAACGGATTTGAACAGACACTTTTGAAAGAAGACTTACAAGTGGCCAACAAACATATGAAAAATTGCTCAATATCATTATTCATCCGAGAAATGCAAACCAAAACCACAGTGAGATACATCTTACCCTAGTCACAATGGCTATTATTAAGAAGTCAAAAAACAACAGTTGCTGGTGAGGCTGTGAAGAAAAGGAAACACTTATACCCTGCTGGTGGGAATATAAATTAGATTACCTTCCATGGAAAGTGGCTTGGAAATTTCTCACAGAACTTAGAGCTACCATTTGACCCAGCAATCCCATTACTGGGTATATACCCAAAGGGAAATAAATAACTCTACCAAAAAAATACATGCACTTGTATGTTCATTGCAGTGCTATTCACAATAGCAAAGACATGGAGTCAACCTAGGCACCCATCAGTGGTGGATTGGATAAAGAAAATGTGGTACATATACACCGTGAAATACTATGCAGGCATTAAAAAGAGCACAATCATGTTCTTTGGAGCAACACAGATGCAGCTGGAGGCCATTATCCTAAGTGAATTAAGACTGGAATAGAAAACCAAATATTGCATGTTCTCACAAGTGGAAGCTAAACATTGGGTACACATGGACATAAATATGGAAACGGTAAACACTAACAGAATACCAGAGAGGTGATCAAGAGCTGAAAATCTACCTATTTGTTGCTCTCCTCACTACCTGGTTTATGAGATCATTCATACCCCAAACCTCAGCATAATGAAATATACTCATTCAATAAACCTGCACATATACTGCCTCAATCTTAATAAAAGTTGAAATTATCTTTTAAAAAATTTCCACTCAAACCCCACATCTAACCTAAATGTTTTGGTATAACATATCCTTTAATTTTAGATTTTGTATGGTGTCCTGTGACAATAAAATGTATAGGGAAGATTTCATAAATGTACTAAATATAATAGTACCTTTCATCTGCAAATTTCAGAACTTTTAAAATTTCATAATGTCAGTCTGACCTTTTCTGGTTGTCTTCAAGATTCCCATTTAGCAAAACCAGAAGACAGAGCAGTAGCTCCTCAGTAGCTTTGGCTCCAGTGGCCTCAATATCTTCTCAAAGTCCATGCTGGAGATGACTTTGGCAAGAACAGGTGTCCAGAGATGATTAAGAAACAGGACTTACAAGAACTTAAGCAGCATTAGGCCTAGTAAAGAGTTAAAGATGCAAATGTCTGTATGAAGAGTTGAGCAGAGTAAAACTTAAACCTTTTATTAAACAAAAAAAAGAATGAGTTTTCCTGGAAAGTTGAAGTGTGATGGGTCTATTTATTATTAAAGGGAGTAAATGCAGTTTCTGCCAAGTTCACTCACAGAGGAGACTAGACTCAGTGTCCTGCCTCTGTTTGACATTCTCGCAAGATTCCACGATTTGTTTTCTAAGAAAACATTACCAAGTAGTAGTCAGCTTTTCCAGTGTCAGAGCCTTGTAAATGACATTGTGCATAATGCACTGGCATTTATTTTTAATGAATGTTATCTTCTTTCTGTCTTCTCAAACTTGCAATTTATTTAAGATGTTTGAAGTTGATTGATTCTATGTATCTTCACAGATAGGGAAGGTAACACTCTCTCCATTTCAGTTAAAGCATTCCTTCATGATTCTTTTAAATCAGTGAAGAATGATTTAATAATGATCACAACTGCTGAACCATAGTTTGGAAATTCAGTAACATAGAGGCAGAGGAAACACCCTCACAGTTGGTATCAGGAAACACAACGAATTATTTTCCTACATCTGAAAATTCCAGTAAGGTTTTAGAGTTATCTTAAAGTAATTTTTAATTGTTCTGTGAAAACTTTTTATTCTTCACATGAAAACAATGTGTAAGGCATTGTATTAGAGTGCCCACACATCGCGCCAGTTCTGGTGACCACAGCATGGTGTTTCTGTTTCAATTCTGTAGCTCAATATTTCCCATTTCCCATCTGTCTACTGATTTGTAACAGAATAATTATTTTATAGCTAGGAGATTTGACAAAACGAGATGCACTATCAAATAATTTTCACACTTTTTTCTAAATGCAATATGCTTTGGGGTTACCGAGGAACAAAAGATTCTGAATTAATTCACTTTGTCTCTGATGACAAAAACAACTAGAATTTGCAAAGGTGATTTATCTTAATTAAACATGAGTTAATATATCTCCCCACCAAAACGAATCCTATTATAGGAAGCTGCAATATGCTTGGGGGCTTGATATCCAGAGAGACTTCAAATTTATTTGAAATTGCATTAGTTGTATAGTCTGGGTTTATTATGTGCAAGGTACATCCTAATGCTGATAAGAATGATAAAAGTAAGGATAAACTCTCTTAATGCTTAAAAACTTAGGAAAACAAAATGTATACAGAGGAAGTACTTAAGTCCTAGGACATAGAAGTGTGCAAAGTGTGTGTGTGTGTGTGTATCTCACTCTGAACAATACCGCTCTGTGTGTGTCTGTGTGTGTGTGTGTGCACGTGTGTATATATATAAAATGAGCATATCATGAAATATACTCAAGCATATTGCAGCTTCCTATGATAGGATTCCTTTCGGTGGGGAGATATATTAACTCATGTTTAATTAAGAGAAATCACGTTTGCAAATTCTAGTTATTTTCATCATCAGAGACAAAGTGAATTTTACATATATATACATATACACATATATATATGTACACATATATAGATACGCACACATATATATATTGTTCAAAGTGCTTCACTGAACACCAGAGGAGTTAGATGGGACATTTAGAAAAGCGATTTGTACATTTGGTGAAAGTTTAATTAAAAATGGAGGATGCAAACAAGTAAAATTGTGTAGCTAGAATAACTCAAATTATCTTATAATTGTCTTAATTGATGTGTAAATGTTATTCTGCTCCCATGTATGTCTATATAAAGTTTCTGCCAGAGAAAATTCATCTTGCAGATCAAGCAGATAGGGGTATTGGTTGACGAGGGAGTTATATACTCCATATATGGAAGCCTTTTGTATTTGTGAGACACAATTATTAGGCATCAGAGCTAAAAAAAACACCGTTTGCATATGTATCTTAACTTCCACAAAATAATCGAAAATTATATCCAAAAGAATAAACTCCTTAGCATTTCAGAAGCTGATTTCCAATTATCCCAGTAAAATGTAAATGTGCCAGACAATATTTTTGTTTCTGGGGGATCACCAGAAAAACTTGGGCTCTTCTAATGGAAAATAAAAGCGTGATTTTTAATTAACTTTTAGCTTTGGATAACTCGGGTAGAAATTGTAATACACACCAGCATCGTCTCCCATCTTGCTCCTGAGTACAAGGATTGTAGGGATTTGGCTCCATTCCACAGCTCTCCAGAGTGTAGACATTTCAGACATAATTTTACCTCCCTTTGTACACACACCCAATCCTATCTCACACAGCCATCTCCCTAACAGGCAGAAATTAGACAGTGATGCAGTTTCTCTGTTATGTTGTTTTTGACTCTACTACTTTCCTCCTTCTAAAGACATAACAACAAGAATTCCTTATCTATCATCAACTTTTTCTTCTTTATTTACACACACTCGATTTTCATTTTTCAACCAACTTAAAATTTGCTAAGCCTGACAGACTATCCTATTTAAAGATTTTAGAGGATTTGCCTACATTAAAAAAAAACAAAACGACTTTCACACCATGACAGAATAAAATAGATAGAAATCACCTCTGTCTCTATCAAATAAATTTGGGTTTCCTAAAAAGTCTCTTAAAAATTGGTAGAAAAAAACAAAAGATACCCGTACTTGAAATGGCATTATTTTAGCTTTTTGAAATGCTTAATAAAAGGAAGTAAATCTGTTGTAGAGACCTCATGATTTGGTATGTATCAAATAAATAAAATCAGAAGTTAGTTTCAAACTAGAAGATCAAATAACTTTTTTCTTTTAATTTATTCATTTATTTTTAGCAATGGTCTCCCTCTCTCACCCAGGCTGGAGTGCAGTAGTGTGATCACAGTTCACTGTAACTGTGGGCTCCTGGGCTCAAGCAATCCTCCTGCCTCAGCCTCCTGAGTAGCTGGTGCTACAGGTGTGTGCCACCATTCCTGGCAAATTTTGTACAAAAATTTTGTTAGGGTCTCACTATGTTGCCCCGGCTGGTCTCAAACTCCGGCCTCAAGCAATCTTCCCTCCTTGGCCTCCCAAAGTGCTGAAATTGCAGGCAAGAACCACCGCACCCAGCCTGCCTAAGACATTTATAAAATGCCTTCCCCACATTCAAGAATCATACATTAGCTCTAGAATTTTCTCTCTAGATTGTAAACAAGATTGAGAATAGAAGTAAATTTTCTTTTCATGCTTGTGTATTCACATCCACATACATCCTCTCCAAAGCACTGCTCTTAGTAGGCATTCAATAAATATTTTTGAATGAATAAATGGCTTTTGTAAATACGAGCTCAGCTTTCCTGTTATCACTAGGAAAAAAAAATATATTTCTGGCATACATCTTCCTTAACCTACATTATCCTTCTACTGCTAGTTCCACATGAAAAATAGACATCTCAAAAGGATATTGACTTATTTAGTGACCTGGTCATGTACTTAGTGTTTACAATGCATATACCATTGTTCAACATAGTCTGCTCAGTTCCACTATAGACATATCCATCAAGCTTTCTAAAAAAAAATTTTAGCAGTAAAACACAATATTACCTTTCCTCTAGAGCTTGATTTATTTAAACCTGGAGGGTCACGAAAAAAAAACAATCAGAGAGAAATTGAGTTTTCCTTTCTTCTTGTTCCTGTCCTTTTACACTGCTCTCTACATTTTTGTGCTAAAACTTCGTTTTATGAAGAGACTTCCAGAAGTCCAGATTTGCTTGAGAGGCTCCGATTGATAATATCTATGCTGTATTAATGCTGATTGACCTTCCAGGATAAAAGGGGCTTCACAAATAAATATTATAATTGCAAGCAAAGCAAATATTACCAGATTGATTTCTCCAACCGTTTTAACAGTATTGCATACCTCTTCAGTTCCCAGTTTCTATATTTAAAAGTTGGCAACTCAGCCCACATAAAGGAAAAATATAACTATGGCAAAGGAAGGGGAAAATGTCTCTGTTGAATACATGGCCTACTGAGAACATCTGAGAAAGAGTCATCAAACCATGCCTCTGTTGTTCATGCACAGGTATGAACAGCATTGCATCATCATGGCACCTCTGGAACAGCTATGTGTATGCTTGCTTTTTGCACACTTTTGCATTTTCCCCAGGGACTTTCAAATTGAAGAACTTAGCTAGAGGGTTCACACACCTACTGCAGCCAGGTCTTTGTGGTAGGTAGCATAATGGACCTCCAAAGATGGGCCTGTTCTAATCCCCAGACCTGTTAATATGTTATCTTACATAGAACAAGGTACTTTGCAGCTGTGATTATAATTAAGGACCCTAGAATGCGGAAATTTTCCTAGATTATTCCAAGGTGCTCAATATAATATTTTTAAATTGATCAATTATAATAATCATAATTGTATTACATTTATGGAGTACAATGTGATGTTTTCATATATGTATATAATACAGAGTTATTAAATCAAGTTAATTAACATATATATCCCTTCACTTACTTGACATTTTTTGTGATGACATCTTTGAAATTTACTGTCTTATTTTGAAATACACAGAACATTATTATTGGCTATGGTCACCCTGCTGTGCAACAGATCTCTAAACCTCCTGTCTAGCTAAAACTGTGTATCCTTTAAACCGTAACTCCACATTCTCTCACTCCTCCCCACCCAAGCCCCCCATCCCTGGCTCTGGTAACCACCATTCTATTCTCCATTTACATGGACGGATCTTTTTTAGATTCCACACATAAATGAGATCATGTGGTATTTATCTTTCTGTGCATGGCTTATTTCACTCAGCATAACATCTACTAGATTCATCCATCTTGTCCCAAATGACAGAATTTCATCTTTTTAAAGAATAAGTAATAGTTCATTTTGTGTACTATATTTTTTCTATCCAACTATTGATGAACAAGTTGATTCCATATCTTGACTACTGTGAATAATGCTGCAATGAACATGGGAGTGCAGATATCTCTTTGGCATACTTAATAATTTCCCTTGTAATACCCAGTAGTGGGATTGCTAGATCATATAGGAGTTCTATTTTTAGTTTTTTGAGGAAATTCCATACTGGTTTCCATAATGGCTGAACCATCTACATTACCACCAACAGTGTACAAGCGTTCCCTTTTCTCTACATCCTCTCCAGTGGTTGTTATCTGTCATCTTTTTGATAAAAGCCATTCTATTGGGTATAAATAGATATCTCATTGTGGTTTTTAAATTGTGTTTTCCTAATGATTAGTTCATTTTTTAATGAATCTGTTGGCCATTTGGATGAGTTCTTTTGAGAAGTGTTTGTTCAGGTCCTTTGCCCACTTTTAAATTGGGTTATTTGTTTTCTTACTATTGAGTTATTTCAGTTCCTTGTATATTTTGTACATTAAACCTTTACTAGATATATGAGCTATCTGAAAAGAAAGTTAAGAAAATAATCCCATTTACAATAGCAACAGAAAAAAATTTAAAACTTAGATGTAAATTTAAATCAGAAGGTACAAGACTTATATACTGAAGACTATAGAACACTGATGAATGAAATTGAAGAAGACACAAATAAATTGAAAAATATCCCATCTCTATGGACTGAAATAATTAATATTGTTAAAATATCCATACTACCAAAAATAATCTACAGATTCAATGCAATTCCTATAAAAATTTCAAGGTCATTTTTCAAAAATGGAAAAATCAATTCTAAAATTCTGTGGAACCACAATACACACCAGATAACCAAAGTAATCTTGAGCAAAGAGAACAAAGCTACAGGCATCATACTACCTGATTTCAAAATGTATTATAAAAGTGATGATAATTAAAACAGCATAGTACTGGCATAAAAACAGACACATCGACCTAGGGAACAGGACAGAAAGCTCAGTAATAAACTCATGCCTTCATGGTCAATTGATTTTTTACAAAACTGCCAAGAACCCATAATGGAGGAAAAACATTCTATTCAATAAATTGTTCAAGGAAAACCAGTTATCCACATTCAGAAAAAAATGAAATTAGACCCTTACCTTACACTGTGTCCCAAAATAAACTCAAAATGATTAAAGACTTAAAGCTGTAAAACTACTAGAAGAAAACATGGGAAAAGCTCCAAGACATTGGTTTGGACAAGGATTTTTTTGGATGCAACCCCAAAATCTCAAGTAACAAAAGCACAAATAGACAAATGGGATTGCATCAAATTAAGAAGCTTCTGCACAGCAAAAGAAAAGATGAACAAAGTGAAGAGACAACCCATGCAATGAGAAAAATATTTGCAAACCATGGGTCTTTACAAGTGGAAGAGAGAGGCAGTAGAATGAGTGGGTCATGCAGAGGAGACACAATTCAGCCAGCGGTTGGTTGTTGCTGGCTTTGGAGTTTAAAGGGGCCCCAGATGCAAGGAACACAGATGAAGCTGGAAAAGGCAAGGAAATGGATTGTCCCCTAGAGACTCCAGAAAAACAGTACACTGCTAACATCTTTTTTCTTTTTTAAATTAATTAATTAATTAATTTATTTATTTATTTATTTATTTACTGAGACAGAGTCTCGTTCCGTCACCTAGGCTAGAATGCAGTGGCGCTATGTTGGCTCACTGCAACCTCCACCTCACGCATTCAAGTGATTCTCTTGCCTCAGCTTCCCAAGTAGCTTGGTCTACAGGTGCATGCCACCACACCTAGCTAATTTTTATATTTTTAGTAAAGACGGTTTCATCATGTTGGCCAGGCTGGTCTCAAACTCCTGACCTCAAGTGATCAGCCCACCTCGGCCTCCCAAAGTGCTAGAATTACAGTCATTAGTCACCACGCCCGGCCCCTGCTGACATCTTGATTTTAGCCCAGGGAGATTCACGTTAGACTTTTGACTTCTAGAACTGTAAGGTAATAAATTTGTGCTTTTTAAATGACTAAGTTTGTGATGATTTGCCACAGCAACAATAGGGAAATAATAGAGTGCTTTTTCATGCCTTTTTTTCTCATCTATAATAAGAGAGCTCTCTGTGTTTCCTTCTGAAGGGAACTTCTGCCGTAAGAGGCAGTGCTTTTCACTGCAACCTCACTCCTCTCCTTTGCTGGTGTATGTACCAATGTATAAGCTTTCTGCGCAAATGAAATGCCATGCAAGAAGTAAAAAGTTTGAGAACTAGCCCATTTGTCAGTAGGAGTCCAAAACTTTATACCAAGAATCCTAAATCTGATAACTAAGAAGTGACTTGAGGCACTCGCAGCTTCATTATTAAAGGTTATTTGCATGACAAATTAACACTGTAGTAACAGTAGTTGCCAATGCAAAAGCTAAACCAAGAACTTAAATGCCATAAACATGCAGATTATTGGCCAGGTTGATGGGACAGGGCAACTTTGGCCTTAAATATTTTTTGGCAACTTAACATATTTGCATTTTTGCCTCAAACTATTAAAATATTTTAGGATTCCATTATTTACAGAGCGCATAATGGAGGAACTCTCCAGAGTTACTGAAGGTTAAACAGGATAAAAAGTGAAAGTATCCACAGAATAAAATAACTCCCTAGATATCTTGTGTACACATGTCCAACCAAAAAGGACAATTTATTTCCACATATGGTAGGGATTTCAGATTCCTTCAGAAAATTTCAGATTAACTGCTTATATTTAGGAGTCTTAATTAAGCTGTAGGTTATCACTTACAACAAAATGTGAAATCAGGGTAAAAGAAAAATGTTATTTTTTACCCAAGAATAGAGTGGGTCCTCACTCCATTGCCTCACAAGATAAAATTTTAATTGTCTTTTGCTTCAACGTTATCAGATATTGATAGTTGAGCCTTAATGGAAACACTTTGTTTTGTTGTTCTATATTAGTTGCTTTGATACAAAATGCTGTACATTAGAATTTAATGTGCTCTGCCTGAAGTCCAGATGAAAAAAGATTAAGGCAAAAGACAAGAATGAGAAAGAATTCCTGGTCAAAGGAGATTGTTTCATTTTGGTGGCTGTCCCCATTTGGGCTCCCATAAATGCACTGCCAGGACGATTGGGGGCAGAAATATTGAGCCTGGGCAGTCGATTAACCACAGCATCCCCAACACTCCACGAATCATACTTCCATTACCCAACAAGGAAATACTGTCTACGAAGGGCCCGTGGTGCTCTGCACCCTCCCGTTCACTTACCTTCCTGCTTCACATTTGAAAGGAAGTTTAGAAGAAATAATGCCCGTTTTTCCTACCAAGTACATTGTATGCAACCGTAAATCATGAAAGAACCACTGTCCAGACCTAGAACATATTTGGACATCACTAGAAATAAAAAAAAGGAATATTAGATCATGTGTTGGATTTTTTTAGGGTTAATATAAAGGCAGATGTCCAAAGTTAGGGATGCTTTCAATGCTTTCCTATTTCCAGTTCTCTTGCTCCTACGTTAGCTCTGTGTTTTATAAATCTTCTTTTTCATAATGTAGATTCATTGACCTGCTGGATAGTAGATTAAATATATGTATATAGTACCTAATAGAGTTGGCTCCTTGCCTTGTATTTATCAAACATTCTTCCCCCAACTCTCATCAGTCCTTCCCCAAACAAGAAGTTTAACAAAAAGAGACTAGGGACTTCTTCAGCTCACTTGTCGCCACCATCCCACAGGATCTGAATATGAGTCCTGTCCAGGAGCAGTGGTGAACTGGAACAGAGCAAGTATAGCACCCACAGTGAATGACGAAAGAGGATTGGGTCAGGATTGAAAACTCTAAATAACTGATGTAGCTTACACATTTATTACTTTGGCTTATCACAGTTATCCCAGACGATGTGAAATAAAATCAGAGAAAAGAGAATTTTAAACAGACATTCACATAATAGGCCATACAGACATGCAGACTGCTGACCAGGTACAAAATTCTGGCAGGCAGGACTGGGAGCTAGAGGAAACTGGCATTATTTAAGCAAAGACTGAACAGTGTATTCGGAAAGGAAAAAAATGAATGGCCTAGGGAAAAGACAGGCTTTGTTCTGACCAATCCTTTTCGTTCACCACACACCCAAACTGCTAGCAGATTCAACATAATTTTACTAAATACAACATTCACCCTGTTTTCTGTATTCTAATGATTTACTTAATAAAAACAAACCTGCTTTGTGATTCTAGCTATGCAGAACTAACCAGAGACCCCAGTCTTTTTAGAAGATATAGAGTGAATTCAAAATGTCAAATTTCTAAAACTTAATTGCTATCCATAAGATAGAAAAATCTCAATTAGAACTTGAATTCTTAAAAATTCATCTATGATCACACAGCTATCAGAGAGGAATAAAGATAAAAAAAATACTAAAGTAACATGTATAGGGCAGGAAAGAAAGCCCATGTGTTTTCAGTCCAGTATGTGATGAATGTGCAACAGAGAGGCATGAACTAAAAGAGCTTTGACAGAAGAATTTTCTTTTTTCAAAGTTAAAAGAAAGTTTAGTTCCCTTTTAAATAATAGAATCCTCTTTTTCCAGTTGATTTTTTTTATTTCCAACTTTTATTTTAAGTTCAGGGGTACATGTGCAGGATGTGCAGGTTTGTTACATAGGTAAACATGTACCATGATGATGGTTTACTGTACAGATGATTCCATCGCCCAGGTATTAGGCACAGCATCTATTAGCTATTCTTCCTGATGTTCTCCTTCCTCTCATCCCCCACCCTCCAACAGGTCCCATGTATGTTATTCTCCCCCTCGTGACCATGTGTTCTCATCATTTAGCTCCCACTTATAAGTCAGAACATGTGGTATTTGGTTTTCGGTTTCTGCATTAGTTGCTAAGGATAATGACCTCCAGTTCCATCTATGTTCATGCAAAGAACATGATCTCATTCCTTTTTCAGGCTGCATATTATTCTGTGGTATACATTTACCACATCTTCTTTATTCAGTCTGTCATTGATAGGCATTGGATTAATCTGTTCTCATGCTGCGAATAAAGACTCAAGGCTGGGTAATTTATAAAGGAAAGAAGTTTAATTGACTCACAGTTCCACATGGCTGGGGAGGCCTCACAATCATGGTGGAAGGTGAATGAGGAGCAAAGTCATGTCTCACATGGTGGCAGGCAAGAGAGCTTGTGCAGGGTAACTCCCATTTATAAAACCATCAAATCTTGTGAGACTTATGCACTACCATGAAAACAATATGGCAGAAACTTCCCCCATGATTCAATTATCTCCATCTGTCCCTGCCCTTGACATGTGGGGATTATTACAATTCAAGGTGAGATTTGGGTGGGGACACAACCAAACCATTTCAGGCATTTAGGTTGATTCCATGTCTTTGCCATTGTGAATGGTGCTGCAATGAACACATACATGCATGTATCTTTATAACAGAATGATTTATATTCCTTTGGGTATACATCCAGTAATGGGATTGCTGGGCCAAATGGTACTTCTGCTGCTAGGTCTTTGTGAAATCACCACACTGTCTTCCACAATGGTTGAACTAATTTACACTCCCACTAACCATGTAAAAGTGTTCCTTTTTCTCCATAACCTCGCATTTGTTTTTTGACTTTTTATAATAGCCATTATGACTGACATTAGATGGTATTTCATTGCGGTTTTGATTTGCATTTCTCTAATGATCAGTGATATTGAGCTCTTTTTCATATGATTGTTGGCCACATGTATATCTTCCTTTGAGAAGTCTCTGTTAGTGTTCTTTGCCCACTTTTTAATGGGGTTGTTTCGTTTCCTCTTGTAAATTTAAGTTCTTTATAGATGCTGGATATTAGACCTTTGTCAGATGGATAGAGTGCAAAAAACTGTCTCCCACTCTGTAGGTTGTATTTGCTCTATTGATTGTTTTGCTGTGCAGAAGCTGTTTAGTTTAATTAGACCCCATTAGTCAATTTTTGCTTTTTTTGCAATTGCTTCTAGCATCTTGGTCATGAAACTTTGCCCGTGCTTATGTCCTGAATGGCATTGCCTAGGTTTTCTTCTATGTTTTTTATAGTGTTGGGGTTTACATTTAAGTCTTTAATCCATCTTGAGTTGATTTTTGTATACAATGTAAGGAAAGGATCCAGTTTTAATTTTCTGCATATGGCCAACCATTTCTGCCAGCATCATTTATCATATAGGGAATCTTTCCCCATTGCTTGTTTTTGTCGGGTTTGTCAAAGATCAGATAGTTGTAGGTGTGTGGCCTTATTTCTGGGTTCTCTATTGTATTCCATTGGTCTATGTGTCTGCTCTTGTACAGTGCTTTTTTGGTTACTGTAGCCTTTAGTATAGTTTGAAGTTGGGTAACATGATGCCTCCAGCTTTGTTCTTTCTGCTTAAGGTTGCCTTGGTTATTTTGGCTCTTTTCTGGTTCTATGAATTTTAAAATAGTTTTTCTAATTCTGTGAAGCATGTCAGTGGTAGTTTAATGGGAGTAGCATTGAATCTATAAATTGCTTTGGGTAGTATGGCCATTTTCACGATATTGATTCTATCCACGAGCATGGAATGTTTTTCCATTTGTTTGTGTCATCTCTGATTTCTTTTCAATGGTTTATAGTTCTTCTTTAAAATATCCTTCATTTCTCTTGTTAGCTGTTTTCCTAGGTATTTTATTCTTTTTGTGGCAATTGTGAATGGGAGTTCATTTGTGATTTGATTCTCAGCTTGACTGTTGTTCGTGTATAGGAATGCTAGCAATTTTTGCACATCGATTTTGTATCCTGTGACTTTGATGAAGTTGCTTATTAGCTTAAGAAGCTTTTGGGCCGAGACGATGGGATGTTCTAGACATAGGATCATGTCATCGGCAAACGGATAGTTTGACTTCCTCTCTTCCTGTTTGAATCCTGTTTATTTCTTCCTCTTGCATGATTGCCCGGGCCAGAACTTCCAATACTATGTTGAATAGTAGTGGTGAGAGAGGGCAAACTTGACTTGTGCCAGTTTTCAAGGGGAATGCTTCCAGGTTTTGCCCATTCATTATGGACTGTGGGTTTGCCATATATGGCTCTTATTATTTTGAGGTATGTGCCTTCAATATCTAGTTTATTGAGAGTTTTTAATATGAAGGGATGTTAAATTTTATCAAAGGCCTTTTCTGCATCTATTGAGATAATCACGTGGTTTTTGTCTTTAGTTCTGTTTATGTGATGAATTACATTTATTGTTTTGTGTATGTTGAACCAGCTTGCATCTCAGAGATGAAGCCAACTTGATTGCAGTGGATAAGCTTTTTGATGTGCTACTGGATTCAGTTTGCCAGTGTTTTGTTGAGGATTTTTGCATCGATGTTCATCCAGGATACGGCCTAAAATTTTCTTTTTTTGTCATATCTCTGCCAGGTTTTGGTACCAGGATAATGCTGGCCTCATAGAATAAGTTAGGGAGGAGTCCCTCCTTTTCAATTTTTTGGAATAGTTTCAGTCAGAGTGGTACCAGCTATTCTCTGTACCTCTGGTAGAATTCAGATGTGAATCCATCTGGTCCTGGGCTTTTTTTTTTGGTTAGTAGGCTATTTACTACTGTCTCAATTTCAGAACCCTCCATTGGTCTATTCAGGGATTCAATTTTTTCCTGATTCAGTCTTGGGAGGGCATATGTGCCAGGAATGTATCCATTTCCTCTTTTTTTCATGGAAAATGTTTTTTATTAATATACTTTAAGTTTTAGGGTACATGTGCACAACGTGCAGGTTATTACATATGTATACATGTGCCATGTTAGTGTGCTGCACCCATTAACTCATCATTTAACATTAGGTATATCTCCTAATGCTCCTAATGCTATCCCTCCCCCTTCCCCCCACCTCACAACAGGCCCCAGTGTGTGATGTTCCCCTTCCTGTGTCCACGTGTTGTCATTGTTCAATTCCCACCTATGGGTGAGAACATGCGTTGTTTGGTTTTTTGTCCTTGCAATAGTTTGCTGAGAATGATGGTTTCCAGCTTCATCCATGTCCCTACAAAGGACATGAACTCATCATTTTTTATGGCTGCATAATATTCCATGGTGTATATGTGCCACATTTTCTTAATCCAGTCTATCACTGTTGGACATTTGGCTTGGTTCCAAGTCTTTGCTATTGTGAATAGTGCCGCAATAAACATACGTGTGCATGTGTCTTTACAGCAGCAAGATTTATAATACTTTGGGTATATACCCAGTAATGGGATGGCTGGGTCAAATGGTATTTCTAGTTCTAGATCCCTGAGGAATCGCCACACTGACTTCCACAATGGTTGAACTAGTTTACAGTCCCACCAGCAGTGTAAAAGTGTTCCTATTTCTCCACATCCTCTCCAGCATCTGTTGTTTCCTGACTTTTTAATGATGGCCATTCTAACTGGTGTGAGATGGTATCTCATTATGGTTTTGATTTGCATTTCTCTGATGGCCAGTGATGATGAGCATTTTTTCATGTGTCTGTTGGCTGCACAAATGTCTTCTTTTGAGAAGTGTCTGTTCATATCCTTCACCCACTTGTTGATGGGGTTGTTTGTTTTTTTCTTGTAAATTTGTTGGAGTTCATTGTAGATTCTGGATATTAACCCTTTGTCA
>NW_026652284.1:37119581-37382882 GCF_009828535.3 Hylobates moloch | reverse complement strand
TCATTGGTAGCTTGATGGGGATGGCATTGAATCTATAAATTACCTTGGGCAGTATGGCCATTTTCACGATATTGATTCTTCCTACCCATAAGCATGGAATGTTCTTCCATTTGTTTGTATCCTCTTTGATTTCATTGAGCAGTGGTTTGTAGTTCTCCTTGAAGAGGTCCTTCACATCCCTTGTAAGTTGGATTCCTAGGTATTTTATTCTCTTTGAAGCAATTGTGAATGGGAGTTCACTCATGATTTGGCTGTTTGTCTGTTATTGTTGTATAAGAATGCTTGTGATTTTTGCACATTGATTTTGTATCCTGACACTTTGCTGAAGTTGCCTATTAGCTTAAGGAGATTTTGGGCTGAGACGATGGGGTTTTCTAGATATACAATCATGTCATCTGCAAACAGGGACAATTTGACTTCCTCTTTTCCTAATTGAATACCCTTTATTTCCTTCTCCTGCCTGTTTGCCCTGGACAGAACTTCCAACACTATGTTGAATAGGAGTGGTGAGAGAGGGCATCCCTGTCTTGTGCCAGTTTTCAAAGGGAATGCTTCCAGTTTTTGCCCATTCAGTATGATATTGGCTGTGGGTTTGTCATAAATAGCTCTTATTATTTTGAGATACGTCCCATCAATATCTAATTTATTGAGAGTTTTTAGCATGAAGGGTTGTTGAATTTTGTCAAAGGCCTTTTCTGCATCTATTGAGATAATCATGTGGTTTTTGTCTTTGGTTCTGTTTATGTGCTGGATTACATTTATTGATTTGCATATGTTGAACCAGCCTTGCGTCCCAGGGATGAAGCCCACTTGATCATGGTGGATAAGATTTTTGATGTGCTGCTGAATTCGGTTTGCCAGTATTTTATTGAGGATTTTTGCATCGATGCTCATCAAGGATATTGGCCTAAAATTCTTTTTTTGTTATGTCTCTGCCAGGCTTTGGTATAAGGATGATGCTGGCCTCATAAAATGAGTTAAGGAGGATTCCCTCTTTTTCTATTGATTGGAATAGTTTCAGAGGGAATGGTACCATCTCCTCCTTGTACCTCTGGTAGAATTCGGCTATGATTCCATCTGGTCCTGGATATTTTTTGGTTGGTAAGCTATTAATTATTGCCTCAATTTCAGAACCTGTTATTGGTCTATTCAGAGATTCATCTTCTTCCTGGTTTAGTGTTGGGAGGGTGTATGTGTCGAAGAATTTATCCATTTCTTCTAGATTTTCTATTTTATTTGCATAGAGGTGTTTACCGTATTCTCTGATGGTAGTTTGTATTTCTGTGGGATCGGTGGTGATATCCCTTATCGTTTTTTATTGCATCTATTTGATTCTTCTGTCTTTTCTTCTTTATTAGTCTTGCTAGCAGTCTATCAATTTTGTTGATCTTTTCAAAAAACCAGCTCCTGGATTCATTGATTTTTTGAAGGGTTTTTTCTGTCTCTATTTCCTTCAGCTCTGCTCTGATCTTAGTTATTTCTTACCTTCTCCTAGCTTTTGAATGTGTTTGCTCTTGCTTCTCTAGTTCTTTTCATTGTGATGTTAGGGTGTCAATTTTAGATCTTTCCTGCTTTCTCTTGTGGGCATTTAGTGCTATAAATTTCCCTCTATACACTGCTTTGAATGTGTCCCAGAGATTCTGGTATGTTGTGTCTTTGTTCTCGTTGGTTTCAAAGAACGTCTTTATTTCTGCCTTCATTTTGTTATGTCTCCACTAGTCATTCAGGAGCAGGTTGTTCAGTTTCCATGTAGTTGAGCGGTTTTGAGTGAGTTTCTTATTCATGAGTTCTAGTTTGATTGCACTGTGGTCTGAGAGACGGTTTGTTATAATTTCTGTTCTTTTACATTTGCTGAGGACTGCTTTACTTCCAACTAGGTGGTCAATTTTGGAATAAAGTGCAGTGTGGTGCTGAGAGGAATGTATATTCTGCTGATTTGAGGTGGAGAGTTCTGTAGATGTCTATTAGGTCTGCTTGGTGCAGAGCTGAGTCCAATTCCTGGATATCCTTGTTAACCTTCTGTCTCGTTGATCTGTCTAATGTTGACAGTGGGCTGTTAAAGTCTCCCATTATTATTGTATGGGAGTCTAAGTCTCTTTGTAGGTCACTCAGGACTTGCTTTATGAATCTGGGTGCTCCTGTATTGGGTGCATATATATTTAGGATAGTTAGCTCTTCTTGTTGAATTGATCCTTTTACCATTATGTAATGGCCTTCTTTGTCTCTTTTGATCATTGTGGGTTTAAAGTCTGTTTTATCTGAGACTAGGATTGCAACCCCTGCCTTTTTTTTGTTTTCCATTTGCTTGGTAGATCTTCCTCCATCCCTCTATTTTGAGCCTATGTGTGTCTCTGCACACGAGATGGGTTTTTTGAATACAACACACTGATGGGTCTGGACTGTTTATCCAATTTGCCAGTCTGTGTCTTTTAATTGGAGCATTTAGCCCATTTAGATTGTATCCATTTCTTTTAAATTTTCTAATTTATGTGCATAGAGGTGTTTACAGTATTCTCTGATGGTTGTTTGTATGTCTGTGAGGTCAGTGGTAATATCCCCCTTATCATTTCTAATTGTGTTTATTTGAATCTTCTCTATGTTTTCTTTATTAGTCTAGCTATCAGTCTATCTATTTCATTAATTTTCTCTAGAAAAAGCAGCTCCTGGATTAGTTGATTTTTGAAGGGTTTTTCATGTCTCTGTCTCCTTCAATTCGGCTCTGATATTGGTTATTTTTGCTAGCTTTCAGGTTTTTGTGCTCTTGATTCTCTGGTCCTTTTAACTGTGATGTTAGGTTGTTAACTCAAGATCTTTCTAGCTTTTTGATGTGGGTATTTCGTGCTGTAAATTTCTCTCTTGACACTGCTTTAGCTGCATCCCACACATGCTGGTACATTGTGTCTTTGCTCTCATTGGTTTCAAAGAACTTCTTGATTTCTGCAATGATTTCATTATTTACCCAAAAGTCATCCAGGAGCAGGTTGTTCAGTTTCAGTGTAGTTGTATGGCTTTCTGTGAATTTCTTAATTTTGAGTTCTAATTTGATTGTGCTGTGGTCCAAGAAATGGTTTGTTAGGATTTCAGCTCTTTTGCATTTGCTGAGGAGTGTTTTACTTCTGATTATGGGATCAATTTCAGAGTAAGTTCCATGTTGTGATGAGAAGAATATATATTCTGTTGTTTTGGGGTGGAGAGTTCCGTAGTTATCTATCAGGTCAACTTGATCCAGAGCTGAATTCAGGCCCTGAATATCTTTGTTAATGTTCTGTCTTAATGATCTGCCTAATATTGTCAGTGAGGTGTTAAAGTCTCTCACTATTGTTATGTAGGAGTCTAAATCTCTGTTAAAGTCTCTAAGAACTTGCTTTATGAATCTGGGTGCTCCTGTATTGGGTGCATGTATATTTAAGACAGTTGGCACTTCTTGTTGAATTGAAACCTTTGCATTATGTAATGCCCTTTTTTGTCCTTTTGATCGTTGTTAGTTTAAAGTCTATCTTATCAGAAACTTGGATTGCAACTCCTGCATTCTTCTGTTCTCAATTTGCTTGGTAAATTTTTCTCTATCCCTTCACTTTGAGCCTCTGTGTGTCTTTGCATGTGAGATAGCTCTCTTGAAGACAGTATACAGATGGATCTTGATTATCCAGTTTGCCATTCTGTGTCTTTTAATTGGGGCATGTAGCTCATTTACATTTAAGGTTAGTATTGTTACATGTGGATTTGATCCTGTTATCATGATGCTAGCTGATTATTTTGCAGACTAGTCTATGTGGTTACTTCATAGTGTCACTAGTCTGTGCACTTCCTTGTGTTTTTGTAATGGCTGGTAACGATTTTTCCTTTCCTTATTTAGTGCTTCCTCATACGCTCCTGTAAGGCAGAGATTTAACATCCCACTGACATTATTAGGCAGTTCGTTGAGACAGCATTTGCCTGCCTCAGCATTTGCCTGTCAGAAAAGGATCTTATTTTTCCTTCACTTAAAATGCTTAGCTTGGGTGGATATGAAATTCTGGGCTGGAAATTCTTTTCCTTTTTTTCTTTTTTCTTTGTTTGTTCGTTTTCAGTACAAACTTACGGCTCTTTATTTAGGCAATAAAGGAACAGCAAAGTAGGAGGGCTACACCTTCACCATGGCAACAGAAAGCCTCAAAAATGTAAAATCCCTCAACTTCTATTGGGCAGACTCTTCCTAGCTCAGAAGAAATACATTTTAACTGACTGGGAACAAGGCCAGCCAGCCTGGCCACAGTGTGGAAGGGTCGCTGAATACACAGCCTCTGGTCAGGCCTGGAAGTGCTCAGTGAGAACGTCCAGCAGCTCCTGCTTCTTCAGCCCATATGCCTCTTTCAGCATGGGCACAGTGAACTTGCCCAGCTTGCCCTTGCTGATATTGGCCTTCAGCTCCTCTTCTGAATACTTCATCTTGGGCCTTTTGCTTCCAAAATCTTCATTATTGTGTTTTCTCTTGGTAAATTTCCCTTCAGGATTGTAATCTGATGGGTAAACAAGCTCCTTAAACTCAACCACCAGGGAGTCCAGTCTTTTATTCATTGCTTCAACCTTGGGCAATGTCAGGTCCACTGCTTGTTCAGTCTCCATGAAATCCAAGGCCAAGGCCTCCAGGTTCCTGAAGTGCTGCTGCAGCCCGGGGTTCTCAAAGCTGTCACTTCTGTATGTGAAGTGGAGCTTCTGAAAGATAGCCTTCATCTTGTCCACCTGCTCCAGAGTTGCCATGACTTTTTCAGTAAAGGGCATCTTCCTTTTATCATCAGCAAAGGGTAAAAAGACAAGCTGGAATCCTAGAGGAGTCACCTGAATTTTCTGGTCATCCAACTCCTCTTTCTGTGGCACCAAAGCCACAAAATAAAGAGACATGTTCCTGCGGGGTGTATATCTGCGTGATGCTACAACCTCCTTGTCCGGACACTTTATGTGCAGAGTACTAAACAGGGTTGAGCTCCCAATCACCAGCAACTCCTCAGGGCACATGAACATGGAGGGCCTCAGGTGATGGTGCTTCTTCAGCATTACCAAGGGCTTGAAACCCATGAGCATCAAACCTGGATCATCAAACTGTTTTAACTCTTCTGTTTCCCCTTTCTCCATTATAATCTGAGACTCCCATAGATCTCAGACCTCTTGGTATCACTAGGCAGAAGCAAACTGCCTGTATTTGTATTAAATGTCTGGGTCTTGGTTTTCACTGGCTCATTTGTTTCCCAATAGAGCTTTATTGGAGAAGGTTTGAGAGCCTTCTGGACCAGATTATAAATGCCCAGAGATCACTATATCTTTGATGAGCTTCAGCTTTAACCTGCTTAGTGCTTGCTTCCTGGTCTCCTTGGAGTGAAACTTCTAGTTTGCTGGATTCCTCAAAGTGAACCCTGAGGTCCTCATCCTCTGCTATGCTGGTGATATCTCTATAGAACAAGGATATGTCAAAGTCCCCAGGTTTCTTCAGGTGCATCAAGTCAAGGAAGATACCCGTATCTCAGAGGTCACCGGCTTTGGTCCTGGCCCAGCTGGCTTAGGCACTGTCATTGCCATGGGGGTTGTCTTCATTGTTGAACAGCATGATCTTGTTATGACTCATCATGAACTGGACATCACTAAAGAGGTTCGCACAGACACACAGCACTTCACTGAGTGAGTCATCAGATCTGTGGCCCATCAGGTCTTGAAAATATTTTTGTTCCTGCTGCCCCTTAAACTGGTCAAGCTCTAGAATTCATTTTGCACCTGGCTTATCCAACTCCTGTAAGACGTAAATATTTCACTGAATCTTTGTCTTTCTCTGCACTATAGAGCACCACTGCCAAGAGATCTCAATCACTGCTTAGATCTTACTGATGTACACACTTTGGATACACTGGATGTTCATGTCAAAGGGAGTCAATTCATCTTTACTCTGAGATTCAAACATAGCCCTGGAGGCATCAACCAAAAAAGCCAAACTATCTCTTCCTAAATACTTATAGTCTCCACTTGCTTCAAGGTTCTCTTCTTGTTCTTCTTTGCTTCTTCATCGCCCTCAGTTTTGTAATACAACTCCCACCTTTACATGTTGGCTACTTCTCACTTTGGTGCAGGGAAGCGACCAACTTGGACCAGAAATTCTTTCCTTTAAGAATGTTGAATATAGGGCCCCAATCTCTTCTGGCTGTAGAGTTTCTTCTGAGAGGATCACTGTTATTCTCATGGGCTTCCCTTTGTAGGTGACCTTGCCTTTCTCTTTGGCTGCACTTAACATTTTTTGTTTCATTTCGACCTTAGAGATCTGATGATTATGTATCTTGGGGATAATCTTTTCATGGAGTATCTTACTGGAGTTCTCTGCATTTCCTGAATTTGAACGTTGGCCTGTGTTGCCAGGTTGAGGAAGTTCTCCTGGATGATATCCTGAAGTATGTTTTCCAAATTGGTTCCATTCCCATCTGTTTCACATACTCCAATCAGTCATAGATTTGGTCTCTTTACATAATCCCATAGTTCTTGGAGGCTTTGTTCATTCCTTTACATTCTTTTTAATCTATTCTTTTCTGCCAGTCTTACTTCGGAAAGACAGTCTTCAAGCTCTGAAATTCTTTACTCCACTTGATCTATTCTCCTATTAATACTTGTGATTGCACTGTGAAGTTCTTGTATTGTGTTTTTCAGTTCTATCATGTTCCTCTCTAGACTTGCTATTTTGGCTGTCAGCTTCTGCATTGTTTTATTATGATTTTTAGATTCTTTTTGTTGGGTTAAAACATACTCCTTTAGCTCAGCAAACTTCATTTTTATCCACATTCTGAAGCCTACTTCTGTCATTTCAGCATCTCAGCCTTAGCCCTGTTTTAAGCCCTTGCTGCAGAAGCACTGTAGTCATTTAGAAGAAAGGGGGCGTCTGGTTTTTTGAGTTTTTGACATTTTTGAGTTGATTCTTTCTCATCTTTGTGGGCTTATCTACCTTTGATCTTTGAGGTTGCTAACCTTTGGATGGGGTTCTCACAGGGATTTTTTCTTATTGTTGTTGTTGTTTTCTGTGCTTTTTGTTGTTGTTGTTTTTCTTTTAACAGTCTGATGGCTGTTGCATAGGGCTGCTGTGGTTTGCTGGGGGTCTGCTCCAGACCTTAGTTACCTCGGTTTTTCCTGTACCTGGAGGTATCACCAGTGAAGTCTGTGAAATAGCAAAGATGGCAGCCTGCCCCTTCCTCTAGAAGCTCCACCCCGGGGGGTACTGACCTGTTGCCAGGCCAAACACAGTTGTAAGAGGTACCTGAAGACCTTGTTTGGGAGGTCTCACCCAGTCAGAAGAAATGTGATCTAGTACCTGCTTAAAGAAGCAGTCTGGCTGCTTTTTGATAGAGCAGCATGCGTGTTGGGGATCTCTTCAGCCTCCGATCAGATTGAGCACCCCAAAGCCCACAAGCTGGACTGGCTAAGATGCTTGAACAGCCAAGGTAGTGGCATGCCCCACCCCCAGGGCACTCCATCCCAGGGAGAGATCAGAACTCTGTTCATACCGTATGTACAGGTTGAGGTAGCTGGAGGCCCAGCTGGGAGGTCTCACCCAGTGAGGGGGAATGGCTTGAGGTCCAGCTTACAGAAGCAATCTGGCCACATTCTGGCAAAGCAGCTATGCTGCACTGGGGAAACTCTTCCTCATCCAGACCATTTGGACTCTTCAAAGTCCACAGGCTGGAACAGCTGAGTCAACCAAACAGCAGAGAGGGCAGCCTGCCCCTCCCCTCAGGGCCCCATTTCTTCTCAGGCAGGCACCCTGTCACTGCAGGCTGGCTGGAATTCCAAGCTACTGGGTCTTGTCTTGTGAGGTGTCATGGAAGTGGGACCCACAGACCAATGCTGCTTGGCTCTTGGGTTCAGCCCTCTTCCTAGGGGTATGTACGGACACCGTGCATTGCCTGGGCTGCAGACACCTTTGTTGGGGATCCCAGGACTGGAGTATGTAAAGCTCCTGGGTCTCGGTGCATGCCTGAGCAGCTTCTCTGCCAAGACTCCACACAGCTCTGTGTGTCGGACCCAAGGCCCTGGTGGTGTGGGCTCCTGAGGGGATCTCCTGATCCGCAGGTTGCAAAGATCTGTGGGAGAAGCGTGGTTTCCCAGGGTTGCACAATCACTCACTGCTTCCTTTGACTGGATATGGGGGTTCCCTTGGCCCTGTGTCACACCCAGGTGGGCCATCGCCCTACCCTGCTTTTCTTCCTTCTCCATGAGTTGGGTTGTTTCCCTGATCAATCCCAATGTGGGTACCTGGATAATTCCGTTGAAGTTGCTGTATCCACTCACCCCAGTTCATAACCAATCCTTATCAGTTGTTAATCTCCTAAGTAACCCAGAGGTATCTACTTTATTCTACTTTGACCACCACAACCTTAGGCCAAGCTGTCATCATCTTGCCTGGGCTCCTGCACCAGCCATCCTATCTATTCTTAGTAACCCAGTTAACTTTTTCTATACTCTTACTTCAACTAAAAAAAAAAAAACTTCATGGAAGTAGCCTAGTTACATTTAACAAAATTAAATAAATAACATTTTAACCAAAACCAAATAAATATATACATATACTTGTGTGTGTGTGCGTGAGCGTGTGTGTGCTTAAATTGCTTCAAAGATAATGAGCTCTTATGTTGCTATAGTTCCCTACAATCTTTATAGTAAACCCTACAAGATTTACTCACTTTTTGCTACCAACCCCCAGTACTAAGTAAGCTATTTGTGGGTCTCACTCTACTAGATTCTCACGTACAGGATAGTGTCTGTGTCCTGGGTAGTGGTCATAGATATTGCTTCCAATGTTGCTGATTTCAGTAGCATAAAGAAGATATAGCCCAGTAAATGGAAGGGCAAAGGAGAATGAAATTTTTAATAGCTTTGCTCTCTTAGTGTTTTGTCTGTAAGAATCACTGTTGCACTTGACATTTGTTGCCATTTTGCTTTTTCATTTTGAATTGTGGAGCCAGACTGTGTCTCTATGTTGAGGGGAGGAGAAGGAATGACCTCAGAAATGTCAGAATTATTACTAATGGCACCCTTTAAGCTTGGATAGGTGGGCAATAGTGCTTGATCAATCTGCTTAAATGCAGACTGTAGAGTAGCAACCTGAAACAATAATGGGAAGCTATTTAAAATTTGGAAGAGGCAAAATATGTGATAGGAAAGATGTGGCTTATTTTCAAGTGCAGGCCACATGGTATAGTAGCAGCAGATGCTGTAAGGAATAAGGGCAGCGTCTGAGCAGACCTAAATGTAATCTCCCCTCTGTCATTTCCTACTTGTGACATTGGGCAGGGTCCACAATCCCTCTGAGCCATCACCTTTCTTGCATGTAAAATGAAATCATATCACTCACTCAAGGGGCTGTTGAAAAGATTAATGAGATTGTGCATACAAAATTCCAGCCACTATAGATGCCAGTTTGCTTTTTTCTTCCTTGCTTCTGTTTTAACATTGCAGATAATTTACACTAACAGGTGATCAAGGACTAGGCCTAAGGCTCCTTCTAAGAGACTAGCCCAGCTCACAGACCTTGAAGAGAGAGTATAATTCACTGCAGAGAGCTTGCTCCCACTTCTTCCTGCTAAACAAGTTCCTGGAGAAGTTTGAACAGGCATTGGAGATAGTCGGTGGTACTTGTCCATATGCATTGCTGTCAGATGAATTTTTCTATCTGATGCAGATTGGTCTGAGGCCAGCTTCTTGACCTTAGGTTGCAAGCGGTGACTAGGAGCAGTAGTTCATGACAACTTGTGTTCTTGCACATGGCTCATAACCAAGGATAAGACAGCCTCCAGACCATATATCCCAGAAATAAATCTAGATATTTCTACTCAGACTAATTTTTCTCTAAGGGGACATTGAAGCTCTTCTGGGACTGAGCCACCCATCTGGCCTCATTTCAGGACAGGCAGAAGGCCTTATGCTAAATGCTTACTCAAGGCCTAAGACAGCCAAGGCAAATAGACTTAACATGCTTGACAACTAATCTACTGGTAGTGGCTGCCTAGCTAGATGTTTGTAGAATTCCCAGTCCTCTTCTGGGCTTAGCATAAATTGTGTGCCTCCATCAGTGATGATGTCTCCCATAGTTACATCAAGGATGTTGGAGGGTTGGAGGGTTGTCAAGGCACATATGACAGAATTGGAAACCTCATTATCTGGGGATCCTCAAAGTTCTACTTTAGTTCAATAAGGACACTCTGGCCAATATTCAAGAACTGGTCTTAGTCACACACACAAACCATAGTGTCATGACTGAGTAACTCCTCGAGCTCGGTGAAAACACCATGAACACAATAAACAAAGACAATCTCAATTTTTTATCAATGCCTCAAAAGCTTCCAGACCCACTAATAATTTTGAATGTCACCAGGGATATATGTTCTGCATACTACCTAGTCCCTCACAACCTTGTGATTCTGGGAACTCAGGGACTTTCTTGGCATCACTTGAAATCACTGAAAGCCAAGGCTAGCCCTGGTGCTTTTATCATCACTTCCAGCAGCCTCCCTCAGGTAGGAAAACACTGGAGTACAAAAGAAAACAAAATGTACTGTTCTTAACACAGAAATCCCAGGACTTTGAAATATTTAGACTTTTTCAGCCCAAAGCCCACCTGTCTCTCTAGCCTGCTGCCTGAGCTATTGATCTTCTGCCAGGTACATGTATTCATGATCAGTCAAAGATGTCATCCCATGGAGAATTTAATGAAAGAAATCTACGGAAGGGCTCCATCTGCCCATCTATTGTCTTTCCTCCTTGTCAAGAGGAGAAGCAAGGATGCACATCTGTGCAACGAGCACCAGGTGTTAAATAAAATCATTATCTAAAACCAATACCTTCCCATGGAATCCAGGATTTCAGTATTAGCACAGGTGAACTATAGTTTACACCAAACGAGCATTCCTGAAAACACATAACTAGCCAGAATCATGAAAAGTTATAAGATATCTTTTTATTATGGCCACATTAAGTACATATTAGAGCTGCTCAGACTTTTCTGATCATGATTCCATCTGGCTATTATATAATCATAATGTTGGGTGATATTGTTATTCTTGCTCTCTTAACTCATCAAAAACTATGCAGTGCCAGCCCCACCATGAAGACATCAACCTGAGACCCATGTCAGAAAGCATGTGTTTGACTTTACCTTGGCAGCATCTTGGGACACAGAGGTCCATCTGTGTCCTTTGAACAAACAGAGTTCCACATTGGAAACAACCCCAGTTCTCCATCTCACCCACCTGTACCTAATTCTATACTTTTCATATGTTTTTAATCTGAGAACTCTTTTTGCTTTGTCTTTCAAATGAAATTTCACCAAGAATCCGTTAGCTGTTGTTGTTTTTGTTTTCCAGGGCCACCATAACAAAGTACTAGAACTTAGGTGGCCTAAACAACAGAAATGTATTGTCTCACAGTTCTGGAGGCCAGAAGTCTGAGATCAAGGTGTTGGAGGATTAATTCCTCTGGAGGTCTGTGAGGCAGAATTTGTATCATGGCTTTCTCCTAGTTTCTGTGGTTTACCAGCAATCTTTGGCTTTTCTTGATTTGTGAAATCATCATCATATCTCTGTCTTGTAGATTCCATGGTGTACTCTGTATGTGTGTATGTCTGTCTCTGTGCTCAAATTGCTCCTTTTTCTAAGGACTCTAGACATATTGGATTGGAATCCTCCCTAATGACCTCACTTTAACTGGATGTTCTACAAAGACCCTTTTCATAAGCACCAAAGGTTCGGACTTCAATATTTCTAGGGGAACACACTTCAACCCAGAACAAATCTCAATTATAAAACATAAAAGTGAAGCTGTTTCCCTTAAAATTAGATGGGAGACCAAAAACCCTTTCTCTCTCTTTCATTCATCCCCCTTTTTCTCTCTTGACATTTCTCTAAAATGCTCTGAGCTGCATAAAACATAGTTTTTAAAATCACCTCTCCAATAAAACTGATATGCAACAATAAAATATTTTAGCAGTTGTCAGAGGTCTAATATGAGCTAAGTCTTGCATTTACCAATTTAATATTTACTTCAGTATTAAGGAACCAGTCTTGTGACTTATTGCACTGCAGAGGGCAGCTCCTTTTATTTAATTAATTTTTTTTATTATACTTTAAGTTCTAGGGTACATGTGCACAACGTGCAGGTTTGTTACATATGTATACGTGTGCCATGTTGGTGTGCTGCACCCAATAACTCGTCATTTACATTAGGTATATCTCCTAATGCTATCCCTCCCGTGTGATGTTCTCCTTCCTGTGTCCAAGTGTTCTCATTGTTCAGTTCCCACCTATGAGTGACAGCATGTGGTGTTTGGTTTTTTGTCCTTACGATAGTTTGCTGAGAATGATGGTTTCCAGCTTCATCCATGTCCCTACAAAGGACATGAACTCATCATTTTTTATGGCTACATAGTATTCCATGGTGTATATGTGCCACATTTTCTTAATCCAGTCTATCATTGATGGACATCTAGGTTGGTTCCAAGTCTTTGCTATTGTGAATAGTGCCACAATAAACATACGTGTGCATGTGTCTTTATAGCAGCATGATTTATAATCCTTTGGGTATATACTCAGTAATGGAATTGCTGGGTAAAATGGTATTTCTAGTTCTAGATCCTTGAGGAATCACCTCACTGTCTTCCACAATGGTTGAACTAGTTTACAGTCCCACCAGCAGTGTAAAAGTGTTCCTATTTCTCCACATCCTCTCCAGCACCTGTTGTTTCCTGACTTTTTAATGATGGCCATTCTAACTGGTGTGAGATAGTATCTCATTATGGTTTTGATTTGCATTTCTCTGATGGCCAGTGATGATGAGCATTTTTTCATATGTCTGTTGACTGCATAAATGTCTTCTTTTGAGAAGTGTCTGTTCATATCCTTCACCCACTTTTTGATGGGGTTGTTTGTCTTTTTCTTGTAAATTTGTTTGAGTTCTTTCTAGATTCTGGATATTAGCCCTTTGTCAGATGAGTAGATTGCAAAAATTTTCTCCCATTCTGTAGGTTGTCTGTTCACTCTGGTAATTAAACTAAAGAGGGCAGCTCCTTTAAGAAAGCACAGGAAGGCTGTGAGGGCCCCAGGTGGGGCGAGGTGGGAGGTGGGAGTTGTAAGGGAATGCTCTCTGAGGATCATCTCTGTGGAATCTGACTGTATTACTGGAGAGAAAAAGGTTTTATCCATCAAACCCTCACCATCAACTCATAAAGTGTTGGTGTCACTTCCTGGGGGGAGCCAAACCTCCCGTGGGCCATTAGCACAGACCAGGAGAACCTCAATGAGATACACAGGTCAGCCAAAAACAGGTTTATTTACTGGTCCTCTTCTTTCCTCATGCTGCCAGATCCAGTACCTTCCCAATCACAAAGCCAGAAAGTCAATTCCACACTCCCTGCATTTTAATTCCTGAAGAACTCAGCTATTCAATTGCCTGCTACATAAACAGAATTTGTCCATGTTGAAACTCTGGCAAGACTGCAAAGTATATTGTTCACCTTGGAGCAGCAAGAAGCAGGTAGGGAACACCTGTTAGCCCCAGAAGAGCACCCACTATCAGGGAGGCCCCCACACTCCCAATGTCCCTCTCCTTCACAGTCACATCCTGTGTCTGTATTGCTCTTCAGGCACATTGGTCTCTATCAATTTCTTCATGAAAGCACTGGGGAAGTATCCTTACTTTGTGACTACTGAGAAATCTATACTAATGCCATTGAGGATAGACCAGAAGGATTCTTCTACCAGAATCCCAGAATACAATCACAAATACCTTTCCAAACGCTTTGCAATCCATCCCAATCATATTAGCAGACAAACTGGATGTCCCATAAGTTCTGCTTTAATGAGACATATGTGTTCCTAAGAAATAATGCAATAAAAGCCACAAGACTTATGGGAAAAATGGGTCAGGGGAAAAACACTCAAATACTCCATCGGTAATATATTTAAAAATAGAGGTCTATTAAAGTGATATAGAATATTTATACATATTAGATGGTTGTGAAGTACATATATACTAAAATAAATGGGGTATTTTGCTTTGAAAAGGATCTGCAGTTTACTTGTGGAAATTCACAACAGAAGGTTGCAGCCTGAGTTACTGTGAAGTAGAAGAAAAGTTGTGTGAAATTTTATGGAATATGTTCCCTAATACTTCCCCAGTTGTTATGTTCAGGTTGTTTCCTAATATATCAATCATATGGGGACAAATTCACATTTCAAAGCAAGCATTCTAGCAGAACTGATGGTACTTGAAGCCATATCTTTAATTTACGCCATCATCAGAGAAAAAGTCAGATCAGCTTCTTCAAGCACTCTCAGCCCCCACCTTCAGATGTCCCTTTCCATATTAATCGTCATTTCCATCCTTACTGCTTTTCAGCACCTGCTGCCCTCTGTTCCCCACACCATTCTAAGGCCAGGAACCAAACCCATCTTAGAGATGCAAAGTAACTAACAGTAAACTGTAGAAAAGTCCTCGGAGTGGAAGCTAGATTTGGTTCTCTGCTTTGTACACAACATTTGACTAGCTGGTTACAAAGCTGGTAAGAGAACAACTTCATCGAACTTTTGCGAGGTTTCAAAAATTGTTAGGTTCATTTCTGGTCTGCCTCTGAAAAGAGAAAATTGCTTCAGATCTTGTTCTGAGCTACTCTCCTCAAAGCTATCTGGGGTATGTACCTTGGGCTTCTGCCTGCTTGCATCTTGATCTTCCCTCCTTTTCTGGACCAAGGCTAATATCCCTGTCTCTTCCTTGCTTAGCCTTTGCACTCTGCTCCTGACAATGCAGAATGTACCTCTCTCCTTAGTCTTCCTGGGAGCCATGCCAGGCCACACCCCACCATATCTTGTTGACTTTGTCAAAGCTCCATTTTCACAATGCATCTGCTGGAATGCCAGTTCTTGCCTCACAATTAACTCAAATTATTTGCTCTTCTACTCCACCCAAAAGTGCATCTGCCTAGGTGAACCAACAGTAAGATTACAGAACGGGGCATTTCTTTTTGGTCATGATTCCACAAGAAGTTCAATTTTTCAGGCTGTATCATTTTCAGAATATTGTGGGAACTCACTGCATTATTTGAATGGAGTCAACTTAGTAACTGCCTTGTAAAAGAAATGGCATATTCATTCTTTCCAAATAATATAACTGTAATGCTATTTTGTAATTTCTGATTATATTAAGATATTAGCATATTTGTTGCGAATAAACTAGAGTGCTATTTTTATTAGTAGTTTGGCTTTAATTAATGTTTTGTAGTATGAATAATTTTAGAATTAAACCATGAACAGGTTTGAATCAGCAGCCTAATCTTCACATTCTAAAATAACTTGAAATGAATCAGTGCATAAAGAAGGCAGATTCATCTTGATGTGTATGAAGGAGCTGACATAGGCGCTTTCTTCATTTGTTCTTTAGTGTCACATGTGAAACAAATTGACTCTCTTGATACCCATAAGGTGCATTTAGGGGTCCAATTGTTTTCTTGCTTTATAAAGCTGTACTTGTCCTAACTAAATTTCTACTTTCACCATATTTTATTCACAACAATCTGTTTCATCTGAGGTTCAGTTTGGCTATTGAGACTGATTGCCAAAAAGTGAGTTTGCCACCAGAAATTCAATTATAAAAACAACATATAATATAATATAATATAAATACAATATAAAATAATATAATATAATATAATATATAATATAATATAATATAATATAATATAATGCAATATAAAAACTAGACAGCTGTCCCTCTGTATTTTAAAGCAGTAAAAATATTACTTGGCTTCTCATTTACATGGCAGATCCGATTCATCATGTTAACATAGTTAAACAGAAGAAGAAATATTTCACATAGATAGCACTGTCAAAGCAGTCAGTTCTAGAAAGAAAGTAGTAATTTAAAAAAAAAAGAAAATATAATATGGAATCAATGAATGGAATCATAACAATGACATTTTCAATATCACATAGAAAATCATGATTCTTTGTAGGTAAAACAAAGGGAAAACTAATGTGCACTTATATTTAAAATTAAAAAGATTAAAGAAACTGGCTTCTTGAAAAGAGCATAGTATATTTAAAAACTAAAATAAAGAGTGCAATTAAAAATAATTCAAATCGTTTTCAGGGACAAAAAAAGGAAATAATTAACATTTATTATAATACCTGAGTTTTCCTTCCTTCATGAAAAGGGTGCTGAAAATCATTTTAAAAATTTTAGTTCTAAATAAAATAGATTCAAGAGTTTTTAAAGATCACTGAAAATTGCTTTGGAATTGAAGAAAATAACATTGAATGATTTATAGCTTTTAGGAGAGATGGGATACAAGTCAGTGACCTGAAGAAATGGAAAGAATGAAGACTCAGGAAATAAAACAGACAACGAAAAAGATAAGAATATTCCACAGAGAAGTTAGGTAATATAAGTGTAGCTTTGGGGGCTCAGATTAGGAAAAATGGCATTAGTTTTTGTTTTTTACAAAAACTCTAAAAGAAGCTTAAAAATGGTTTATTTTTCCACAGTGCAGGAGTGATAAGACACAGTTTTAAGTGTCTGTGTGTGTATGCATATATGTGTGTGCATGTGTATGCATACGTGTGTGCATGTGTATGCATACATATATTGGTATGTAACCACACGTGTACATGCAAGGATGTGCCTGGGTATGCACGTGCATATTTATGTGTATAAACGCTATGGAGACTCTAGATGCTTTGATCCTCTGTATCATATATCTCTTAAGTTAAGAAAAGGGTATTCGCCACCCTTCTCATTGGAAGGTACAGGTGAGGTGATGCTTTCTTCTATTATTTTCCTTTCGGCTTCTTGCTCCAATTCTTCTACCTCCTGCGGGCGTTTTTCCAATAACTCAGCCTGCCTCTTCTGTTTATTTTTCAGTTTTTTCTTTTTGTTTTTAGAATTTTTCCTATAGGTTTCTGCTGTGGAGCCGTACTCACTGCAGACCCTGAAGGAGGAGGAATACCTGCTTTCTGCCACTCAGTGATCTCAGCTGCCGTTGTTCTCACATATGCATCATCCACACACATCAAGATGTTTTGTGGCTTTATGTCAATATGAGTAATCTTGGTCTTAGTGTGTGATATTCTAACCCTTGAAGGAACTGTTGAATGATTCTCTTCACACAACGTACTGGGAGGCCTTGATACTTGGACTTGATGTTCCAGTTGAGGAGATGGTGGCCAAGTACTCCGAAGACCATGCAGACATGTATCCCATTCATGCCTGAAATCTTGAAGTAGTCAATGAGCTGGATCACCATTTCTTTGTTTGGGTCACTGGGATCATTTTCTCGAACACATTTGAACAATTTTATTTCATCCAAGGGTGTGTCTGTATCATGCTGAGCACTTTTTACAACTTTTGTTGCAACAAATCTTTTCCCCTACATATCCCAGCACAGCCAGATAGTAGAGAAGTGCCCCCTATAAATTACCTTGGGCAGTATGGCCATTTTCACGATATTGACTCTTCCAACCCATGAGTATGGAATGTTCTTCCATTTGTTTGTATTCTCTTTTATTTCATTGAGCAGTGGTTTGTAGTTCTCCTTGAAGAGGTCCTACATATCCCTTGTAAGTTTGATTCCTAGGTATTTTATTCTCTTTGAAGCAATTGTGAATGGGAGTTCACTCATGATTTGGCTCTCTGTTTGTGATTGGTGTACAAGAATGCTTGTGATTTTTGTACATTGATTTTGTATCCTGAGACTTTGCTGAAGTTGTTAATCAGCTTAAGGAGATTTTGGGCTGAGACAATGGGGTTTTCTAGATATACAATCATGTCATCTGCAAACAGGGACGATTTGGCTTCCTCTTTTCCTAATTGAATACCCTTTATTTCCTTCTCCTGCCTGATTGCCCTGGCCAGAACTTCCAGCACTATGTTGAATAGGAGTGGTGAGAGAGGGCATCCCTGTCTTGTGCCAGTTTTCAAAGGGAATGCCTCCAGTTTTTGCCCATTCAGTATGATATTGGCTGTGGGTTTGTCATAGCTAGCTCTTATTATTTTGAGATATGTCCCATCAATACCTAATTTATTGAGAGTTTTTAGCATGAAGGGTTGTTGAATTTTGTCAAAGGCCTTTTCTGCATCTATTGAGATAATCATGTGGTTTTTGCCATCCCCATCAGGCTACCAATGACTTTCTTCACAGAATTGGAAAAAACTACTTTAAAGTTCATATGGAACCAAAAAAGAGCCTGCATCGCCAAGTCAATCCTAAGCCAAAAGAACAAAGCTGGAGGCATCATGCTACCTGACTTCAAACTATACTACAAGGCTACAGTAACCAAAACAGCATGGTACTGGTACCACAACAGAGACATAGATCAATGGAACAGAACAGAGCCCTCAGAAATAATGCCACATACCTACAACTATCTGATCTTTGACAAACCTGACAAAAACAAGCAAGGAAAGGATTCCCTATTTAATAAATGGTGCTGGGAAAACTGGCTAGCCATATGTAGAAAGCTGAAACTGGATCCCTTCGTTACACCTTATACAAAAATTAATTCAAGATGGATTACAGACTTACATGTTAGACATAAAACCATAAAAACCCTAGAAGAAAGCCTAGGCAATACCATTCAGGACATAGGCGTGGGCAAGGACTTCATGTCTAAAACACCAAAAGCAATGGCAACAAAAGCCAAAATTGACCAATGGGATCTAATTAAACTCAAGAGCTTCTGCACAGCAAAAGAAACTACCATCAGAGTGAACAGGCAACCTACAGAATGGGACAAAATTTTTGCAACCTACTCATCTGACAAAGGGCTAATATCCAGAATCTACAATGAACTCAAACAAATTTACAAGAAAAAAACAAACAACCCCATCAAAAAGTGGGCAAAGGACATGAACAGACACTTCTCCAAAGAAAGACATTTATGCAGCCAAAAAACACATGAAAAAATGCTCATCATCACTGGCCATCAGAGAAATGCAAATCAAAACCACAATGAGATACCATCTCACACCAGTTAGAATGGCCATCATTAAAAAGTCAGGAAACAACAGGTGCTGGAGAGGATGTGGAGAAATAGGAACACTTTTACACTGCTGGTGGGACTGTAAACTAGTTCAACCATTGTAGAAGTCAGTGTGGCGATTCCTCAGGGATCTAGAACTAGAAATACCATTTGACCCAGCCATCCCATCACTGGGTATATACCCAAAGGACTATAAATCATGCTGCTATAAAGACACATGCACACGTATGTTTATTGCGGCACTATTCACAATAGCAAAGACTTGGAACCAACCCAAATGTCCAACAACGATAGACTGGATTAAGAAAATGTGGCACATATACACACCATAGAATACCACGCAGTCATAAAAAATGATGAGTTCATGTCCTTTGTAGGGACATGGATGAAAACTGGAAAACATCATTCTCAGTAAACTATTGCAAGGACAAAAAACCAAACACCGCATGTTCTCACTCATAGGTGGGAATTGAACAATGAGAACTCATTGACACAGGAAGGGGAACATCACACTCTGGGGACTGTTGTGGGGTGAGGGGTGGGGGGAGGGACAGCATTAGGAGGAGTTAATGGGTGCAGCAAACCAACATGGCACATGGATACATATGTAACAAACCTGCACATTGTGCACATGTACCCTAAAACCTAAAGTATAATTATAAAATAATAAAATAAAATAAAATAAAATAAAAAGAGAAGTGCCCCCATCCAAGCTTTCTAATAACATGATACCGGCCATTGAAGAGGTCTGCAATTTTCACTGGATGATAGCCACCTTTGCAGTAGTCCGCAGGGTCCTCTTGCTCCTCATCATCTGATCCAGGATCTCCTCCTTTGGCTCTGGTGGTGTGGGGTCTGCCAAAGGTGGCTGTGGTGGTGGTGGCGGTGGAGGAAGAGGAACTAAAGGAGCTTTCTATTGAGGCTCCAGCTTTGTAGGGTGTTTCTCTCTTTTCGTCCTCCGCTTTTGGGCCTGAATGGGCAGCACTTTCCTGGAGCTCATTCCGACGCGGCGGAAGCGGGGCTATAGGGGCTTCGCGGAGGTGACCGCGACGCGGGCGCGGAAACCAGCCAGGCTGCGGCTTTCACTTGCTCAACCGGCTGTGAGGAGGTGGGAACTGCGCCTGCGCCGCCGCCGTCCCGCTCTGGCGGATGGCGAATACTGCGCAGAAGTGAAACTAAAAACAACAGGATTAGAGGAGGCGGCGGAGGCAGAGACCTCAAAGGACAATGGTGAAGCTGAGGACCAGGAAGAGAAAGAAGACCCTGAGAAAGAAAACACTGAAAAAGAAGATGATGTAGATCAGGAACTTGCGAACATAGACCCTACATGGATAGAATCACCTAAAACCAATGGCCGTCTTGAAAATGGCCCATTCTTACTGGAGCAGCAACTGGACGATGAAGAGGATAATGAAGAAGACCGCCCAAATCCTGAGGAATATAATCTTGATGAGCCGAATACAGAAAGTGATTACACATATAACAGCTCCTATGAACAATTCAATAGTGAATTGCCAAAGGTATGGCATAAAATTCCCGAGTCACAGTTTCCAGAGTTTTCCACCGCGTTGTTCTCTGGATCCTTAGAACCCGTGGCCTGCGGTTCTGTGCTTTCTGAGGGATCACCACTTACTGACAGAAGCAGGACGGTTTCAGCCTCCAGTACTGGGGACTTGCCAAAAGGAAAAACCCGGGAGGCTGACTCGTTGGTGAATCCCCTGGATACACGGAATGCAGATAAAATTAGAGTAGAAATTGCTGACCTGGGAAATGCTTGTTGGGCGCATAAACACTTCACGGAAGACATCCAGATGCGTCAGTACCGTTCCATAGAGGTTTTAATAGGAGCGGGATACAGCACCCCTGCAGACATCTGGAGCACAGCGTGTATGGCATTTGAGCTGGCAACGGGTGATTATTTGTTTGAACCACATTCTGAGGAAGACTATTGCAGAGACGAAGATCACATAGTATTGATCATTGAACTGCTGGGGAAAGTCCTGTTTACTGACCGTTTTCTTCCGGAAAAAAATACGCTATGTTGGGGAAATATTTCGAGGAGTTTTTCACCAGAAAAGGAGAACTGCAACATTACCAGGCTGAAACCCTGGTGCCCTTTTGATGTACTTGTGGAGAAGTACGGCTGGCCCCATGAAGATGCTGCACAGTTTACAGATTTCCTGATCCCTATGTTAGAAATGGTTCCAGAAGAAAACGAGCCTCAGCTGGCGAATGCCTTCGGCATCCTTGGTTGAATTCTTAGCAAATTCTACCAAAATTGCATTCTGAGCTAGCAAGTGTTCCCAGTGTGTTGGACCTAAACAGTGACTCTCATTCTTTAACAGGATTATAAGTGAGCTGTCTTCATCCTCAGACCTTTATTTTGCTTTGAAGTACTGTTGTTTGACATTTTGCTTTTTGTGCACTCTGATCCTGGGGAAGGGTAGTCTTTTGTCTTCACCTTAGTGGTTTGCTGACCGTTTTCTTCTGGAAACAATAACGTGTCTCTAAGCATTGTTTCTTGTGACATTCAAATGTCATTTTTTAAATGAGAAATACTTTCCCCTTTGTGTTTTGGCAGGGTTTGTGACTATTTATGAAAAATATATTTTAGCTGAGTACTATATAATTTACAACCTTAAGAAATTATCAAGTTGGAACCAAGAAATAGCAAGGAAATGTGCAATGTTATCTTCTGGCAAAGGGACATCATTCCTGTATTATAGTGTATGTAAATGCACCCTGTAAATGTTACTTTCCATTAAACATGGGAGGGGGTCTCAAATTTCAGAAAAGCTACCAAGTCTTGAGTTCTGTGTAGCGTATGTTGCATGTAGCCAACTTTAACTGCTCCAAGGAGTTGTGCAAGCTTTTCATTCCATAACAGTCCTTTCACATTAGATTTTTTTTAAAGTGGCTCTGGGTTGTAAGATATCATTCTCTATATGGCACTTTAAAGGAAGAAAAGATATGCTTCTCATTCTAAAATATGCATAATAATTTAGCAGTCCCATTTGTATTTTTGCATATTTTTAAAAGTATTTTTAAAGAAAAAGAGCGATTTTACTTGAAAAATGTAAAGGCTTAGTACCATGTCATAATTCCTCCTCTGGGCACTGTAAGTTAAGCTCCACAAAGATTAAATTCGAAAAGAGAAATGTGTTCATTGTGTGGAATGAAAAAATACATATAGTTTTGGAAAAGCATAATCACGCTTGTCTAGAACACAAGGTATGGTATATACAATTTGCAGTGCAGTGGGCAGAATATTCCTCACAGCTCAAAGGTAACAGTGATCATATTCATTCCATAGATAGCTTTATTTGTGGCTACAACAAATTTGAGCAGCTTTTTTATTGTCTTTCCATGAAATGAAGTTGAGAAAATGATTTTCCCTTTGCAGGTTGCACACAGTTTTGTTTACGCATTTCCTTAAAATTAATTGTAGAATCCAAGACACAAACCACAGTTGGCAATACAATTTTAGAATGTAACATATAGAGGTATATTTAGTCTGTTTTAGAAGTCGGTGGATTGAATGTCTTTTTATTTTAAATTTTACATTAATTAAGGTGCCTCGTTTTTTACTTTGTCCATTAACATTTATCCATATGCCTTTGCAATAACTAGATTGTGAAAAGCTAACAAGTGTTGTAACAATACTCCATTGTTTGAAGTGTTTGCGGTTGTCTTAAAAATTAAAATATTGGTCAGGCGCAGTGGCTCACGCCTGTAATCCCAGCACTTTGGGAGGCCGAGGTGGGTGGATCACGAGGTCAGGAGATCAAGACCATCCTGACTAACACGGTGAAACCCCGTCTCTACTAAAAATACAAAAAATTAGCCGGGTGTGGTGGCGGGCGCCTGTGGTCCCAGTTACTCTGGAGGCTGAGGCAGGAGACTGGCGTGAACTCGGGAGGCGGAGCTTGCAGTGAGCCGAGATCACGCCATTGCACTCCAGCCTGGGCGACAGAGCGAGACTCTGTCTTAAAAAAAAAAAAAAAAAAAAAAATTAAACTGTTTTGTTTTGCTTTGTTTCCGGATTAAAAAAAAAAAAAAAAAGAAAAGGGTAAAGAGAGAGTAACCATAGGGTCTCTATTTTTTGTATTCAAGAAGCAGTCAGAACACCCGGATGATTAAAAACATGATCTTTAGAGTCATACACATCTGGGTTAGAATTCTGACATTTCACTGTTACATCATGTCATATCAGGCAATTTCATTAGTCTTCTCATGTCTCAATTTCTTCTTTACGAATTGAAAATGGTAGTAACTTCTTCATAAGATTGTTTTAAGGACTGAATGAGATCATGTATAAAGCCCTCAATATAGTTCCCAGCACAGTGTATAATCAATACATGATATTCACCGTAATTATTATTTTTACTCATAAATGTACCAAGAATGAAACCAAGAAAAGACACACCAGAAAGTCCAGCAAAAGAAAATAGGAGATAGGAGGAGAGAACTGAGAATTGATTGACCAATGTCTGTCATAGCTCAAAAGACTTATGCAAGAGGAACCAAAAGCCTCCACTAATCCGTGACTGCTCTCTTCTCAGCAAGGCTGTGACCACACAGTCAACTGAGAGGATGGGAATAGTGAGGTTCCACAATAAATTTCATACTAAAATGCACTGCTCAATAGCAGAAACATTAGCTGATGATGATGAATACAATAGCCTAGCGTTTAACTGAGACATTTAAAGCAGCATTTGACATATTTTTCATAACTACCCTTCACTGGCAGTCTAAAAACAAAGAATAAAAAGCTTCTCTTCAATCAAACCATGTTCAAAAATGAAATAGATCCCTTGGTTTTATGTGTATGAGTATATTTACACTGAAAATGTATACATATATTCACAAATACATGCACAGAGCAATGTAGTACATGCAGCTGTGTAAGCATAAATGGCTTTAAAACGTATCAGCAAATCAACAACTGAATCATTAAACTGACAGGAAACCTTGTTCGAGATTCCCATGTCATTTTGCAAAGAAGGTACTGGATCTGACTAGAATGCATTAAGAGACCAGGGTGTTTGGAGTTTGAAAAACATCTTTAAAGGAAAAGAAAGAGAAGTATGACTGTTAGAAAAGGAAGCAGATGTTCTCACCAGAATAAAAAGTCAAATTATGAACACTTGAGCTTTACAACTGCTTTAAATAACCCTCTATGGTGAGGCATAAGAACTTTAAACTTTAATGAAAGCAAAAATCATTTCATCATACTGATGGTATAGAGCATTTCTTTTCCTTTTCATGGCTTCTTCTTTATTCTTAGTTCATTTCCATTTTTTTTTTCCTTGTGACCTGGTATTTGCTTCTATTATAAACTAAGACTATGCTAGCAAAAGAAAATGGACCAAGGAGGCATTTATCTGAATAATTCAGGCAGAAACAATTTATACTTGAAGTAGCAAGAAGTTTTAGACAAAGGAGAATTTTTGCTTGGATTAACCTTCGACCTGGTTCAGCTTCAGACTAAAATAATGATGATACCCGTGGTGCTGTAACTTTGAGTCAGCCAGTGTACTGAATAGTCGGCCCTGTGCTTTGGGACCCTGTTGTGATAATGCCAGCATTATCATGCATGCGAATGCTTACTTTCGAACACCGTTACTCAATTCTTATATCCTGAAAAACTTAGTGAGGGAAAATTGCATGCATTCAACGTTTATGAACCCTGATAAGCTCAGTTTCTAAATACTGGCATGAGTGTTGACTGGAAGGGCTGTCATCGGAGGCCCTGCCTTATGAGAACATCACATGTAGTGTTTCGACAACCTGCTGATAGACTGCAAGTGATGGATCTACAGCAGGATGAAGACTTCTGAATTAGCATTCAGGCCTTCTTCACTGTTGCTCACAGCAGAGACAGAGGACAGAAGGAAAAAAAAAAAAAGGATTAGATCTTTTCTCCTTGCCCCTGTAGTTTTCTTCTGGCAGCAGACTCTATTGATAGGAATGGGCCTGATAACCGCAACTACGCAGAATAGGAGAGTGGGGTGTGCCTTTGTAAGCATATCCTCTGAAATGACCTCAGCCAAGAATGCTGTGGAAAAGAAATGGTGATTCTAAAGAAAAGGCATTTGTAACTTTTTTTTATAAATTTTCCTTTAAGTTCTGGAATACATGTGCTCAACGTGCAGGTTTGTTATATAGGTATACACGTACCACGGTGGTTTGCTGCACCTATCAAAAGTCATCTAGGCTTTAAGCCCAGCATGCATTAGGTATTTGTCCTAATGCTCTCCCTCCCCTTCCCGCCTCCCATCCCCGCCTCGCCCCCTGACATGCGCAGGTGTGTGATGTTCCCCTCCCGGTGTCCATGTGTTCTCATTGTTCAGCTCCCACTTATGAGTGAGAACATGCAGTGTTTGGTTTTCTGTTCCTGTGTTAGTTTGCTTTTAAAATGTTTGAAAGATGAAATATTAGAAGAAAAGAAAATTGTTTTATGGAAATGTTTCACCAGTAGGCAAATTAGGTTAGAAGGAAGATTAATAATATCTAACCAGAGAAATCAACTCAGCGGACTCCATCAAATCGGCTCTCAGTGCAGCTAAAACAAAGCGGGCAGAAAAAGGCAGAGAAGCAACTTGCGGGGTCTACTTGCACCAGCGGCCCCTTGCGGGGATAGGTGGGGCTCCCAGGCCTTTGGCCTCAGACTGAGGGCGGCGCTGTTAGCCCCGTTTTTTTTTTCTATGTTTGTTTGTTTGTTTTTGTTTTTATTTGAGACAGAGTCTAGCTCTGTTGCCCAGGCTGGAGTGCAGTGGCGTGATCTTGGCTCACTGCAAGCTCCGCCTCCCGGGTTCCCGCCATTCTCCTGCCTCAGCGCCCCAAGTAGCTGGGACTACAGGCACTCGCCACCACGCCCAGCTAATTTTTTTGTATTTTTAGTAGACGGGGTTTCGCTGTGTTAGCCAGGATCTTCTCCATCTCCTGACCTCGTGATTCACCCGCCTCGGCCTGCCAAAGTGCTGGGATTACAGGTGTGAGCCACCGCGTCCGGCCCCAGCCCCCTTTCTTTGAGGCTTTTGGATGTGGACTGAGTCACTCCAGGCTTCTCTTCTTCACCAGCTTGCAGACGACCTATTGTGTGACTTTGACTTATAATCCTGTGAGCCAAGTCTCCCTAATAAAGTCTCTTTGTGTGTGTGTGTGTGTGTGTGTATATATATACATATGTATATGTGTGTATATATATATATACATATGTATATGTGTGTATATATTGGGTCTGTCCCTCTGGAATGCCGTGGCTAACGTAAGGACTTCTAAAGAAATAGATGTGCATTAGAGACAAGAAAGAATGGAAATCACTAAATGAAGCCATCTACTCTTACTGTTTAGCTTTGGAAAAGTAGTTCAAGGGAAAAGTTTTAGATTTCTGTTCTTTAGCACAACAAAGATCATATTGGGAAAACCAGACTCAAAGACTGTTTCAGCCTTATTGAGGTAACATTGACAAACAAAAAATTGTATATATTCAAGGTTATAATGTGATGTTTTGATATATGTACACACTATGAAATGACTGACACACTCAAGGTATTAATACATCCAGGCCGGGTGCAGTGGCTCAGAACTGTAATCCCAGCACTTTGGGAAGCCACAATGGGTGGAACATCTGAGGTCGAGAGTTTGAGACCAGCTTGGTCAACATGGTGAAACCCCATCTCTACTAAAAATATAAAAAATTAGCCAGACCTGGTGGTGTGCACCTGTAATCCCAGCTACTCAGGAGGCTGAGGCAGGAGGATTGCTTGAACTCAGGAGGCAGAGGTTGCAGTTGCCCAAGATCATGCCACTGCACTCCAGCCTGGGTGACAGAGTGAGACTCTGTCTCCAAAAAAAAAAAAAAGCCGTTCCCTCACATAGTTACCATTAGTGTGTGTGTGTGATGAGAACACTTAAGATCTACTCTCTTAGCAAATTTCAAATGAACAATATTATTAACTGTAGTCACCATGCTATACATTAGGTCTCCAGAACTTATTCATTTTATAACTGCAGAGGGACTCAAACAGCTGAAGTCAGGGCGTGGGATGCCTTTCTGGGGGCCAAGCCCAAGGGAGAATGTGGCAGAAGAGGAATTTGGGCTTTGGGAGGGAGCAGGGCATGGAACAGTTGAAGGTGGCAGAAGATGCCTATGGAATCCCTCCCTTAACTTTTCATATCTTCAGTAAAATTACCATTTTCACCAGTTTACTTGTGGAAAATGATGAGGAATCAGAGATCTGACCAATCTAGAATACCTCAGCTATGCTTTATTCAGGAGGCAAATTAATTTAGAAGAGAAATTAATAATACTTAACTTTCAAAAAATATAAATGGAATCCACATAGGAATTTGAAACATAGTAATGCGTTGCATAAGGACATTTTGGTTAATGAAAAACCACATATACAATGGTGGTTCCATGATATTATACTGTTATATTTTACTTTTCTATGTTTAGATAAGTTCTGATACACAAATACTTACCATTGTGCTCCATCTGCCCACAGTATTCAGTACAGTAACTTGCTGCACATGCTTGTAGCTTAGAAGGAATGGCTTATACCATATAGCCTAGGTGTATAGTTGGCAACACCATCTAGTTTTGTGTAAGTACACTTCATGTTGCCTACACGGCGAAAATCACCTGATGATGCCGTTGTCAGAAGGTATCCCTGTTGTTAAGCAATGCATGACTGGAGCATATTTGTATCTGCAAACTCAGGACAGGGAACTCTGTGGTGACATGTAGTGCAAGGAATTTGCTGAAGTCTTGGGGAATACTTAGGACTAATATTGATTTTGAGCCAAGTATTCTAAACCTCTGAGAGATAAGGAGATCCCAGTAACATCTAGGGTATGTAAAGCTCATGCACAACAGCTGAGGTCTCCTCACAGCAGTACAGCTGAAAGTGCAAATGCAGGAGCATCCAACTGGACTCTCACTGTTCATGTCCCCTCCTGCCCAAGCATTAGAATCTAGACCTCACTGCAGTTTTCGAGCATTGTGTTACCACTGTGTGATTTTGTTTTTTTAAATGAATAAGAAAGACGCAACTCTGCCAAACGGCTTTGTGAACAGAAGGGTTATTTCTCAGAGGGTAAGGAGTGAGTAAGTCCACATATGCCCTCAGTCAAGAGAGAGGGAAAGGAATTTTCAACTCAGAATTTCACACCCAGCCAAATTAAGCTTCATAAGCAAAGGAGAAATAAAATCATTTATAGACAAGCAAATGCTGAGGGATTTCATTACCACCATGCCTGCTCTTCAAGAGCTCCTGAAAGCACTAAATATGGAAAGGAAAAACTGGTACCAGCCACTGCAAAAACACACCAAAATATGAAGATCAATGACGCTATGAAGAAAGTGCATCAACTCATGTACAAAATAACTAATAGCATCATGATGACAGGATCAAATTCACACACAACAATACTAACCTTAAATGTAAAAGACACAGACGGGCAAATTGGATAAGGAGTTAAGACAAATCGGTGTGTTGTATTCAAGAGACCCATCCTGTGTGCAGACAAACATAGGCTCAAAATAAAAAGATGGAGGAAAATTTGCCAAGCAAATGGAAAGCAAAGAAGTGGGAGTTGCAATCGTAGTCTCTGACAAAACAGACTTTAAATCAACAAAGATCAAAAAAGACAAGGAAAGGCATTACATAATGGTAAAGGGAACAATTCAACAAGAAGAGCTAACTATTCTAAATATACATGCACCCAATAAAGAAGCACCCAGATTCACAAAACAAATTCTTAGGGATCTACAAAGAAACTTAGACTCCCACACTATAATACTGGGAGATTTTAACACCCCACTGTCAGTATTAGACAGATCAAAGAGACAGAAAATTAACAAAGACATTCAGGACTTGAACTCAGCTTTGGATCAAATGAATCTAGTAGATGCCTGCAGAACTCTCTACCCCAAAACAACAGAATATACATTCTTCTCAGTACCACATGGCACTTATTTCTAAAATTGACCATATAATTGGAAGTAAAACACTCCTCAGCAAATGTAAAGAAACTGAAATCATAACAGTATCTCAGACCACAGTGTAATCAAATTAGAACTCAGGAATAAGAAACTCACTCAAAACTACACAACTACATGGAAACTGGACACCTGCTCCTGAATGACTCCTGTGTAAATAATGAAATTAAGGCAGAAATCAAGAAGTTCTTTGAGATGAACGAGAACAAAGAGACAATATGCCAGAATCTCTGGGTTACAGCTAAAGCAGTGTTAACAGGGAAATTTATAGCACTAAATGCCCACATCAGAAAGCTAGAAAGATCTCAAATTAGCACCTAGACATCACAATTAAAAGAGCTAGCTAGGCAAGAGCAAACAAAACCAAAAGCTAACAGACAACAATAAATAAGATCAGAGAAGAATTGAAGGAGATAGAGACACGAAAAGCCCTCCAAACAATCAACGAATCCAGGAGCTGGTTTTTTGAAAAAACTAACAAAATAGATAAACCACTAGCTAGACTAATAAAGAAGAGAGAGAAGAATCAAATAGACACAAGAAAAAATGATAAAGAGATTTCACCACAGACCCCAAAGAAATAAAAACTACCGTCAGATAATATTATAAACACCTCTACACAAATAAACTAGACAATCTAGAAGAAATGATAAATTCCTGGACGCATACACCCTACCAAGACTAAACCAAGAGGAAGTTGAATCCCTGAATAGACCAATAACAAGCCCTGAAATTGAAGCAGTAATTAATAGCCTACCAACCAAAAAAACCCCAGGACCAGATGGATTCATAGCTGAATTCTACCAGGAATATAAAAAGGAGCTGAAACTATTCCAAACAATTGAAAAGGAGGGACTCCTCCCTAAATCATTTTATGAAGCCAGCATCATGCTGATACCAAAACAGGGAAGAGACACAACAAAAAAAAAGAAAACTTCAGGCAAATATCCCTGATGAACATCAATGCAAAAATCCTCAATAAAATACTGGCAAACTGAATCCAGCAGCACATCAAAAAACTTATCCACCACCATCAAGTTGGCTTCATCCCTGTGATGCAAGGCTGATTCAACATATGCAAATCAATAAATGTAATCCATCACATAAACAGAACCAAAGACAAAAACCACATGATTATCTCAATAGATGCAGAAAAGGCCTTTGATAAAATTCAACATCACTTCATGGTAAAAACCCTCAATAAACTAGGTATTGATGGAATATATCTCAAAATAATAGGAGCTATTTATGACAAACCTACAGCCAATATCCTATTGAATGGGCAAAAGCTGGAAGCATTCCTTTGAAAATCAGCACAAGACAAGGATGCCCTCTCTCACCACTCCTATTCAACATAGTATTGGAAGTTCTGGCCAGGGCAATTAGGCAAAAGAAAGAAATAAAGCATATTCAAATAGAAAGAGAGGAAGTCAGGTTGTCTCTGTTTGGAGACAACATGATTTTATATTTAGAAAACCCCATCATCACAGCCCAAAAACTCAAAAACTCCTTGAACTGATAAGCAGCTCCAACAAAGTCTCAGGATACAAAACTAATGTGCAAAAATCACAAGCATTCCTATACACCAACAATAGGCAAGCAGAGAGCCAAATCATGAGTGAACTCCCATTCACAATGGCTACAAAGAAAATAAAATACCTAGGAATACAGCTAACAAGGGATGTGAAGGACCTCTTCAAGGAGAACTACAAACCACTGCTCAAGGAAATAAGAGAGGACACAAACAAATGAAAAAACATTCCATCCTCATGGATAGGAGGAATCAATATCGTGAAAATGGCCATACTACCGAAAGTAATCTATAGATTCAATGCTATTCCCATCAAACCACAATTGACATTCTTCACAGAATTAGAAAAAAAAACTATTTTAAATTTCATATGGAATCAAACATCTCATATAGTCAAGACAATCCTCAGCAAAAAGAACAAAGCTGGAGGCATCACGCTACCTGACTTGAAACTATACTACGAGGCTACAGAAACCAAAGCATCGTAGTCCTGGTACCAAAACAGACATATAGGCCAACGGAGCAGAACAGAGACCTCAGAAATAACAACACAAATCTACAACCATCTGATCTTCAACAAACTTGACAAAAACAAGCAATGGGGAAAGGATCTCCTCCTATTCAGTAAATGGTGCTTGGAAAACCGGCTAGCCATATGTAGAAAACTGAAACTCGACCCATCCCTTACATCTTATATAAAAATTAACTCAAGATGGTCTGAAGACTTAGATGTAAAATTCAAAACCATAAAAACCCTAGAAGAAAGCCTAGGCAATACCATTCAGGACATAGGAATGGGAAAAGACTTCATGACAAAAACACCAAAAGCAATTGCAACAAAAGCCAAAATTGACAAATGGGATCTAATTAAACTAAAGAGTTAATGTACGGCAAAGAAACTAACATTAGAGTGAACAGGCAACCTACAGAATGGGAGAAAATTTTTGCAATCTACCCATCTGACAAGGGTCTAATACCCAGAATTTACAAGGAACTTAAACATATTTACAAGAAAAAAACAACCCTATCAAAAAGTGGGCAAAGGATATGAACAGACACTTCTCAAAAGAAGACATTTATGCAGCCAACAAACACATAAAAAAAAGTTCAACATCGCCTATCAGCAAATCAAAACCACAGTGAGTCACCATCTCACACCAGTCAGAATGGTGATTATCAAAAAGTCAGGAAACAATAGATACTGGTGAGGGTGTGGAGGAATAGGAACGCTTTTACCCTCTTGGTGGGAATGTAAATTAGTTCAACCATTGTAGAAGACAGCGTGGTGATTCCTCAATGATCTAGAATCAGAAATACGATTTGACCCAGCAATCCCATTACTGGGTATATACCCAAAGTAATATAAGTCGTTCTACTATAAAGACACATGCACACGTATGTTTATTGCAGCACTATTTACAATAGCAAAGACATGGAAACAAACAAAATGCCCATCAATGATAGACTGGATAAAGAAAATGTGGTAAATATACACCATAGAATGCTATGCAGCCATAAAGAGGAATGAGATTGTGTCCTTTGCAGGGACATAGATGGAGCTGGAACCCATCAGCCTCAGCAAACTAACTCAGGAACAGAAAACCAAACACCCCATGTTCTCACTCATAAGTGTGAGTTGAAAATTGAGAACTCATGGACACACAGAGAGTAACAACACACCAGGGCCTATTGAGGGGTGGGGAGCGAGGTAAGGAACTTAGACGATGGGTCAGTGGGTGAGGCAAACCATCATGGCACACCTATACCTATGTAACAAATCTGCACATTCTGCACATGTATCCCGTGTTTGTTTGTTTGGAAGAAATAAAGAAAAAATCTTCAATAAAAGTTTGGGGTTTTTAACTCTCAAAAAAAAAAAAGGAGAGAGAGAGAGTGAAAGCCAAGCTCCCCTGCATCAAAGGGGTCAATTAGGAAGCACCAAACTGAAAGTAACCAGCAATCTTTTATTCATTGTTGTAGTGCAGGCCAGGATGAAGGTGCCAGCTCCCACAGTGTTGCACATGGCCAAGGTGGTCTCACTACCAAAGGAGCTCTGAACCAAAGGCTCCTCCTATCTTATGGACCCAGAGAGGAAGAGGAAAGGACTAGTAGTGAAAAAAATACAATACCCATTCAAAATTAAGAAAATTTTCTTCAAGACTCCCCCAATAAGGTGTTCTCAAAAGATGCACCCAAAGCTAGGGGCAGCCCAATTAGGCGGCCTCGGAATGGAGGCACTTAAGGTAGAAATGTAGATACACAAGACAGGGTCAGCTGTAGAGTTGAGGGGAGTGGGGGTCAGGATCTGAGTCCTTGACTGCACTTCCCTTCAGGGATGGCAGTACACTAGCTGATGTGGGGAGGGCAGCTTCCCCAGTGAGCCTGCCAGATGACGACTTTGAAACCTCCTATGGTTTGACATGAAAGGTCACACATAGGATCTTGGCCTGGAGCCAGACACCTCATTTCCTGGTTGAAATATGTAATGCTAAAATTGTAAGTTATGCAGTCCTACCCAAATCTGATATTTTTATATTCACAACACAGTTTCCTTCATTTTCCTAATGAATAAATGGACTGCTTATTTTCATATGAATTGATAGTATCAACAAAGAGAAAGATACAAAGACATCAGGCCAGGCGCGGTGGCTCACACCTGTAATCCCAGCACTTTGGGAGGCCGAGGCGGGCAGATCCTCTGAGGTTGGGAGTTCAAGACCAGCCTGACCAGCATGAAGAAACCCTGTCTCTACTAAAAATACAAAATTAGCCGGGCATGGTGGCACATGCCTGTAATCTCACCTACTCAGGAGACTGATGCAGGAGAATCACTTGAACCCGAGAGGCGGAGGTTGTGGTGAGTGGAGATTGTGCCATTGCACTCCAGCCTGGGCAACAAGAGTGAAACTCCATCTCAAAAAAAAAAAAAAAAAGATACAAAGAGATCAAATATGGGACTTTGCATTTCAGCCAATAATAAAATATGTGCAATAATTTGCTTTGTTTCAATCTTCTCATTTTCTTCAGATGTTTTAGAATATTAAGAGGATTTTTTAGTAAGGAAATACGTAGATTAGATGTTTGAAGAGAATATATTGCTTTGACAATTCTAAATTTTTTTTCTGAAGAAGAATTCAACCTTTTACAAAATCCCAATGAAGACCATACTCCACTGAATCAAATAATCCTTTTCTTATCAATTACTATGTCCCCTCAGAGAAGGCAAAACATAAGTATGTAATTTTGCTGCTATTACAGAAGAGTCTTGCTGGCGGCCACTGGCAAACACATTAATCACTGAAGCACCTCAACTCCTCGGACCCTCAGTAAATACCTCTACCCCCTAAGAGAGATTTACTGTTGTTGTGTTCTGCTGTTGTGTTTATTATTATTATTATTATTATTATTATTATTATACTTTAAGTTTTAGGGTACATGTACACAACGTGCAGGTTCGTTACATATGTATACATGTGCCATGTTGGTGTGCTGCACCCATTAACTCTTCATTTAACATTAGGTATACTTCCTAATGCTGTCCCTCCCACCTCCCCCCACCCCACAACAGGCACCGGTGTGTGATGTTCCCCTTCCTGTGTCCTGTGTTCTCATTGTTCAATTCCCACCTATGAGTGAGAACATGCGGTGTTTGGTTTTTTGTCCTTGCAATAGTTTACTGAGAATGATGGTTTCCAGCTTCATCCATGTCCCTACAAAGACATGAACTCATCGTTTTTTATGGCTGCATAGTATTCCATGGTGTATATGTGCCACATTTTCTTAATCCAGTCTATCATTGTTGGACATTTGGCTTGGTTCCAAGTCTTTGCTGTTGTGAATAGTGCCACAATAAACATACGTGTGCATGTATCTTTATAGCAGCATGTTTTATAATCCTTTGGGTATATACCCAGTGATGGGATGGCTGGGTCAAATGGTATTTCTAGTTCTAGATCCCTGAGGAATCGCCACACTGACTTCCACACTGGTTGAACTAGTTTACAGTCCCACCAACAGTGTAAAAGTGTTCCTATTTCTCCACATCCTCTCCAGCACCTGTTGTTTCCTAACTTTTTAATGATATCCATTCTAACTGGTGTGAGATGGTATCTCATTGTGGTTTTGATTTGCATTTCTCTGATGGCCAGTGATGATGAGCATTTTTTCATGTGTCTTTTGGCTGCACAAATGTCTTCTTTTGAGAAGTGTCTGTTCATATCCTTCATCCACTTTTTGATGGGGTTGTTTGTTTTTTTCTTGTAAATTTGTTTGAGGTTGTTGTAGATTCTGGATATTAGCCCTTTGTCAGATGAGTAGATTGCAAAAATTTTGTCCCATTCTGTAGGTTGCCTGTTCACTCTGATGGTAGTTTCTGTTGCTGTGCAGAAGCTCTTTAGCTATTGTGTTTTTGTTGCTGCTGTGTTATACTGTTGTATTTTTGTTGTTGCATTATGCTGCTATATTTTTGTTGAACAGGAGGCGTGCATGAGCACAGCTGTCTATAGGTGGGTCCAAATGTGGGAGCTTGGTGTTTGGCTTGGCCTTGTGAATAGCCCCATCCTGTCTGCTTAGGCCCATGCTCCCACCTAACAGAGGGACTGTTCCCCAGGAAGGTCAGCAGCCTTTCATGGGAGTACATTTTGGTTTCAGGTGAAATCCATCCCCCAGAGGATTGCAATATCATACACAGAGAATCTATTGCAGTGTCTGAAGAGAGTTGCAGCCAAGGACTCAGAACCTGACTCCCACCCCCTCAACTGGCCATAGTCTTGTGCACGTCTGCATTCATACCTTAAGTGCCTCCATTCCAAGTCCTCCATATTAGGCTGCCCTTAGCCTTGGGTCCATCTTCTGAGATCACCTTATTAGGAATCAATGAAGAGGTGGCAGAAGCTGCTTAAACTTTACAGCCTCCTCCGAGTCAGAAATCGCCAGTCCCTACATTAAGATGAGCATGTAATACCACATGCTAGACATTAGCCAATTTATTTATAATTCATTTAATCTAAGCATAAGTTTCATGCATGAGCTAGGTGTTATTATTATTATTATTTATCTTACTTTTAGATGTGGAAACAAAGAGGCAGAGAGAGAGGGAAAAACTTGGCCAAGGAAACACATGCAATAAGCAGTAACACTGGGATATGACTCCAAGCTGTCTGGATGCTTTACTACCATGCCAAACCCATCTCTCAGTGAAGCCAGGGGACTGAATTCACACAAGGGTTTGATGTCTTCCAATGCCTCCAATCAGATGACTTAACAGAAGACAGATCCTTTCTCAAAAGTGCCACAGTTACCTACACAACAAAAGATTTCATTTGAAACCTAGCACCCCATCCTCCTGCCAAGTCTGGGCCCAAAACTTAGCATGAAGTGAAGGGGCTTACATCTTTTTACAACGAAGTGTGGGATGAGAAGAGATAGAGGACCACAGTTAAATTGAGAAGATTTCTCCAAAACTGCACTTTAAGTAGATTGATCTTTTTCCCTTAAAAAATGGAATTTTAAAAGATTTACTCACAGCTTTGTGCACACTTACATCCTCCTCTGAATTCCTCTGTTTTATGACAAAGACAACACAGGACATAGATGGTTTAGGCATCTCCCCTATGGGGACTCCAGATAGAAGATTCCTTTTCCACATAACTTTATCCTACTTGTCAACTAACAGAGTCCAAAATCTACTAAATACTGGAGGAGAGTGGGCATGGCCAAGGGTACAGGTGCTGAAACTACATGGTTAATTTTAAATTTGATTAAAGAGCACATAGAAAATCATTTCTGTATATTTAATTTACATGCCATATACCCACCCCCCACATATGCACAGCTTTCCCCACCATCAATATCCCATACTAAGGGGTTTATGGAAACTCTCTGTACTTTCTGCTCAATTTTGCTGTGATCCTAAAAATGCTCTAAAAAAATAAAATTTTTAATTAATAAAAATTCTGCATCAGAGTGGTACATTTATTACAAGTGTAATACATTGAACATCATCATTACCAAAAGCCCATCATTTTACATTAGGGTCCACTCTTGGCATTTACATTAGGGTTCACTCTTGACATTGTACATTCTACGGATTTGGACTAATGTATAATGACCTCCACCCATCATTATAGTATCATACGGAATAGTTTCATTGCCCTAAAAATCCCCTGTCTTACACCTATTCATCTGTTCCTCCCTATAGTCCCTGACAATCACTGATGCTTTTACTATACTCATATTTTTGCCTTTTCCAGAATGTTACGTAGTTGAAATCAGTAAGTAGCCTTTTTAGACTGGCTCCTTTCACTTAGTAATGTGCACTTAAGTTTCCTCCATGTCTTTTTACTACTCAACTCCAAGATTTGGCGTAAAACTACAGTGATAAATGGTGTGTGGTACTGGCAAAAGAATAGACAAATAGCACATCACTCAATAGAATAGAATAGAGAGCCCAGCAATAGTCTTCATAGCTAGTTTCTTTTTAGACGATTATTTCATTGTCTAGCTATACCACAGTTTATCCATTCACCTGATGAAGGACATCTTGCTTGCTTCCAAATTTTGCCAATTATAGATAAAGCTGCTATAAACATCCATGTTCAGATTTTTGTGCAAACATGTTTTAAACTCTTTTGCATGAATACCAAAAGGTGTGATTGCTGGATCACATGGTAAGAATATGTTTAGTTTTCTAAGAAACTGCCAAACGGTCTTCCAAAGCGTCTGGACCATTTTGTATTCCCACCAGGAATAAATTAAAGTTTCTGTTGAACTCAGAATCCTCAACACATCCTCACCAGAATTTGGCCTTGTCCGCATTTTTGGAATTTGGCCATTCTAATAGGTGTGTAGTGGTATCCCATCGTTGTTTTAATTTGCAATTCCTTAGTGACATATGATGTTGAGCATCTTGTATTTGCCTACTTACCTCTGTATGTCTTGTTTGGTGAGCTGTCTATTCAGATCCTTGGGCCTTTTTTTAATAGAGTTATTCATTTTCTTATAGCTGAGTTTTAAGAGTTATTTGTATATTTAGGATAACAGTCCTTTATCAGATGCGTCTTTTGCAAATGTTTTTTCCCAAAGTGTAACTTTTCTTCTCCTTCTCTTGAAACTGTCTCAGAGCAGAACTTTTTAATTTTAATTAATTTCAGCTTATAAATTATTTCTTTCATGGAACATGTTTTTGGTATTGTATTTATTTATTTATTTAATTTTTTAGTTTTTTTGAGACGGAGGCCCGCTCTGTCGCCTAGGCTGGAGTACGATGACACGATCTTTGTTCAATGCAACCTCCACCTCCCAGGCTCAGTGATTCTCCTGCCTCAATCTCCCTAGTAGCTAGCATTATAGGCATCCATCACCCTGTCTGGATAATTTTTGTATTTTTAGTAGAGACAGGATTTCACCATATTGGTCAAGCTGGTCTTGAACTCTTTGCCTTAAGTGATCTGCCCACCTCAGTCTCCTAGAGTGCTGAGATTACAGGCATGAGCCACCATGCCCAGCCTGGTGTTGTATTTAAAAAGATATTGCCATACCCAAGATCACCTAGATATTTTTTTACATATTCAAGGAATTTTATAGTTTTGTGTTTTACATTGAAGTCTATAGTGCATTTTGAATTAATTTTTAAGGAGTGTATTCATTTTTTTGCATATGGAAGTCCTATTTTTCCAGGATCATTTGTTGAAGACTATCTTTGCTCCATTATGTTACCTTTGCTCCTTTGTCAAAGATCAGTTGACTATACTTGCGTAGGACTGTTTCTGGGCCCTCTATTCTGTTCCATTGAGCTATTTGTCTATTTCTGTGCCAATACCACTCTCTCTATTACTGTATTACTTTATTACTAAAGCCTTATACTAAGTCTTGAAGTTTGGTAGTAACAGTCTGCCAACTTTGTTCCTCTTCATATAGTGTTGGCTATTCTAGGACGTATTGCTCTCCACATAAACTTTAGATTTGGTTGGTTGGCATCCACAAGATAACTTTCTGGGATTTTGATTGGAATTTTGTTGAATCTATAGATTAAGCTGGGAAAGACTGACATGGTGATGATATTGAGTCTCCCTATCCATAAACATGAGGTCTGTCTTCTATTATTTAGTCTTTTGATTTCTTTCATCAGAGCTTTGTAATTTTCCTCAAAAACATCTTGTGCATATTTTGTTAGATTTATACCTAAGTATTTCATTTTATGGGGTTCTAATGTAAATGGTATTGTGGTTTTAATTGCAAATGCCACTTATTCATTGCTAGTATATAGGAAAGTGATTGACTTTTGTATGTTAACCTCTTATCTGCAACCTTGGAATAATTGTTTATTAGTTCCAGGAGTTTTATGGGTTTTTTTTTTTCAGATTTTCTACATAAATGATCGTGTCATCTGTGAAAAAAGACAGTTTCATTTCTCTGTTCCTAATGCCTCTCATTTATTTTTGTTGTCATATTACATTAGCTAAGAATTTAAGTACGATGTTGAATAGAAGTGGCAAGAGGAATATCCTTGCCTTGTTCTTGATCTTAGCAGAAAAACTTATAGGCTGTCATCAAATATGATGTTAACTGTAGGTTTTTTGTAGATAATTTTTACCAAGTTGATTTTGTTTCCAAGTTCATTGATTTTTGCTCTAATTTTTATTATTTCTTTTCTTCTACTTACTTTGGATTTAAATTGCTCTTCTTTTTCTAGTTTCCTAAAGTTGAAACTTAGATTATTAATTTTAGATCTTTCTTTTTTCTAATATTTGTATTCAATTCCTAGTTTCTTCTCATTTCTAGTTTGCTGAAAGTTTGTAATTATAAGTGGGTACTGGATTTTGTCAAATGCTTCCTGTGTACCTATGATCCTGTGATTTTTCTTCTCTAGCATGCTGATGTGATGAATTACATTAGTTGATATTAGAAGAGTAAACTAGCCTTCTATAACTGGGATAAATCTCACTTAGTCATGATGCATGACTCTTTTTATACAGTGTTGAATTCAATTTACTAATATTTTGTTGAAGTTTTTGTGTCTATGGCCTGCAGTTTTTTTCTCTTGTACTATCTTTGTCTGGCTTTGGTATTAGGATAATGCTGGCCTCCTAAAACGAGTTAGATCGCATACCCTCTGCTTCTATTTTCTGGAATAGATTTTAGAGAATTTTTTCCTTTTTTTTTTGAGATGGAGTTTTGCTCTTGTTGCCCAGGTTGGAGTGCAATGGTGCAATCTCAGCTCACCACAACCTCTGCCTCCCGGGTTCAAGATATTCTCCTGCCTCAGCCTCCTGAGTAGCTGGGATTATAGGTACAAACCACTGTTCCCAGCAATAACTTGCATTTTTAAACACCTGAAATAGAAGCAGATGTGCCATTTATTTTCACTTATGGCTACAAAAAATCTATTTTCTATTTTAGGATTTTTGTGGAATACGGTATGTCTGCAAAGATTTTTTTTTAAAGAAACTATAAGTTAGATCTTTAAAACACCTAGAAATGTCACTGGTTTTTTAAACTACTTTCTTTCAGCCCAAATATCCTTTTTGAATAATAATATTCCAACTTCCGAAATTCCTTCCAGAATACCTTTCTGGAATTTGGTTAAATATGAACATGCTTCACTTGATGGATGTTGGCAGTTGGGCTTGAGATGTCTTCCCCAAAGGGGCTGGCTCTGGCACAAACAAGGCTGCTAAGAGCCAGCTCTGTCACCATGGAAACACAGCTGCTCCTGTGAGCACCCACAGCCCAGCCTCAGTCACCAGCACTGGTAACACATCCTACTTGAAATAGTTACATCATAACAGCTTGAGTGTGGCTCATACAACACAGAGCTCATCCCTCTCTTCCAGAAATCACACAACTGGCTTTCATCAATGGCAGAGAAACAAGATTACTCCCAGGGTAGTTTTTAATTTTTTCCTAAAAGGTGAATTCCAAAGATAATAAAGCAGAAAACTCCACAACATCCCTTCCCCACCCCAAAATGGAACAGACCATTAAACATATTATTTAAGTACTCTAAGTAACAAACATGTTAGAACCCGTAAAAGTCAACATAGACACTCTAAGAGTAAGCTCTAATGAGTTAACCTAACTTCACCTTTGGACATAGTTACTAGGCTATGCTGGGATTCAAGTGTGCTATGATCCAAGTTGCTATGGTTTGTTTTGTCCCTGCCAAAACTCATGTTGAAATTTGTTCCTCAATATGGCAATACTGGGAGGTGAGTCCTAGTGGAAGGTGTTTGAATCAGTGGGGCAGATCCCTCATGAATAGACTAATGTTCCCTTGGGAGTAAGTGACTTCTCACTCTCATGGTAATAGATTAGTTTCTGAGAGAACAGGTTGTTAGAGTCTGGTTTCCTTGGTTTCATTCTCCCTCCATGTGATCGATTTGCACATGCCAGCTTCCCTCTGCTTTCTGACACAAGTTGACGCAGCCTAAGACCCCCACCAGATGCAGATGCCCAACTCTGAACATTCCAGCCATCAGAATTGTGAGCCAAATTAATATATTTTCTTTATAAACTTCCTAGTCTCCGATATTATCTTACAGCAACACAAAAGAAGCTAAGACACACGCACCTCAATGTGCAAATTCAAGTGCACCTGAATTTCATCAAAGCATTTAGCAATCAATTACACTCCAAAAATAATGAATCTCCTGGACCAAAACCAGATGGAAGTATTTGAAGGGAAATATTATGTTAATATAGTTCTGGAGCTGTTCCAAAGACATCTCAGAACTCTTAGTTTGGGCAATAAGAAAATGGGAATCAAGGGAAAAAATCATTTTATCAAAAAGACACAAGAGTGCATATTTTTATCACAGCATAATTCACAATTGCAAAGATATGAAACCAACCTAAGTGTCCATCAACTGAAGAGTGGATAAAGAAAATTAGGTATATTCACACCAGGGAATACTACCCAGCCATAAAAAAGAATGAAATAATATCTTCTGCAGCTACTTGGATGGAACTTGAGACCATTATTCAAAGTAATTTAGGAGTGAAAAACCAAATATCATGTGTTCTCACTTATAAGTGGGAGCTAAGCTATGAGTACACAAAGGGATACAGAGTGGTATAGTGGATATTGGAGACTCAGAGGGTGGAAAAAGGATAAGAGGATTTTAAAAAAACTACATATTGTCTCAAACTATGAAACTACTACAAGAAAACTTTAGGAAAACTCCCCAGGACATCAGTCTGGGCAAAAATTTCTTGAGTAATACCCCACAAGCACAGGCACCCAAAGCAAAAATGGACAAATGGGATCACATAAAGTTAAAAACCTTCTCCATAGCAAATGAAACAACAAGGTGAAGAGATGATGCACAGAATGGGAGAAAATATTTGCAAACTACCCTTCTGTCAAGGGATTACTAACTAGAATATATAAGGAGCTCAAGCAACTCTCTAGGAAAAACTCCAATAATCTAGTTAGAAAATGGGCAAAAGATCTGAATACACATTTCTTAAAAGAAAACATACAAACGGCAAACAGACATATGAAAAAGTGCTCAACATCATTGAAATGCAAATCAAAACTACAATCGAATATCATCTCAACCCAGTTAAAATGGCTTATATCCAAAAGAATAGTAATAACAAATGCTGGCAAGGATTTGGAGAAAAGGTAACCCTTGTATACTGTTGGTGGGAATGTAAATTAGTACAGCAACTATGGAGAACAGTTTGGAGGTTCCTCAAAAAACTGAAAAGAGAGCTTCCATAAAATCCAGCAATCGCACTGCTGGGTAAATATCCAAAAGAAAGGAAATGGGTATATCATAGAGATATCTGCACTCCCATGTTTGTTTCAGCACTGTTTACAATACCCAAAATTTGGAAGCAACATAAATGTCCATCAACAGATGAATGGATAAAGAAAATCCATGTATACACAATGGAGTACTGTTCAGCCATAAAAGAAAAATGAGATCCTGAGATCTTGTCATTTGCAACAACATGGATGGAACTGGAGGACATTATGCTAAGTGAAATAAGCCAGGCACAGAAAGACAAACATCATATGTTCTTACCTATATGTGGGATCTAAAAATCAAACTCACGGAGATAGACAGTAGAAAGATGGTTACCAGAGGCTGGGAAGGGTAGCGGGAGGGGTTAGGGGAGCTGGGGATGGTTAATAGGTATAAAAAAAGAAGTTAGAAAGAATGAATAAGACCTAGTATTTAATAGCATAACAGGGCGACTATAGTCTATAATAACTTAATTGTACATTTTATATAACTAAAACAGTATAATTTGGATTGTTTGTAACGCAAAGGATAAAATGCTTGAAGGGATGGATACCCCATTTTACATGATGGGATTATTATACATTCCATGCCTGTATCAAAATATCTCTTGTACCCCACAAACATATACACCTTCAATATACCCACAAAAAAATATAAAATAAATTTTAAAATTACATATTGGGTACAATGTACATTACTCAGGTGACAGGTACACTAAAATTTCAGACTTCACTATCATGTAATTCATCCATGTAGCCAAAACCACTTATACCCCTAAAGCTACTGAAATTAAAAAAAAAAAAAGCAATAAAGAAAATGGGTACCATTCATGAAAAAAGTTCTCATTTCTATTGATTTCAACATATTATTATGAAAAAAATGATGGTTGTTGCTCATTGAATTGAAAAAGTTACATTAAGGCCAAAGGTAAAGTCTAAGAACTCTAGATTATTAGACACAAGCACCCTGGAGCTATGTTGTGCTTTTGACTCAAATCTTGTAATTCTCGTGCTGGATAAAAATGCTTTTAAAAGCTTAAGCCACCATTTAAAAAGTACATAGCATATAGTGAGCAATGTGTGGAGGTGGATAGCACTTAATTCTAAGAAAGTATTACTCTGAAGAATTACACCATCATCCTGGGGATTACAGTATAAAAGACCTTGCCACTACTTTGCTAAGTAAACGCAGCTTTGGATTGTGAAAGGAGAACTGCATATTGGTCAGCACTAAGCAGAGAGGTTAACATCATGGGCTCCAAAGCCAGAGCGTCCCTACCTAAGTGGTTTGGGGACAAGTTAATTAACCTCTGTGCCTCAATTTTCTCATGCATAGAATAAAATCAACAATACAACTTAGCACTTGGAGATAGAAGGACTTAGTGAATTAATGGACATACAGTGTTCAAAATAGTATCCAACAAAACCCTGTGCTAAGCACTAGATATCCATTATCTTGATAATCTTCACAATAATTGATGAAGTGGTAGATTATATACATTTGACAGATTACAAACTGAGGCTCAGTGAGGTTAAATACCTTACCCAAGGCTCACTCTAATAGTAGTGGCAAGGGTAAAAGTTAAACTGAGATCTCTCTGACCGCAAAGATGGACTCTTGACCACCATAACCATCAACTGTGAGGTGAGTGTTGGATCCCAGGAACAAGGCTGAAACCCATCCTGAGACCTGGGTATATCAGAGAAACGTTGTTGGCAAGAGTGGCCTCATGTTGATCCCCCAAGTGTCAGGTGGAACCCCTTGAATCCCTGCCACCCAAGAACGGTAATGATCCTGAGAATAGAGGTGAATTATTTCCAGTGGTCAGGAGAGAAGAGACACAAAATCTCAGATCCAAGGAGGACGTAGGAGCACAATACAGGAAAAGTGGTGATACTCAGTGTCCATTTTGCCAAGACCATAGGGGAGGCTCAGTAGTCAATGACATGAGATCCTCTCCCACCCTTGATCCTGGAGTGGATGGTCTGTGATCTGTTGCAGCAATGATGGAGGAAGAGCAGGTCCTAGGCTACACAATGGGCTTCACTCAAAGGTCTATCAGTTACAAAAGATGGTACTGACCTGGGAGCAATGGTGTGGGCCTCCAAAATGAACTACTTCCCACTTGGGAAGCTGAGGCAGGAGGGTCGCTTGAGTCCAGACGTTCAAGGTTAGCCTGGAAAACACAGCAAGACACTCTATCTTAAGAAAAAAGAAGAGAGAGAGAGAGAGAGAAAGCTGATACTGTGGCCAGTTTCTCACACATAACATCCTGGGGCCTTCTCAGAGCTGGACCTACAGCATCATCAGTCTAATTTTGACTCTTGTGCAAGGCAGTGGAATTAGGTGTCGTGGACTCCATCTGCTGATTCAGCCATATAGATCACAGCATCTCCACATTTCACTAGGTAGGGCTTTTATATACGTCCCGCAGGTTAGGAAGGCCATGAAACACCATTCAATTATAGAAAAGCAGGTTTCCCTACTACGAAACATCTCCTCTCAACTTCCACAGACACATATGGATAGAGGAATGCCTGTCTTTCTCTTAGATTCTCCTGAGAACTATAAACTCCATATTTCTACATGTGGCTTTATCTGCATCGAGGGGCTGAATAGTCTACTGAGTTTACCGTGACTCACTGGAATGGCAGGAGCAGCACCTGCAACAGAAAGAGCTCCAGACATTGCCATTTGTAAAAACATACCCTCGATAGCTCCTTATTGGCTAAGTCAGCTGCTCAGTGAGAAGCAGACAGGCAGGGGGTGGACATGCCAGTCTGTATGCCCAGAGGGTGGTGCCTTACTGCCTAAGCATGGGGATCAGAGCACAGCTGCTCTGCCATCCACTGCCTCCCAGTGACTGCTCTGGGGACCTCAGCTCTCAATGCATACAACCTGGAGATGAACACCTATTGCTGGGTTATATGGCTCTGTGGAAATCTGTATTTAAGGATCCAGTGGCACAAATATGTTTTCTGAAATACTGAGGGTGCCCCAAAATGGAAGGGGCACAAAAAGAGTCCAAATGCTCTAGTAAGCCAAAAGCCAGATTCAAAATGAGTGGTAAGAACGAGGGTTTTAAGTAGCTAGAGGTTGAAGTCAATAGCTCAAGATGGGAATGTGGGACAGAGGTTGAATAAGCAAGTCTGAGGTCAGCCTGAATAGATACAGGCCAAGAGCTCCTGCCCAAGCCCAACTTTTACTCCAGTTTCTTGGGTCTGACTGCATTTAAATGATCAGGCATGGAGGAGGCAGAGCTCAGAGTAACCTAGATAATTTATAAGTCCCCATAGCCGCAAAGACATGTATACTCAACCTAACCCAAGACCTTACCTGTCACATTCTGACACGACAAAAACCACTCTCTATCCTCAAAATATACTCGTAGTCATGTGAACATTTATGAATTCCCTTTTAGTTTACATTTTGGATTGTAAACGGGTAAAGATTAGATGGAATTTTTCCTTGATAGACGTATTTTTCTTCAAATGACCTCATAACACTAAGATATAATGACCCTATCAAACTAGTCACATAATACCATTGGAGAATTATTGAATTTGACAAGGTACACTTAGAAAAGTCCTACATGAAATGATCTACTTAAATAGCCTCCTTTACAAAAAAATCTTAGGCAATGTTCTTATTCCTTAATGACTTGCCACCAGAAATGCATTATCTTAGAACAAGGTTCTTTGTGAGTCAGGGTAACATTGATGTCCTCCATGATGTTGCTGAGCTGGTGTGTGCAGAGTGTCTGCATCACAGAAGTATGTCATTGAAAGTCTAATCTTTCTTGATAGAGGCCAGAGAATCATTTGTTTTTCATTTTGAAACTGTCTCCACAAGTGCTTCCCATACACATAAGGACAGTAAATCCCCAGAGCTTGAATAAATGTGATCCTCTTGCTGTTGTGCTTTTTTATGGTCATCGTGGCAAAAACAACTTATTTCCATATTCATTGATTCATTTGGAGTCCAGGGTGCCGGTGGGACTCTTAGGAGAGTGAAACCAAATGTCTTCACATAATTTCAGACTTCACTTGGCATAGGACACTTCCATAAAAGATGCAGCTCTAATTCTGGATTCCTGAAGGAACAGTAGGAGCAGCTTGATTAAAAACAAACAGATTAGGTATTACTGGGAGTCACACTCTCCACAGAGTGATCCAAACAAATAAGAGAACCATCTCTCCTAAGACTTCTTCCCCTGAGGATCCTTAGAGCCTAGACTTCTGTTCTGCTGGGCACACAAGACAGCACAGATGGGCCTGGGTGACAGTTGCACCAAAAGGCCCTCTCGGGAGCCATAGAAAAAGAAATGTGGCCACAAAGCATGGGGAGATGAAACTGTCCACCTGCTGCCTCTTCTTCAGTCTCAGAGTTTCTTGATAAGCCCTCTAGAATAAGGAAGGATAAATATGCTGCCTGTATTAATCTGTTCTCACACTGCTATGAAGAAATACCCAAGACTGGGTAGTTTATAAAGGAAAGAGGCTTAATTGACTCACAGTTCGTCAAGGTTGGAGCAGCCTCAGGAAACTTACAATCATGGCAGAAGGCACATTTTCACAGGGTGGTGGGAGACAGAATGAGTGCCAAGAGAAGGAGGAAGTCCCTGATAAAACCACCAGATATCATGGGAACTCACTCACTATCATGAGAATGGCGTGAGGGAAACCACCCCCATGATTCAATTATCTCCACCTGGTCCCACCCTTGACACATGGGGATTATTACAATTCAAGGTGAGATTTGGGTGGGGAAACAGAGCCAAACCATATTGCTGTCCAATCCATAACTGAGGGTGAACCCTTGGACAAATCTGAGCCCTCAACCCCTTAGAAGATGGACTTGAAAGTTTCCCAAATTAGTAACCACATGTTACGTATCTGGACATTCCGTTGTTTGTCTTCCTGACTTAGGACAAGAGGGTATGCTGAATCAGGCTTGCTATGAGGGTTGGAACACTGCCTGCCTGATGAAAACCACTGTATCAGTTCAACAGAGTGACTAGAAAAGTCTTATCCTGTCATATTATTTCTCTCTCCCCAGTGAAGGAAGCAGTATGCACTCTGAAATATCCATAGCTATTTTTAATATCTTTCAAATGTTTGGTTTCATGTAAAATCAACCAAAGTTAACCCATAAATGAAAAGACTCTACTATCCTTTTTCTTTCCACATGTTTATACTTCATCCATCTGTTAAAGATGGTATTATATAATCATTGGCTTTTTCTCATGTTTAGTGCATGATCCATACAATATCAAAGCAAAGCAGCAAAAATCTGGACAACTTATTGAATCGTGGCAATAACTCTGATGCACACGAGCAGAGCTGGAGTTTACAGTGGCTGAGCAACTTGGTGACCCACAAGGGAACTTCAGTATTGCTACCATGCTGGAGTTCTGAAATTCACCTACTGTATTTCAGACATCCTGGTTTTCCTCCCTTACCTCACTTTGCAATGCAATTCTTCTCATTTATTCATTCAGAAGCATTTGATGAATACATTCTTCTTAGCAGGCAGTGCTAAGTGTTAGAAATGCAAAGTTGTATTGAGAAAAAGCTCTCATCCTGAAAGAGCTTCATAGTAGAGACAAACATGTAAATAAGTAAAAGCACCATGTGAAATATGCCTTATTCAAGGAGTATGATGATGTATCAAAGTAGAGGAAGAAGCAGATTCTCTCCCTGATGGAGCTGGGGCAGGACTCTCAGAGGACACGACCTTTGCATCAGGTCTCTCGGAGGGTAGTTCCTGCCTTCCAGGACCTACTTAGAAGACAACGAATGGACACAATGCTGTGATAAAAAGCAGTACCTTGAAGCTGCCATTACAGATACAAGAACAAAGTGCAGAGACTGTTCAGACTAGAGATGGGTCAACTAAAGAAATCAAAGAAAGTGACATTTACAACTGGGCTTAAAGAATGAGAGGGTTTGTGCATGCAGAGATGTGAGAACAGGGTGAGGGGGTCATGGGCAAGCAAAGAATGGGGTGTACTCAGGGAGTTGGAGTACAGATGCATGGCAGAGGAGAGTGGAAGATAAGCCTTGGAGCAAGGCTGAGGTAGGATCATAAAGGGACTGGAAGTGGATAACAAGTGCATGTGCACTTGCACCAGTGAAATAATCTTTGTTATTGAGTACCTACCTCAAATTGTGAATAAAGATTTAAGAAGGTGTTTATTGCCATCAAAATTCAAACATGCTATAATTGCTATAAAACTCACCTTTAAGAAAATAAAGAAACCTCACTGACTTCCTATTTTTCTCCAGCGACTATCCTTTTTCTCCTCCTCTTTCGGTAAAACTCCTTGAAAGAGCTGTTAACATTCTATTTTCTCTTGAACCTGCTCTGATCAGATTTTTGCCCTTCTCTCCATGAAAATGACCATCATTAAGACCACTGATGTCTTCCACTGGTCTAGTCCAGTGTTCAATGCTCAGTCATTGTTCTTAACCTATCAGAGACCTTTAACACAGCCAATAGCCTCAATTTCTGTACCCCTCATACTTCTCTGGTCAGTCCTTTTTGGTCTCTTTTGCTGGTTTCTAGTCTTCTCTCCAATTGCTGAATGTCGTGATGCTCCAGAACTTCGTCCATGGACCCCTTCTCACTTCATTCACTTCTTTAGTGATCTAATTCAGTCACATGGCTTTAAATACCATCTACAGATATTCTATTAACCTCTACATGTGTCATTGCTCTTTACCTGAGAATTTCTCAGCATTGTGCTTCCATCAAACAACCTTCGGGCATGAGGTAACTTCTTCCCCATCTCACCCCCACAGAAAGTAGGCTGGCTTCACCTTACTGTGAAAACAGCACAGAATTTCCTTCCAGTAACACAACCCACAGGTGTGTGAGCATCCATCAAGGCCCAAGAGGTATGATAAATGGAGAAAAGAGATATGAAACTTGTGTTGCCCTCTGCACTGTGAGTGAAAGTCCTTTGTTTCTGACCCAGCACCCACATAACAGTAATAGGCTAATTTGTTAATTTACAAGTAGGGTAAAATCCCTGCAAAGTTTCTGACATTAGGTAGCTATGCTTTCTCTTAGAAGTTACTTAATACTTTAACCGAAATACGTTACATATAGAAGCTTTCTACTCACAAATGTTCAAGTTAATGACTTTCATTGGAATAAAGCTCTGCACAGAGCAGTGTGTCAGTCTCTGTCTGCCTCCCATGGCAGCCTTGGTGAAGGATTTCACAGAGTCATTTTGAACTTCAGGAAAAAATAACTAACAAGCAGTATTGTAGAACCTGTGCAATATGGTTTGGCTGTGTCCCCACCCAAATCTCATCTTGAATTGTAACTCCAATAATTCCCACGTGTCATGGGAGGGACCCGAAGGGAGACAATTGAATCATGGGAGTGGGACTTTTCCATGCTGTTCTCCTGATAGTGAATGAGTCTTATGAGATCTGATGGTTTTACAAAGGGGAGTTTCCCTGCACACGATTTGTTGCATGCCGCCATGTTAAGACATGATTTTGCTCATCATTTGCCTTCTGCCATTATTGTGAGGCCTCCCCCGCCATGTGCAACTGTGAGTCAATTAAACCTCTTCCTTTATGAATTACCCAGTATTGGGTAGTATGTCTTTATTAGCAGCGTGAGAACAGACTAATACAGTAAATTGGTACCAGGAGTGGGGTATTGCTGTAAAGATACCCAAAGATGTAGAATCAACTTTGAAACTAGGTAACAGGCAGAGAGTAGAACAGTTTGAAGGGCTCAGAAGACAGGAAGGTGTGAAAAAGTTTGGAACTCCCTAGAGACTTATTGAATAGCTTTGTTCAAAATGCTTATAGTGATATGGACAATGAAGTCCTGGTTGAGTAGTCTCAGATAGAGATGAGGAACTTGTTGGAAAGTAAAATAGAGGTGACGCTTGCTATGTTTAGCAGGTGGCATTTTGCCCCTGCCCTAGAGATCTGTAGATCTTTGAACTTCAGAGAGATAATTTAGGGTATCAGACAGAAGAAATTTCTAAGCAACAAAGCATTTAAGAGGTGATTTGGTGCTGTTAAGTATTAATATATTAATGTATTTATGTATTAATAAAGATATGGTTTGGAATTGGAACTTATGTTTAAAAGGGAAGCAGAGCATTAAAGTTCAGAAAATTTGCAGGCTGATGATGCAATTCAAAAGCAAAACCCATTTTCTGAGGAGAAATTCAAGCTGGCTGCAGAAATTTGTATAAGAAGCCAAATGTTAATTGCTGGGACAATGGGGAAAATGTCGCCAGGGCTTCAGAGGTCTTCATGGCAGCCCCTCCCATAACAAGCTGGTAGGCCTAGGAGGAAAAAATGGCTTCATGGGCTGGGCCCAGGACCTTGCTGCTTTGTACAGTCTTGAGACTTGGTGCCCTGCATCCTAGTCATGGCTAAAAGGGGCCAATGTACAGTTCAGGCTGTTGTTTCAGAGGGTGCAAGCCCCAAGCCTTGGCAGCTTACATGTGGTATTGGGCAAGGGCACAGAAATTAAGAATTGAGGTTTGAGAACCACCACCTAGATTTCAGAGGATGTATGGAAATACCTGGATGTCCAGGCAGATGTGTGCTGCAGGAGCAGAGCCCTCATGGAGAACCTCTGCTGGTGCAGTGCAGAAGGGAAATGTGCAGTGGGAATACCCACACAGAGTCCCCACTGGGGCAATGCCTGGTGGAGCTGTGAGATGAGGGCCACTGTCCTTCAGACCCCAGAATGGTAGATCCACCAACAGCTTGCACCATGGACCTGGAAAAGCCACAGACACTCAATGCCAGTCTATGAAAGCAGCCAGGATGGGGGTGATACCCTGCAAAGCCACAGCTGTGGAGCTGCTCAAGACCATGGGAACCCACCCCTTGCATCAGTATGACCTGGATGTGAGACATGGAGTCAAAGGAGATCATTTTGGTGCTTACTGCCCTTCTGGATTTTGGACTTCAAAGGGGCCTGTAGCTCCTTTGTTTGGCCAATTTCTCCCATTTGGAACAGGTGTATTTACCAAATGCCTGTACCCCCATTGTATCTTGGAAATAATTAATGTGCTTTTGGTTTTACAGACTCATAGGTGGAAGGGACTTGCTTTGTCTCAGATAAGACTTTGGACTCTGGATTTTTGGGTTAATGCTGAAATGCATTAAGACTTTGGGGGACAGTTGGGAAGGCATGATTCATTTTGAAATGTGAGGACATGAGATTTGGTAGGGGCCAGGAGTGGAATGTTATGGTTTGGCTGTGTCCTCACCCAAATCTCATCTTGAATTATAGCTCCCATAATTCCCACATGTCAACTACCCAGTGGGAGGTAGTTGAATCTTGGCTGTGGGTCTTTCCCATGCTGTTCTCATGATAGTGAATAAGTCTCACAATATCTATGGTTTTATAAAGCAGAGTTCCCCTGCACACACTCTCTTGCCTCCCACCATGTAAGACATGACTTTTCCCCACCTTTGCCTTCTGCCATGATTGTGAGGCCTCCTCAGCCATGGAGCTGTGAGTCCATTAAACCTCTTTCCTTTATAAATTATCCAGTCTTAGGTATGTCTTCATTAGCAGCATGAGAACAGATTAATACACCATGTATTAAATAGAGAAACTTCTATTATTCCTTAAGGATTCTTTTAAGCTTTAAGGCTTCAATGTTGGTGTGAATGTGGGGAAACTTAGGAGAGTGATTGGGGAGTTATGTTATTCAAGGATTCTTCTGCCTTTCTTCAAGCCCAGCAATCCTCTCATTGAATGCCTCTCTTCTCTGAGTTCCCTGGATGACATTTTTTAATCCCTCTATTTCACATAAAAGTGGTCACTAAAGACACATGATTTCAGGGATGACTCAATTTTTTAATTCATTCTTAATAAGATTCACAACTAGCAGGACACACAGCCAGTGGTTATCCTCCTAGTACCTACAGGTGTGAAACCTAATCTAGTCAATTCTTATGCAAGACCTGCAAGTCAAAACAAACCAATCTGACATACAAATCCTATTTGCAAAAACTAATCAATCTCTTAACAAAAAGTGGAGTTAGAATGTAGCTGTATGTCATTTGCATTAATTAAATATATCAAAGAAGATGGAATGTATGCTGTCAGAATTTACAATATAGAGAAGAAAGTCATTTTAAATTATATAACTACAGAAATGGATACCTTTAATGAGAGAAGACAAAAGCTGTCTTTAAAATGAATGACTCTTTTCAAAATTTTATTAAAAGCAGAGATAATCAAGATTGTTATGCTGATGTTATTTATTTTGCGTGTGTTTGTTATTGGCAAGAATGCATTTTCCATTTCTTGTAGACAAGCAGAAAGCCACAGAGACTATTTAAATTCAAATTCTGGGAAATCAAGAAGTACACAACAGTCAGCCATCTACAAATTGCTGATTAACATGATGTCTAGACAGTTTCTCATGAGGGTAACATTATTAATTAGCAGTTTGGTTAATCACAATAGCAAAAGTAATTTTTGGAGTAAATATTTTATGAGTGTGCCCATCAATAAGGCAAAAGTAAAAGGAAATGTTTTAATTAATTCATTTATAATAATATTGAGATTATGGTTGGCAAATTCTGTTTGAGGACTTGAAGAATGATTTAATATTTCTAGTATGGCATGTCATTGTCTTATTGTTTTCAGCTAATGGTACTGTATATCTCAATTGCCTGGCCAAAAATTCTTTCATGTCATCTATCAAGACAATATTAAGGTCCATTAGTGAATAGTTAGATCTGACAAATTTTTTCTTGCTATACATTGTTCTGTTCTTTTAAAACTGTGCATTCTCACATTTATCAGCAAGAAAATATTCACTGTATAGGGAGATATAACATGCTTCCATGTTAAGAAACTAATCTTACTTTCTGTCCATCAAAAGACTAGTTATTTGGAAAAGGAAAAATAAACAAATTGACTAGTTCTCTTTAGCACATAGGCAATGAATCTTTTCAGAAAATGCAGTTAAACCAATATGTTTATAATAATCCATGGTCTTAAAATTATAAGAAAGAAATATAAGTTACATAGAACTTATGTAAACACATATTTCTGAAAAAAGTATCCAAAGAGCTTACTCTCTTTTGCCTTCATAAAAGTTCGTCTATAACCGTCTTCTCACACATAGCTTGCTTAATGTCTCATCCTACTCCCAAACCTCTCTTTGAATTTCAACTGTACTTACCTGAAGGATAAAATCAAGACTACAAAGCTTGCATTTATTTTTCAGTTAGTCATCTGGTCAACATCTTCATTTATAGCCTAGAAGAAAGTGTGCATTAAAATCACATAAAAATTTCCTGCAAAAAATACAATTTTATTTTATATTATACAGATTTCTTAGAGGGTACTTAGATTTTTATCCTTAAATGTATGAATATGTATAACAAAATAATATATGATTCAACTACTAACAGTTAATACTTTCCAGTCCTCTTACAACAGTGGAAAGATAATCTAGAAGAGGGTGGTATACACTTAGTTTCAGGTCAAGATTCTTCCATCAGGACAGGATTTTTTTTTCAAGGTAAATTGGTCTCCTGTTGGATTTCCAGGCTCAACTCCATCAAATTAACTCTACATATTGATATGTGAAAACAATGTATCACGATGACTGAGTTTGTTCTCAAGAGACGTTCTCATCAATCCTCAGGCCTTTCTTCCAGTAAATGCCAATGGATGAACCAGTAAATGCTGATGGACCAACCAATAAATACTGATGGACTCCAGCATGACAAATTGAATGAGCCAATATTAGAAAACACCAAAATACATATTTCCTGTCAAAGAGGCTAACAATATGCTAACATATACTTTAGGCATCATTCTCATATTGAAAAACATCAAAAAAGACAAAATAATAATTCACTTTAAGTCAATATAAAGGTATGGGTAGAAGTATTATATTTTTTCCAAATAAAGAGGGAAGTAATGTATTAGAACATTAGAAAATAATATTCATTGTGGCGTTAAGCTATCATGAAGACTTTAGCTTTACACTGGAAAAGTCCCATAGTACTCAATCGAAACATTTTGATATATCTTTGCTTACCTCTCACCTATATGGATGAAAAAATAATGATTTGTGGGATTTAACTTACCTGAGTTTGTTGTGGAGGAATAATCATTGGAATACAAAAACTATCAAGCAACTATGGGCTTACGATCCAATCAGCAACTTCCAAGATAGAATTCACAATGCATCATCTAAATTTCTGTCTATAGGCAAAACAACAGAACTCCTCATTTGGAAATTTTCCATTGCAGCCTGTTTCCTCCATTCTGTTACTATCCTTCTCCTTCCTTGCAGTGCCACTGAAAGAAAATCCAGAGTGTCAGTCATTTTAGTCACAGTTTATAGGAAGAGACTCTTGATCTGCCTGGCTGCTGCTTGGTCTAGCTCTTTAGGTTTCAAAAGAAATGTGGTTTATCAATGTTTATGACACTAGAACTCATGTCACCCAAACTTACTGAACTATTTTTCAAGCTAAAGAATCATCTTCGAAGTAAGTTCTCCAAAGTAATGAATTCAAAGAGGTATACAAAGTAACAACAGAAAATGCATGTATTGAAAGGGGTACTCAGGATAATCCGTGGAAGCATGGGAAGTTGCAGCTTCTTTTTCTATTTATTTTTTATCTAAAAACCTAAGGAACATTAGCTTGTAACAATATCTGACTTACAGTTTAACACTGGTAGCCTCACTAGGCCTACATGCCAGAAGGTCATATGTCACTTAACTACAGGGATACATTCTGAGAAATGGGGCCTTAGGCGATTTCATCATTGTGCGAACATCATAGAGTTTACTTACACAGACCTAGGTGGTGTAGCTGACTACACACCTAGGCTACAAACCTCTATAGCACTGTTACTGTACTGAATACTATAGGCAATTGTAACACAATGGTAAGTATTTATGTATCTAAATATAGAAGAAGTACAGTAAAAATATGGTATAACACGTAAAAGTTGATAAGCCTGTATATTGATAAGCACTTACCATAAATGGAGCTTGCAGGACTGGAAGTTGCTCTCGGTGAGTCGGTGAGGGAGCGATGGGTGCATGTGAAGGCCTAGGACATTACTCCACACTGCTGTAGACTATAAACACTGTACACTTAGGCTACACTACATTTAATTTTTAAATTTACTTTCTTCAATAATAAATTCATCTTAGCTTACTGTAACATTTTTACTTTATAAACTTTTTAAAGAATCTTTTGACTCTTAAAATAGCACTTAGCTTATAACACAAACACATGCACCTTGTGCAGTTGTACAAAAGTATTTTTTCTTTACATCCTTATTTATAAGCCTTTTTCTATTAATTTTTTTTAATTTTTAAACTTCTTTGTTAAAAACTAAGATCCAGCTGGATGCGGTGGCTCACGCCTCTAATCCCAGCACTTTGGGAGGCCGAGGAGGGCAGATCACCTGAGGTCAGGAGTTCGAGATCAGCCTGACTAACATGAAGAAACCCCGTCTCTACTAAAAAATACACAATTAGCCGGGCATGGTGGTGCATGCCTGTAATCCCAGCGACTCGGGAGGATGAGGCAGGAGAATCCCCTGAACCCAGGAGGCGGAGGTTCTGGTGAGCTGAGATTGTGCCATTGCACTCCAGCCTGGGCAACAAGAGCAAAACTCTGTCTCAAAAAAAAAAAAAAAAAGAAAAGAAAAGAAAAGAGAAAAGAAAAGAAAAGAAAAGAAAAGAAAAGAAAAGAAAAGAAAAGAAAAGAAAAACTGAGATCCAAACACACACATTAGCCTCGGCCTAATCATCAATGTCACTGGGGTCAGTATCATCAATATCACTGTCTTCTCCCTCCACATCCTCTTTCACGGGAAGGTGTTTCAGCAACAATAACAGGCACGGAGCTGTCATCTCCTATGATCTCCTATGATAACAATGCCTTCTGAAACACCTTCTGAAGGACCTGCCTGAGGCTGTTTTGCATTGAACATTTTTTTGTTTTAGGTAGAAGGAGTACACTGTACAGTAAGAAGTATAGTATAAATACATAGACCAGTAGCATCATTGTTTACTATCAATATCAAGTATTATATACTATATGTATTTGTGTTTGCTATACTTTTATATGATTGGTAGCACAGTAGGTTTGTTTACAACAGCATTAGCACAAATATGTGAGTGTTGCATGTGCTATGATGTCACAACAGCTACAATGTCAATAGGAATTTTTCAGCCCCATTATAATTTCATGAGACCGCCATTATTTATGTGGTTCATCACTGACAGAAATGTTGTTATGCGATGCGTGACTATGCTAGCAGTAGCCTGTAGGGGAGCAAAACTCCATAGTATAATGCAGTTAGCAGTGATGATCATGTTGGGTGTATTGAGATGAATTACAATCTCTGTGCAGGGTTTAGTAGATTTACAGATTATATGATCCATCTTTAAGAAAACTAATGTTCACAAAATTTCAAGTGGCAAAGACGTTATCTTGGAAGAATCCATGCATTAAAGATAAAACTAATTAAGGACATGTATGAATTTTTTTAATAGCAGAGTTGACGTGTGTCCTCCTCTTAGTACAAGCCCCCTGTCAGGTACAATGCAAAATAAAAACAACAATGACCTAATCAAAGTGAAAAGAAAATACCCCTAGAATTTGAAATTGTAAAGAAAACTGTTTGAAATGTGCTATTTAAAATAATTATGATCTGCTTATACACTTTTGATGGGAGTGTAAATTAGGTCAACCATTGTGAAAATCAGTGTGGCAATTCCTCAAAGAGCAAAAAGCAGAACTACCATGCAACCCAGCAATCCTGTTGCTGGGTATATACCCAAAGGAATATAAATCACTCTATTATAAAGAGACATGCATGCTTATGTTTATTGCTGCACTATTCTCAATAGTAAGAACATGGAATCAACCCAAATACCCACCAATGATAGACTGGATAAAGAAATTGTGGTACATATACTCCATGGAATACTATGCAACCATAAAAAATAACGAAATTATATCTTTTGTGGGAAAATGGATGGAGCTGGAGGCTATTTTCCTTAGCAAACTAATGCAGGAACAGAAAACCAAATATCACATGTTCTCACTTATAAATGAGAGCTAAATGATAAGAACTTATGAACACAAAGAAGGAAACAATAGACACTGCAGCCTACTTGAGGGTGGAGGATGGGAGGAAGAAGAGGAGCAGAAAAGATAACTACTGGGTACTGGACTTAATATCTGCGTGATGAAATAATCTGTACAACAAACCCCTGACACGTGTTTGCCTATGTAACAAACCTTCACATGTACCCCCAAACCTAAAATAAAAGTTAAATAAATAAATAAAATAATTATGTTCTGCTTTCAGGGTATATATTTGTAGGTAGGATGGGAAAACATGACTAGATGTACAAACACCAAATTGATGATCGTAGTTTTCTCCCCAATATTAAAAGATGGCATTTGCTGACAAGAATGGATTGCTATGAACTGTGACTTGTCAAATTTTCCTCTCATCGTTTTTTAAAATTAGGATGTCATAATCATACTTCATACATTAAAACTTAAGTAATTTTTTTTAAGTTTTTTGAGTAGTTACTTTAATCTTTTTTTTTTTTTTTTTTTTTTGCTATTATACTTTAAGTTCTGGGATACATGTGCAGAACATGCAGGTTTGTTACATAGGTATGCATGTGCCATGGTGGCTTGCTGCACCCATCAAGCTGTCATTTAGGTTTTAAGCCCCACATGCATTAGGTATTTGTTCTAATGCTCTCCCTCTCCTTGCCCTCCACAGGCCCTGGTGTGTGATGTTCCCCTCCCTGTGTCCATGTGTTCCCATTGTTCAACTCCCACTTATGAGTGAGAACATGAGATGTTTGGTTTTCTGTTCCTGTGTAAGACTTAAGCAATTTTCTCAGTGTCATTTCTCCATCTCCACTGTGGCCTAAATTGTGCAGAACCTGCTGCGAGTCTAAATATGAGTTCACAGATGTGACAGGCAGATAGGTTCCCTAAAGATTTCCACGTCCTCATCTCTGGAAACTGTGAGTAAATCACTGCACATGGCAAAGGAGAATGAATAATGGTTGCAGATAAAATTGATTGATAATCATGTGACCTTAACATGGAAGGATTGTCCTAAGTTGTCCAGGTGTGTCCAGCATCCTTAACAGTAGGACAGAAAGGCAGGGGAGGAAGGACCAGGGGGATGGCAGCTGGAGACAGAATCAGCAGCTAAGGAATGCAGGCATCCTCTAGTAGCTGAAAAAGGCAAGGAAACAGAGTTTGCCAGATCTTCCAGGAGTACAGCCCTGCTGACACCTTGATTTTAGCCTCGTAAGGCCCATTTCAGACACCTGACCTTCAGAACTGTAAGATTTGTGTTGTTTTAAGCCACTAAGTTTGCAGCAATCTCTTACAGCAGCAACAGAAAACTAATGCAAGAGAGTTCTTGATTTACACGTATGCATGCTTGCAGGTATACACATATACACACATACCCCTAAGGGAGAACCCACCAAGAACTAGAAAGTTGTTTGCTGGCAAACGCCTTCTAACATATGGTTTAGTAAGAAAATGTCCCAACATTATGAAACTATCACTATCACAGGCTAACATAAAGAAACAAAAATTTGCAACAAATACAGCAAAGGCTTTCCCCCATAAGACCTCATATAAATTAATGAAAGCAAGATCAAGTTAATAAATGAACAAAAAACTTCCAAGGTAATTCACAAAAGAAAAAACATAAATCGCTAATAAAATATGAAAATATGTCAGATGAAAAAGAACTATTGCAAAAATAAATAAATGAAGAGATGCCATTTTGTTTATTTTCTTGGCATGTATTTTTAAGTGACACTATCCTATGGTATGGAAAGGAAGCACTGTCAGTCACTGCTGTGGTAGGATAGATGATACAAACTTTCCGAAAACCAAAAATGTATAAAAAATGTCATAAAAATATTCATTGTCACTTCTACAATAATAATAATTTTACCTCTGGGAATCAGGTCATCAAAAATTCAGGAAAAGCATTAATATTTTTCATAATATTATTTATAACTTGAAAACAACTTTCAATAATAGAACATTAATACATAGCAGTATATTTAAATAATACAAATTTATGTAGTCATTAATAATTAAGCTTATGAAGAGTATTAACTTGGGTCATAAGAGTATAAGTGATATATAGCAACTACAAGAGAGAAAGATTGGAAAGAAATCTATTGTAAAGTTATTAATGATGGGATTAGGGACCATTTCTTTCTTGCGTATGTAACTGGTTTACTGAATGGGTTGGTAGAATACAGTCGAGAGGCAATTTTGTTTGTTCTCTCACTGCCCCTTCAAGTACACATTACAGCTTTGTTCCATCTCACCTTTTGGATCATATTCCAAGCAGAATTTATAGCTCTTTTAGCTCCTCAGAGATATTAAATATCTAGTCCAGGTCACTGCAAATTCTCATCCACTTAAAAACTCTCCCACTCAGCTTGGGCCTGATTTCAACCTGCAGATTTGCAGAGAGTAAGGAACACAGCACTGCTTCCTCTTCTTCTCACCCCACTTCTCTCACTGTTCCTCTGCATTATCGTGGGGATGAAGTTGAAGGAGAAATGGTGGGAGAAAAGGAGGGAACAAGGTGTTAGCATGACAGGTTCCATTTTAACCTGGCAGGGTTACTCTCTGGGTGTGACAGCTCCCACACGCTCATGCTTCTTCTTGTGGGGTGCTTTTAGGGGTTCTTCAGAATCCCACCCCGCCCCTCCTTCAGGATCCCTACCTGTTTCTCGGATGATCAGCCTGCCTGGTTTGCCACTTTGCACCCCTGCTTGCCTTCTACAGCCAAAGTACCATCATCCTTCTTCTGAGGTCTCCTGCCCTACCAGGAAGTCCTCTGGGATGGCTCCAACTCCAGAACAGCACAGGAAGATCTCTCCAGAGGCCTTACCCCCAGGCTAAGGGCACACACACACACATCATGCCCTGCCAATTCTGCCCAATCTTGTCTACACACACTGCAACCAAAAGCCCCTCTAGACACAGCTCTTGCCTTTTGACTCTTCCAAGTGTGAGTTGGGTGCCAAGCCCCCATGTTTCCCAAAGTGTAAGAAATGTTAAGCTCCCCAAGTGCTTTCTGAAGCACCCCATCACTTGGCTTGAGGTGAGAGGAGGTGCCCGCTGGGTGGGAGGAGCCATCAGCACCCTGGCAGATATCTCTGTAAGTCCTTCTCCTAAGACCTCACCCTAAACTTTTCTCTAACCTCTCAACCTCTCAGGGCTTCTTGGCCTTTGTCTAGACAGTCCAGAGGTGGATTACAAGCTCAGGGTCCTAATTCACGTGGGCAGTCAAAAGCCCCAGATATCTTGTTCTCTGCATTGGAAACTTTAGCCTTTGACACCAGGACTATCAGAAAAAGTTTCTTTTCCCTGTATTATTTTATAATGGGGGTAAAGGGTGGAAACAAATATTAACAAAGACAAGAAGATAAACTATAGCAGCTATCAAGTATCTATTTTTCATATCTATTGAAACGCTTATAGTAAGTATTTTTAGACTGGACTAGATTCATTGACAATTTTGTCCTCTAGGAATTGCAGTGTCTTTGGTTCCATGGAATAAAAATCGTCCTCTCAGCATCATAAATGCAGAGGTTAAATTCTACTCCTGCATTTATTCTGTGAATTACTAGTATCCAAAGTACAAATCATCTCTTCTATTTTATTTTATCACTACTGAATCACCAGCAAGTTAATGTGTTTTCTTGTGGTATGATTAACAAAGCAATTTAGTATCCAAATATGATTTACATTCCCAGAGCATTTTAAATAATTAAGTAGATGATTGGTATTTAATTTATAAGCAACATGTTTTGATTCCTTCTGTAGCTTTTAAACATGAAAATAGTTATAGTTAATTAGCGCTAGTACAAAATGCTCAATCATCAGAAAAAAATCAAAACTTTAAAATAGATTTCTTAATAATCTTTGCTGATTATAAAATACAGGAACTGTAAGTCCCAAATCAAAATCTAAGTGAAATATCTAGAAATTGGTTTTTTCCCCCATTTCTGTGTACTTTTTAGAAAGCTATTAAGGCTACATAGAAGTGAAAATGCTCTTTTAAAATCACAGCTATCAAAAAAAAATCACAGCTATCATTTTAAAAGAGTTTTTCCTGTAAACTCTTAAAAGTTGCTCATAAATATTTATCTCTATTAGATTATATTGGCTCTTTAAGTATGGAAACTTGGCATAGATTCTTAAGGTACACATTTTTTCCCTTTTGCAGTTGGTGGGTTTTGTGTATGCCTGTTACGTGATCAGTATTTCCATGGAAGAAGAAGACACATGTAAGTACTGTTTTCTCTCTCCCTGTGTGTTCCTTTTGAATGAGATACAGCTTCCAAAACTAATCATTACCGGGCTATGAAATCTTTTATATTTGGAGTCTAAAATGATTGAACACAGCATACTAAAGTTACAGTCAAGAGTTGACAGACTGAATTGCACACAAATAAGGTGACGCTACATATTGAAACACTCAATTTGTGAGAGCACGTGCAGAGACTCAGAAGGCCAAGGACTGCTGTCATATTATATCTTAGCAACTTTTCATCACACACCTAACTGTTATGCTGAGTAGACAGTCAGCAGTTGTTTTACCTATTACCAATTTTAGGCATGTTGGTGGCAGAATTTTGAAGTCTGAGTAACAGTAATGATATCAATACAATAATACATTACAGAAAGATCTATATGTGTATAAACCATATAAAATGCAATGAAAAAACTAAAATTTACAACCTTCCAGGTGAGATGCAAAAAAAAAAATTTACGAGGTGCTAAAAAAAAGTTAATGGGATGCTTAAAAGCTAAATCATGTTTTAGCAGAACACCCAAAGGAAAAACATTTAATATTATGACTTGAAGTTATATGATAGAGCTTTAGCACCATAGGTCAACAAATGACCTTCATTGAGTACCTGCTGATGTATAAGACACTTCTTGGCACAACTCTGTTAGGGACTCACATTTTTTAATTTACTTTCAAAATTTTTTTTCTTTTTTTTGAGATGGAGTCTCCCTCTGTCGCCCAGGCTGGAGTGCAGTGGCATGATCTCGGCTCACTGCAAGCTCCGCTTCCCGGGTTCACGCCATTCTCCTGCCTCAGCCTCCTGAGTGGCTGGAACTACAGGCACCCGCCACCATGTCCGGCTAATTTTTTTGTATTTTTAGTAGAGAAGGGGTTTCACCGTGTTAGCCAGGATGGTCTCGATCTCCTGACCTCGTGATTCGCCCGCCTCAGCCTCCCAAAGTGCTAGGATTACAGGCGTGAGCCACCGTGCCCAGCCTACTTTCAAAATTTTAATTTACTTTCAAAATTTTAATTTACTTTCAAAAACTAAATTATTTTAGATAAAGAAATCACACCTAACCAAACCAGAGATTGCATGGCAGTCATTGTTTGAATTTGTAACAAAATGAAGCAAAGTAACTAGCCATTATAACTTCCTTCCAGAACACAACCTCAAAGGGGTCTGATGAATGCTTCCCATCAAACAGATGGGTGGTGCAGGATATATGAGTTGGAATCCAGAATCTGATGGGGTCTTGTCTCAATTTATTTGACCAAACATCAGACCCTGAGATTAAAAGTATCAGGCAGTGAAAACATGCAGACAAATTGCATCACGTATTTAATGCTTACTCAGAGTTTTTTTTTTTTTTTAATGCTAGATAAGACAAAAAGTTTCTGTCACTTGACAAGTGCAGTTCTAATGACAACACTTTTCATTTTGAGGTTAACTTCAAATCTCTATTTTTAGGAGTTTTATTAGTAGTTCTACAACCTGAAGGAGTTAATATACAAAAGGTTAGCAGCATGCTTCCAACCCACAGCTAAGACAGGCTGCACAGCCAAAAACGGTTGAGCATGAACAATATTAACTGGAATTTCAACCTGAAAGTTATTGGAATTTGAGCTGAATAAGTCAAAAAATTAATAAATTGATAAGTCCCAGCTGAATCTCTTACAAAGTAGAGACCTACTTTTGAGTAGTTATCAAACAACAACAACAACCAAAACAGTCCTCTTTCTTTTCCTCCTCACTAAACTGGTCAAAGACTCTCAAAAGACACCAGTGCTCAGTTGTACCTAACAGTAGGAGAAAAGGCAGATTAATCAATAGTCTTATTATGTAGTGCAATAAATATACAAAAGTCTTTTCCTTGAGACTTGTGGTTTAAGCAAAGCTGGGAAATGCAAAATGGCATGCAAAATAAAAGACTCATCTAAATGGATACTTTTGTTAACTTTCTATTAGCCTTCTTTTCAGTGTATATAAATTGTATTGTTCACTGCCAGATATTGTTGTTCCATCGACTTTGATGTCTTTAATTAGCTTAAGTTTCTCTATAGAAATCTCTGAATCAGCTATTTCAATGCCCTTCAAACTGGGATTGAAGCAGCTGCTAGGAGACTATTCTATTAGTGGTTTAATTCTAGCGTTTGTTATTAGGGCCATACATTACGTTACTGAGAGACATCTGGATATAGTACTTGTGTTGTCATCAATTCAAATTGACTCAGAGTCAAAATGAAACTTGGGTGCTCAAAGCAAAGTATATATGCCCAAGACTAACTTAACATGATCATCTGCTGGAAGAGAGATGACAAAGGAAAGCAGTCACAAACATCTGATAGTTCTCAAATGAGGGTAATTTTATATTTTTTATTGAAAGAGGTAGGAAACAAAAGTGCAGACGTAATTAAGTCGTCCCAGGGTCTTCAGAAGGCAGATGTGAGCAAAAAGTAATGTTGAAACCAATTGCAATGATCTCATACACTAGTACTATTTGTGCCAACACTTAGCTTTTAGGTGCAATAATGAACTGCCCCTTGGATATGACATTACCAACCCTCAGTCAGGAAGACATGTCCTTTGAATTATTTTTCCAAAACTTACACATAAGATAAGTAAACAATACTGGTATCTTTCCAATTTGTCTAAGTACACTTCTGGAGAGCTTATTCTGAAAGAGAACTGCAAATATAATATAATGTCAGTTTTTTGGCAGGCAATACATCATTCATAATTTTAATTCTGTTCTAACTAATGAAAATTTCTGCATTATTCAAAATGCAAAGTTAAGCCTTGTTCTTGGGCTGAAAACTGCCAGCCAGCCTTAAAAATTAATAACAGCTACCACTTCCCTCCTCTACACTCTTAAAGTGGATATATGGGACTAACATTTCAGACAGGTATTTCCGAAGGGTAATAAATACTTGAGGAAACATTTATTTCTAGCCACCCATCTTCTTAGTTACCTCTCAGCCTCTTTTATTAACTATTTCTTATAAAGATTATGATTGCAGGTCAAAGACAATGAAATAAAAAGCTCACAAAAGGCAGAGTGCTAGGTGGGGTCAGCGCTTTTCGTCATTCATTCTAATGAAAAAGCCTAGTTATATCTCTTCCTTCCATTTTTCATTGCTTTTAAATATATATACATAAATATATATCAATCTCCATGAACACTTTCATGAGACTAGAATCTCTGGAATCATAATGATAAAAATCTGTCAACACCTTGTTTGGGAATCATTTGCTGAAAATGAACTTGAGGATTTGTTACTACTTGTTAGACTTTCCAGAAATAATGTTTTTAATTCAGAGAAGCGTGGAGATAAGGTGAAATATACTGAAAAATAGCATTTTACTTCTATCAATACTGCCAGGCTTTTTCAGAGGGTCTGTTGCTAGCACTACTCCTTCTGATATTAGGCTGCAAATTGCAACTGGCACATTTATTTGGGCTCACAAAGGCTAGTCTGGGTTGTATATGTTGAATGATGAGACAGAAAAGTATATTGAAATCCCTAACAGTTTTTGAAAGGAAATGAACCCCTCAGATGTGGGTTCAATATTTTACATTAAAAAGCTCTAAATATTTCTTTATATAAACATTTGACACTTGCTATTATACTTTTGAGGAAATTTTAATTGGAAGGAAGCATAACTATCGGAAAAACATTTCATCGCACTACTGTCCTTGAAGCTTCCTGCTGGCTAATGTTCATGTATTTACCTGTCTGCCCATGAACTCCTTCTAAGAAAATGAGGTGATATTTCCATAGCAATGGTGTGAGCTGAAAAATTTTTAAAATCCTATCTCCACCTAAGAACTTATGAAAGAAGCAAATGGTAGGAAAAAAAAAAAAGACTAGTTTCAATGTTAATTTATGAATTTCCTTTCCCCAACTTATAATGTATGGAAGCCTCAGAGAAGTAAAGTGACCACAAGGCCAGACACCAGGGGAGGGAATAAGCAGAGGCCTGTAAGATCTTCAGAGTAGAAAACCAGTTGATTGTTTTGCACCCCTAGCAATGTATGAACATTTGAAGGTGAGAGGAGCGGACAATGCTGTAAGTCAAAGATGGAAAAATGTGCAATATTGGTAAGGGTGATCCTGAAGTCACAGTGAACATTTCAAAGGAGCCACCATATTTGCCTAATAAGCCGTTAAGAATCTACTGATTCTCATAGTGCATATCTTTTTTCTCTTTGGTAACTATCTAGTTGGTTGCGTGTAACTGTCCTAAAGGCTGATTCTCTCTCCATCAGCCTCACTAGAGCTCAGATTTAGATCCTGAAACATTTTCCTAATTTGCTGAGATGGCTCTGCCAAATAGCTACACAATGACTAGCTAATCCTCCCACTAGCACACACCTATGAGGGTAGAATCTTTGTTTTGCTCCCCACTGTAACCCTATAGTTCAGAAAAATGCCTTGCATGTAGAATTCAATAAAGAAATATTTGTTGGCTGGGTGTGGTGGCTCAACCCTATAATCCCAGCACTTTGCAAGGCTGAAGCAGGCAAATCACTTGAGCTCAGCAATTCAAGGGCAGCCTGGTCAACACGGTGAGACCTCATCTCAACCAAAAATACAAAAACATAGCTGGCTGTGGTGGTATGCGCCTGTGGTCCCAGCTACTCAGGAGACTGAGGTGGGAGGATCACTTGAGCTTGGGGTCGGAAGTGGGAGTTGGTGGGATGGAGGTTCCAGGTTTCAGTGAGCTGAGATCCTGCCGCTGCACTCCAGCCTGGCTGACAGAAGGAGACGCTGTCTCAAAAAAAATAAGAAAAAGAAATATTTGTTGAGTTTATAGTGTTAAATAAATTTTCTGGGCCCAACAACTCGGTTTTACAAAGTCACTTTTAAAACCTCAAGGTTCTCAAGTTTGATACTGCTTTATATTTCGAATTTAGTGAGATGTCCGATGCACTTGCAAATGTTTATGTGAGGCAAGTGGAAGTCCTACATTTTTAATGCAAATAGATATATTTTTAGTAATTTTGAAAGTCAAGGTATAGGGAGATAAAATAAACCTCCACTGTACCACGTCAGAACAAGAGCTTGATTTTGTAAACTCCTGGACAAGATACCCCTGAGAAAACAGGGACTTACTTGAAAGGGATGCACTCACAGAGTAAGGCAGGCATTTAGGAGTCAACTCATCTGCAACATGTGGTGACGGGGACAGAGTTACTGTCAAAGAGTGGGGACCAGCAGGGTTGTAACCTCGGCCACCCCACACACAGGAAGTTCAGGCAGCACAGAACAGGATCCCAGCTACAGTGCTCTGGTTGAGTGACAAGATTCCATCCCTTAAAAAGGTTACTGAGACAGACTCGCTCTCAAGAATATCATAAGCATTCAAATGCCCAAACCAGCAAACCAACTGGAGATTCCCCACAGGGGAAAGATAGAGAAGTCCCTTTACCAGAACCAGATCCAAGGTTACCACTAAACTCACAGTGAAGTAGAGCCTAAAAGATTGCCTATCTCCTTAAGCCAGGATTCCTGATTATAATTCAATCTGACTAGGAATCATCTACAGCAATATATCCTACTCTTCTCCCGCCCCCACCTCCAGCCACATCTGTTTTCCTGAATCCACCAAGAGCTTTCGTACCCAGGCCTTTGAGAGAGGCCTCCTCCCTCTGTCGACCCACTAACTTATATATACCCTTCAAATTTCGGCTTAGCTGTCTCTTCCGAAATTTAACCATTTTCCTCCCACCCTCTCTGGGTTCGTTGAAGATACTGATGATATATTGTGAAATGCTTTCATTGCACACTGTGCTTTTCCCTTGGCAACATTTAACACAACTGTAATTTTTTAAAGTCATGTTATTCACCAAGGCTGACCCCATTTCCTAACATAAAGGGAACCCTACACAATTTTCAATGAATAAATATTAAATGAATGGGTCGATGTATGAACAAATGGACTCAGTAAGATGATTAGGGTTTCCAATGGCAGAGATCGGGGAGAAGGTTCTTCCTTTTCTCTTCTTTATCTCCATTTATATAAATGACAGCTCTTCACATCAGCTGAAAAGCTTGGGCATATTCCTTGTATTCCCTGACTCTTCCCAGATTGTCCACACCCAGTTAATCATCTAATGAGACATCTTCACCTCCTGTCTTAGTTCTTCTGGGCTGCTATATCAGAATACCATAGACTGGGTAGCTTATAATAACAGGAAGTTATTTCACAGAGTTCTGTTGTGAAAAGTTTAAGATCAAAGTACCAGCAGACTTGGTGTCTGGTGAGGGCTCACTTCTCTGTTCATAAATGACTGTCTTCTTCCTGTGTTCTCACATGGGCAAGCGAGCAAGGCAGCTCTCTGAGGTCTCTTTTATAAGGGCACTAACCCATTCATGAGTGACCTAATCACTTCCCAAAGGCTTCACCTACTAACACCATCACATTGGGGATTGGGTTTCAACATATGAATTGGTGGGGGTAGGAGGGGAATAAACATTCAGACCATAGCATCTCCCTTCAAATAACTAAAAACTCGTGCATGTTCTTTTTTTTTTTTTTTCTATTTTTAAAACTGAATTATCCAGTTTTTCTTTATTGTTTTATTTTATTTATTTTATTTTTAACTTTTATTTTAGGTTTGGGGATACATGTGAACCTTTGTTACATAGGTAAACTTGTGTCATGGGGGTTTGTTGTACAGATTATTTCAACACCCAGGTATTAACACAGTACCCAATAGCTATCTTTTCTGTTCCTCTTCCTCCTCCCACCCTCCCTCTTCAAGTAGACCCCAGTGTCTGTTGTTTCCTTCTTTGTGTTCATAAGTTCTTATCATGTAGCTCCCACTTATAAGTGAGAACTTGTGGTATTTGGTTTTCTGTTCCTGCATTAGTTTGCTATATATTTTTTCTTACTGTTTTGTAGGAGCTTTAGGTACAAGTCCTTTGTTGGCCAGGTAAATATAAAATGTTTTCTTTCATTCTTTTATTTATTTATTTTTTTACTTTTTAAGGTGCCTTTTTTTGTTGTTCTTAATTTTTTTTTTATTATACTTTAGGTTTTAGGGTACATGTGCACAATGTGCAGGTTTGTTACATATGTATCCATGTGCCATGTTGATTTCCTGCACCCATTATGTTCTTTAACATTCTTCTCACAAACACCCTCTTCTCCATGCCGCAGTAGACCCTGAGTGTGTCTCTGAATCTGCACTCAACTTACTTTTTAATTAATTGCATCCCCCACTCATAAAAGGTGGAGATCATGTCTTACCTACCCTAGGATCTCAGAACCTGCTTCAGTGTATGGAACATCATAGGAAATCAGTGAATATTTGTTATACAAAATACACAGTGGAGAAAATGCTTGTCTTTACATTATCTCTCATATCTCTTTCCTCACTGCCTAAGAAAATTTAAACTTCCCATTCCCTGTACCACAGGAAAAAAAATGATTAATTCATAATAAGGTATTTGTGCACTTATATTGTTATCAATTTTCCAGAGCAAAAGCATGGCCCTACGTTATGCACTTACATTATCTGGAAATTTTCTGGAGAGAAGGTGTAGCCTGTTTTGCCAAAAACTTGAGACCAGCAAGCAGACAACTCTTGCACCCCAGAGGGGGTTCTAATTTTCTACGTTTCTACTTGAAACCAGATGTTAGAAATGATTTCAGTGATGGTGGTCCTAACTCCCAATATCTAGCTCTGTGACCATTGCTGAATCACATCACCTCTTTGGGGATCCACAAGTCACCGACAGCTCTGACACTGCAGTTCTATAGATGATGCTTTTGGCTGGGGGTGATTTCAAGCTGTGATCGGGCACGTCACATTTCCTTCTTCACTGATTTACAAATGGTCAACATCAGGAGTGGTTTCAAAACACCCTGACCTCTACGCTCCAGAGTCACAGTAACGAAATCTGATGCATCAGCCTCAGCACTAAAACAGGCCGTCTACACAAATGCCTGCCCACTCAGAAGGAGGAATCACACCTCCCTACTCCCTGCTTTAGACAGGTCAGAGCTCTCCAGTTCTCACCATAACCAACAGTGCTAGGCTGTACAGCATTTCTCAAGCACTTTACTTGAGAAGGAAGGATGAAGAATCTGCCATCCAGATGGTGCCGAGTGGAAAATGTGGGATTTGGGATGCAGATGTGATAATGAGGGAGCAAAGTACCAAATTTAAAAATCACACCCTCATGACACCTTGGATGCACAGCAAGGAAAAAAATGGACTGTAAGGATTTTATGAGGATCTTGTGCAATAGTTTTATCCTGGTTATTAGTGGTAAAATTTAGGAGCCCAGCAGAAGAGTAGTTGACAGCATCCTGCCAGGGCCTCTGTGTTTCCATTTTAAACCTAAATTCAGTATTCTAATCCCGACAACCCCCCTTCTCAATGGTCTCAGAAAGCTGGCTCTGCCAGCCCCACTGTGGATTTACTGATCCTCCACTTCTGCACGTCTGTCCCTAAGCTGCTTAGTGGTGCAGAGAGGAGCACATGCCCTGATGCAACCTCACATCACATGTGAGCCGCCCAACCCGCTCCAGGGCCTCCCACTCATTCTTCATCAGTGCTTTCTCCAAGGCCCCTAAAAGTGAATTATTTGAGCTGTCAATGCCACAGATCACCCTAGCCTCATTTTAGAGAACTTTGAGTTTCCATCCTCATTTTGGGGATGAACAATTGAGGCCCAAAGAGGCAATATGACTGCCAGCGGCTTTCTCCTCCTCTGCCCTGCACCCTTAGCATTAAGACTCTATCACTGAGACTCTGTCACACAAAAAATAAAAGCAGTGGGAATGATTTCCTCAAGTTCCCAGGCTCTCTATCTGTCAGATCTGTCTGTGTCCATCCATGATCATCATCTTCCTGACAGAAAAAGCAGCCTTCATTGTGTCCCATGGCTTTTGTGGATGCTATGTCCATCCCACCCACCTATTTAAGCACCTTGCTCTCTTAATAATTTTTTCTCTCTGTCCCCTCCCCCAACTTTACTCCCTCTGCCAAGCTTCTTCCTCCACTAAGTCTTTTCCTTTCAGCTTGTAAACAAAGTCACATCAACCAGAAAAAGAAAATAGAAATCCCACTTGACTCCAACTGGCATGAATTTAACTTTCTGGTCTGTCATACTCCTTCCCTCCACATCCCAGCTTCTCTGCAAAGTAGCCGAGACTGGCAGCGCTCCCTTCCTCACCCACCTCCCACTCACTCTCATGCCTCCTGAGTTATCACTGAAGATGCCGTCTCAGAGGCCAGCAGGGACTTCTTAATTGTCAAGTTCTCTTGGATCTTATCAAGATTGATTGACAGCTTTGGCTGCTGTTGACTTCTCCTTCCTTGAACACTTTCTCCCCTGGATTCCTAGAAAATTGCATCTCTTGAACAGCACATATTTTGCCAATTAAAAATTATTTTTAATATCTAGTGTTCAATAGTAGAGTGACTATAATTTACAGTATCTATTGCACTTTGGGAAATAGCTAGATGAGAATACTTTGAATGTTTCTACCATAAAGAAAAGACAAATATTTAAGTGATGTATATCCCAAGTACACTGGTTTGATCTTTGCAAATTATATGAATGTATTAAATTATCACACGTGCGCCAAAACTATGTACATCTATTATGCCTCAGTTTTTAAAGGTACTTTTAATATTCTTATGCAGATTAAGCAGATTTCTGATAAAGACACAGGTAACCAATTTTGAAGAACTTGTTCAAGCTGCTTTTGGAGTGATGAGCTGTCATTATGTCCTTAAAATATTAACTAATCATTCCTACTATAGAGCTTATATTAACATTCACACTGTTATACTAAAGCATTTTAAGTAAGGTCATGCAATAAAACAGAAATGTTTTAAAGTAAGGCCAGACAATAAAAGAGATGTTTGTCGTTTTAAATAACAAAATGGCATATAATATTTTTAAGAGCTATAGTCTTGGACCAATTATTTAAGATTTAATGGAGATCTGATTTTACACTTCCTTAAAAAGAAGTATCATACAAGTAACCAGCAATAAAGGGCATATATGGAACACTCATCTTCATGCTCCCTAGACTATGTACTTTACTAAGAAAAAAATAATAATTTAGTGTTCTTTCTGGGAACAATATTTGAAACTGCCACCCAAATGAGATATTAGGGAGTATTCATATGACTTGAATGCAAGTGTGAAAAAAATAGGGAGCATTTGGTAAAAGCATTTATCTCTCCTTCTAAATTGTATAAGACACAAAGTGAGTTAATTATAAATTATATCTAAGTTATAACAAACTAGTGTTTCCATTTTATCCACATTTTTCCTCATAGAAGGAAACAGATCTTTCTCTTTCTCTCTCCCTCCCTCTCTCTCTTTCTCGCTGATTGTAAGTACAGAAAGTCTATATTAAAGTTAGTGGTATTTTCTGAAGACATCTTTCTTTGTCACAGTTCAATCAACTACAAAACTCCTACTGTTTCCCAACCCTTATTCATTTAATGCCACCTTCAGCAATGTCATGACAGCTATGTACAAGCTTGTGTCAAAGACTGGCTGGCTATTCACTAAGCCCATTTGTTTGTTCTCCTCCCAAGCACACGGCTGTCCCATCTATCCCAGCCTCCAGGCAGTTAGATGCCCCATGAGATTGTATTCTAGACGAGGGTTCCAGTCCTGGCTCCTAAATAACTTCCACGTGTGATTCTTCATGCTTTTATCCTTTCTTCCTGGTGGACATAGACCAGCACTGAAGCCTTGGAAGCCACACGTTTCAAATGCCAGAGCCACAGTGACAAATGGGCCTGGGTCGTTGAGTGTTGCTTAGAGAAAGGTTGACCACATAATTTGAGAAGCAGATGATAAGTGCCTTTGAGGCATAAGACACTGAGGAGCACCTGAGAGAGTCTGTCAGAGAAAGCTTCCCTCCCAGACAGGGAGACCCCGGGTAGAAACAGGCAGGAGTTCCCCTGTCATTCAAGAGAGAGTCAGGAGTCCAGCAGCATATCAGGCATACAGCAAACAGAAGTGCCTCCAGCATGCCTGGGAAGCTCTTTTTGAGAAGAGGACATGTAGGCTGAGACCTGAGGATGAAAAGGAGCTAAGAGGCAAAGTCCAGGAGAGCATTCCTGGCAGAAGGAGCAGTAAGCATGTAGGGAATCACTTACTGGAAAGGCTTCTAGCCAAAACAAAGGGCTTGACTTCACAAGCAGCTTCATACCAAATGGTCGAAGAGATGATCTGGGCTTCCCTGACCTGCTGACTCTCAAAAGAGTAGTGAATTAAAGGGCAGATTGTCCCAGAGACCTTCATTGTAAATCCCGTATTGAGCGGGAGGGCTCTGTGAAAAGGATAAAAAGTATACTGTGTTTTTGCAGGTTGTGAGAAAAAAAATCACAGGTTGGGCTTAAGTTTTATTTTCTTTTCCTTTGCTCTACATTTGCCTCATTTTCTATTTACTCACCTACATGTCTATTTGGAAAAGTAAATTAAATCTTTTTTTTTTTTACTTAAGGAAAATAAACACTCAGTTACTAGTCCTAAAGTCAAAGCCAAGGTGTCATACTGACTGTGTTTTCCTTCTAACTGAGACAAGAAAGTTTCAGGGAAACAGGTGAAGACTAAAGTTTCTCTAGGACTTTGTACATTTTCATGAGGGAGGCTTTCCTGCCCAGAAAATTCTATTAATATCTACTTAGGGTTTTAAACTATTATGCAATTTTTTTAAAGTAACAAATTTTTTTAAAACTGTGGTTTTTTTGTTTTTTTAAGCTCTAAATCAAGCTTGTCCAACCCGTGGCCCACAGGCCACATGCAGCCCAGGGTGACTTTAAATGTGGCCCAACACAAATTTGTAAACTTTCTTAAAACTTTATGAGATTGTTTTGAGATTTTTCTTTTAGCTCATCAGCTATCATTAGTGTTAGCGTATTTTATGTGTGGCCCAAGACAATTCTTCCAATGTGGCCCAGGGAAGCCAAAAAATTGGACACCCCTGCTCTAGATGCTACATAGAACTTTAAGTATTCTACTTATAAATCTAGCAAGTGTTAAGAATCACTTTAGGGGAGAGTTTCTTTTCATTGTGGCAAAATACATAACATAATATTAACCATTTTAATATTTTTAAGGGTACAACTCAGTGGCATTAGGTACACTCACAGTGTTGTGCAACCATCACTCCTATCATTTCCAGAACTTTTTCATCATCCTAAACAGTATCTCTGTACCCATTCAACAACAACTTTTCAACTTTTCATCCTCTCCTCCCTCCAGCCTCTAGTAACCTCCATTTACTTTTTTTTTTTTTTTGAGACAAAATCTCACTCTTGTACCCCAGACTGGAGTGTGATGGTGTGATCTTGGCTCACTGCAACCTCTGCCTCTCGGGTTCAAACAATTCTCCTGCCTCAGCCTCCTGAGTAGCTGGGATTACAGACACCTGACACCATGCCCGGCTAATTTTTATATTTTTAGTAGAGATGGGGTTTCACCATGTTGGCCAGGCTGGTCTTGAACTCCTGACCTCAGGTGATCCAGCCACCTCAGCCTCCCAAAATGCTGGGATTACAGGCGTGAGTCACCGCACCCTGCCCTCTATTCTACTTTTTATCTCTGTGCATTTGTCTATTCTAATTACCTCATGTAAATGTAATTACACAATATTTGTTCTTTTGTGTATGGTTTATTTAATGTCCCATAAGGTTTTCAAGTTTCATCCACATTGTAGCATGTATCAGAATTTCATCCTTTTTTTTTTTTTTTTGAGACGCAGTCTTGCTCTGTCGCCTAGGCTAGAGTGCAGTGGCGCCATCTCGGCTCACTGCAAGCTCTGCCTCCCAGGTTCACACCATTCTCCTGCCTTAGCCTCCCAAGTAGCTGGGACTACAGGTGCCTGCCACCACGCCCGGCTAATTTTGTTTTTGTATTTTTAGTAGAGACGGGGTTTCACCATGTTAGCCAGGATGATCTCGATCTCCTTACCTCATGATCTGCCCACCTTGGCCTCCCAAAGTGCTGGGATTATAGGCATAAGCCACCACACTGAAACTTCAATTACTATTCAATCTATTTAAATTCAATAGTCTACATTCCTTTAAATAATCTGTTCCATTTATAACTTAAATTCCCTTAAAAATTTAACATGAATTCATTGTAATTATCATTTTTGGAAGTCCTTCATATATTTGTCCCAATAAACAAAACATTCACTGGTTTTTAAGCTAATCCAGCAAATCTAATAAATCTAATAAAATAAGCTCATTCATAAATTAAATCTCAAGTTTTTTTAACATTACACAAATTTAATAAAATATTGTCATGCTTTCAACCTAAAATCACGAGTATAAAATCAATCACTCAATTAAAATTTTGAATTGGTTTCAGTGGGTTAATCTATCAAATCTAATATAATCCATCTGATTATATTAAGAACTAAAAAGATTTTATATACCGAGATTATTTTGTATACCACAGATTATCCCAATGATTATAAAATTCTAACCTGTACTTTCTGAAATAGTATTAACACTATATGGGATTAGCTTACTTTGTTTTCTCTATAGTTAATTTTATGTGTTAGAAATACACTTCTCCAATAAACAAGCATCTCAGACAACTTAAGGTTTCCATATGTTCAGGAATTTTCGGCTGGGAAGCGGGACCCAAATTCTAAGAAGATTCTATAGCTTACTACTAATGAATTTAAAGAGCTTTTCTTTAATAGCTGTTGGAACAAAAGAAAATCTCATTCCATAAAATAATCTAGCAACCCACAACTACGGTACTCAAAGGACATTAGATTTGAATACACAGAAGACTTTACTCCTACTAAGAGTCTCATTTTGGTTGGTTTAATACTTGTTAGCCCTTAAAACATTTTAACGTCTTTCATATGGCTTGACAGACACTTTGTTGACATTCCATTTGCTTCTTTTAATCATATTGCCTGATGGAATCCTGTATACCTTCCATATTTTAGGTAGGCTGCTAACTCCTGTACGCATCGAAATGTTTGATTGGCTGTATTTCTCTCATATCTTTTCTTGTTCTGAGGTCACTAAACTGTTCATATTCAAAAGCATTTATAGTCCAGAGGCAACATATTATTGTTTAATTTTAGACTTTTAAGTCCCTTACTTAATCTGCAAACATGAATTCACTGTAATGATTAATATCATTTTTGAGTCCTTCAAATATTGTCCTAATAAACAAAACAAGCATAAATAAACTTAAATAGCTAATTTTTCACTTATTAATTGATTCACTCATTCAAGAAACAATTATTGAGAGACTTCTGTGAGTTAGGCCACGCCACAAGGATACAGAGATAAATAAAACTTGATCTGCCAGAAGATCTTACATTCTAATAAGGAAGTGAGGTAGGCAAATAATTACAGAAGAGTGAAATGCAGATAACGGTTTGTGTAAAGTGAACCAGATGTGCAGAAAACATAAACAGAGGCTAACTGTGTCTCAAGGCATCAAATGTGGCTGCTCAGAGCATATAATATGGTCTCATGTGAAAAATACTCATCATCAGGAAGAGAACAAAGGGAAGACATTTTAGATACCAGGGAAAATAAGCTATAAAAGCATAGAAACACCATAAAATATTTAGGAATGTTTGTGGAAAATCTGGATCAATCAGGAAGTCGTAAGTTACTGGGTACGTTCAGTTCACGAAATGAATGGTGGATCAGTCCTTGAGGAACCTTGGATTCCGTTTTACACTAGTGATTTTCAACCTATTTCATACTTGGCACTCATGGAGAATGTCTCTTTTTTAAATTTATTTTTTTAGAGACAGGATCTCTCTCTGTCACCCATGCTGGAGTGCTGTGGCACAATCATAGCTCACTGCAGCCTCGAACACCTGAGCTCAAGTGATTCTCCCACCTCAGCTTCCCAAAGCACTGGGATTACAGGTGCCCGGCTGGAAAATTCCAACGTTTATAGGCATCCAGTGGTAAATAAGCTAGCCATCTCCTGGGAAGAAATGTCTGGCCTAGAAGGTTAGCTACCCCAAGCCTCACTCAATGAACACACACGCATACCAGGGAATGAGAGAATTGATACCTTGTCACATCTGTACCCACTCAGGTCACACCACTTCAGATGCTCTGCTGGATGATGTGGAGCAGTGAATGGATTTAATCTTGGGAATGATATGATCAAATTCAGTTTTCTTTGAACAGTAATTCATAGAAAGAGAAAAGGATTTATAAAAGAGATCTCAGTGAGCAAACAGCATTTTCGATGGAGATTGTCCTAGGAAAGAGAGAAACAAAAGTAATAATAGGAGCTATAAAAAAAGAAAGTATTTCAAAAGGGAAATGTCGAAAACTGTGAAAGCAGACGGTAAAAAGGAATTATGAAGAGACTTCAATGCCAGCAAGCATTTGTTACTTGATTTAAAGAGCAAAGTAAAACATTGGCTAGACTTAAATAAGAATAATTAAAAAATATATTGTGGGAAAAAGCTGGATAACTGAGAAAAAATGTATTACATAGGAAAGTAATTTGTCTAAAACTATTTAGGCAAACTCTCAGGATTGTTTTAAGCCTCATACCTTTTTGACCATGATTTTTTCTCTCAGCCATTCTATTCTGCTTCATTGACTCCAAAGAGTTTAGAAATTCATTATCCCATTATGTAAATATCATACACTATTAGAAAATTTTAAAATGGGAAAAAATTGTCAGCACTGAGTATGAGAAACATCTAATTCCAAAGATCTGGACTCACAGTGGGAGCAAAAGCCAGAAGTACAGTCAAATAAAAACGTTGAATAGCTCCAAAAATAGAAAAGGTAGGTGTTTTCAAGAATTTTTTCCAATCTTATTTTCTCCTGAATAAAAGGTTCCTCCAAATGAGCCCAACAATATTGACACAAAGGCCTCAGCCACCAGTGAATCTGAACAGACAGTAATTGAAAAATTATAAAAACTTTGAGAGGGCCTTAAATAAGGCCAAAGCAGCCACTCCATCTAATTACTGAGCTCTTGACAAAGATTAAGGAAGGATTAAGGGCATATCTACTATAGAGAAAGAGAGCACAATTTGTGTGTCTTTAAAAAGAGCTGAGTGACTCTTAAAATAAGAGAAAATGTACTATTAAAGATACTGATAAAGTCTTGTGTGGTGACACACACCTGTAATCCCAGCAGTTTGGGAAGCCAAGGTGGAAAGATCTCCTGAGGCCAGAAGCTTCAGACAGTCTGGGCGACATGGTGAGACCTTGTCTCTAAAAAAAAGGAAAGAAAGAAAAGTAGCAGGGTGTGCTGGTGCATGCTGCTTGGGAGGCTGAGGTGGGAGGATCTCTTGAGCGCAGGAGACTGAGGCTGCAGTGAGCTGTGATGATGCCACTGCACTCCAGCCTGGACAACAAAGCAGGACCCTGTCTCTTAAAAAAAAAAAAAAAAAAAATGCAGACTAAAGTAAGAAAAATAACTTTTTTTTCCAAATGTGAGAAAATCAACACAAAATAGTTTATATCTGTTAGGGGAGGGCTGGAATGGTGAGAGCTGGTGTGTTATAGACATCTTTATTAAGACAGTACAACTCTTGCAACAAAAAGCAATGACAGAAGCTACAGCAGTAGTAAATGCACCCCTGTAAGGACTCTACAGCCTGGTTCCCTGACTCAAGAATCAAAAACCAAATACTAAAGCAAGCACAGTCCAGGGGATCCTAACAGAATAACCAGAATAAGCATATCAGTGAATCTAAAGGAATAACACTGAAAACAATTGGAAAAAGCCACTTTGAGCTACTTACTAAAGGGAGATATTATTTTCAAAGACTCTCTGGAGTGACTTGAAATGACACGACAGGAGAGAGATCTTCTCTCATGGTTTGTGCTACTGGGGAATAAAGGGGGTAGAAAATGAAAGCAATGCCAGTCAAAAGCTAAAGGAAAGGTGAGCAGGATTGTCTTGAGCGCCAGGCGCTGACCCGCCCATGGACTATTCAGCAGCAGCCCTGGAGAGAGGGAAGGAGAGCACTTCCACACGACACTCAAATTCACGAATTCTGCCTCCACGGAGTTTTATTTTCTTTTCTTTCCTAAGAGATCTTTATGCAGACAAGCTTCCTTTCCAGAATACAAGCAAGTCATAGAAGATAAAACCATTATTCCTCAAAATGTGGCACACTAATCAATTTTCCCTTCCAAACTAGCTGCTCATTTTAAATATGAAGAAATCCAACCAAACACAAGTTTGTGAAAGTTCCACAGGGACACAACTGTTCAGCGGATAGCGAGGACAGAATGTTGGAATTCTTACAAATCATTATGTAATCCTACATTAGACAGAGCTTTTGAAATTTTGGAAATAACAGTTAATAGGAGTGTATCCTCAAAATAAGATAAATGTTTAAATAAGTCAGCAACAGCTTGTTGTTTACTGCATGCTTTCTGTGTGCCGCCACTCCATTGCCATTATCTTGTATAAGGTAATGACACCCTGTGAGGCAGCTATTGTCCTCATTTTACAGATGAGTAAACTACGATTTTTTTTCCCAACTCACATAGCATGTAAGAACTGCAACTAATATTTAATCCAGATATTTTGGGCGCCAAAATCCAAATGCATTCCAAAATGCAGTAGTACCTTTCTTTCCAGAATTTTGTTAACAATAAAGTTCTTCATAAACAGGCTAAAAAACATAGATACATATATAGAGAGAGAGATATTAGTCACTCACTAGATTAAAACCAGAATATTCATATTCAAATATTGAGTGATAATATAAAGTACTGGCACAATATAGAGAAAATAATGGATTAGCCCACTAAAATTTAAGTGGATATGTGGAGGCACATGTAAAAGAACACACTCAATAATCTTCTCTCAAATCAATTGTCTCAGCACAGACTATTTAATATGTGAAGCTTATCATTAGAATAACAGAATTTCAGAATCCAGTTCAAATACTGAAAAAATCTAAAAACAAAAAATTTAAAAACAAAAACTGTGTTTCATTTTAATAGCTGCAGAATTCTATATGGCTATTCAATGAAATTATGAAATAGAAGAATACACTATTGTTAAAGTCTGCCTTGATACAACATAAGAGAATATGACATGACAGATGTTGTGGGTATGATTTTTAAAAAGCAAAAATGTAACCACCACTATTTTCCAAAGACCGGACTTAATGCTTCTTCCTCATGGTAGTGGCTTGCAGAAGAACTTGGCTATCTTCGTGATTTCGCAGCTATATCAAGTGCAAGCACAGGGACTGATTCTGAAGTCAGGGTTGATGTGGTGGTGTGGGCTGTGAGGAGTAGGAGTAGACATCCGCTTCCTTTCCCATCTTTCCTGTTGGTATCCACTGAGCTGTGTAAGTGACCCACTCCCAGTGTGGTCTCAGTTGTCAAGCATGTCCTGCTCTTAGCTGTCAGCACTCCACATGTGAATTACAGTGGAGCCTGGGACTCCATACCAACTTCCTGAGCATCAGAACTGCTGTTTCACTTGTCTTCCATAATCTCACAAATGTCTATATAGCCAACCCTAACTCAGAACCATATACAGAAGGAAATTCCAGGACACATAACTCCAGCTTAGATAAATTAACAGCATACAAAATCACTACAGTTTTTAATAATAAAAATGAAAGCATTACTGTTCTGAAATTATCCCATGGAATCTAAATGCTATAGTGATTTAATACTCATCATTATCCATCTTTAATGTCCCTAAACAAACTTTAGTAGTTAAAATTTTAAACCATTCCGTCTTATTTTTGGACATTTTCTACATTCCACTTCCCCCATAAAATTCTGTCCTAATGTCATATGTTTATTCTGTTAAAAATGTTTTTTAACTCATTATATATTTCTGCAGTAAAAAATTCTTGCAGATTGAAATTCCACTCTCAATGTTATCTTTTCATGAACAAAAGTTTTTAATTTGTATAGTTCAGTTATTAAGCTTAAAGTAAGAAATTCTGTGGTTAGTACTTTTTCATACTTTTTAGGACTTTGCCTAAACTATGTCCCATGAAGATATTCTTCTATATCATATTATATTATATATTAAGCATCTTACGTTGTGATCTATTGATTTTTACATATCATGTGAGGTAGAAATCAACATTCTTTATTTCCTCCATATGTGTATTCAGTTGACCAAAAACCCTTCACATAAAAAACTATTCTTGACCACATTGCAAAGAAAATGGCAGATAGGAGACGGAACTAACTTGCAGCTCCCACTCAGATGGACAAAACAGCATGTGGAGACTCAAATCATGAACTTTTGCTCCAAGAACTACTGCAGGAACATATCAGGAATACTGAAAGAATCCGTAGAGCCTTTGAAAGAAGGGGCTTGCCACTGCATACTCCGTGAAACAGCCGAAAACTGTGAGTGCCCAAAGTGTGAGAGGCGGAATGTCTGTTTCCAAGCACACATCCTCACTGGGAAACTTGAAAATTCAGATCACGGGAGAGTAATTTAACCTTACTACCTAGGGCTGAAATGAATTTAGAGAGCTGAGTGAAATATAAAAGCAGAAGCAGCAGCAGGAAGAGCCCTGTAAGGACTCCTGGCCCCCAAGTAAGATCAGGGAAGCCATTTCTTACTTTATTTCACAGGGGACTTTGGGGAGGGCTGCCAGTGGAATTGGGGAAAAACCACGAGGAGAAAGAAACGCCCTACTAAACTTTGTAATAATTTAAACATAATGTGAATTTTCCTGGACAGAATCTGTAGTGGGGGGGCAAAAGGGAAGTACAGATACAACCACAGAAGCCTCAGCAGGCAGGGAGGGGTGAAGTCTGAAAGCCATGCTTGCTTTCTCAGCAGGGAGGCTCGTAGCCTGGAGCAAGTTCTCAGCCCTGCTTACTGGTTGCATGGAAATAAATTTGGTGCTATTGAGGGGGACATAGTGGGAGTGAGACTGGCCTTTCTGGCTGCATGAGAACTGACTGAAGCCTATCATTGCTGGCTTTCTCCCATTACCCTGGCAACCTGTATGACACAGCAGAGGCAGCCATAATTCCCCTGGGAACATAACTCCCTTGGCCTGAGAACCACAACTCCATACCCCACAGCAGCCACAGCAAGGCCTGTCCAGAGAGGCTGAGCTCAGACACGCCTAACCCTGCCACCACCTAATGGTCTTTCTCTACCCACCCTGGTAGCCAAAGACAAAAGACATAATCTCTTGGGAGCTCTAATGGCCCCGCCCTCAACCTGAGAAAGCTGAGTGCTCCTCCAGGTGACCGTAGGGGAAGTTTGTATCCTCCCTATACTACCACAGCTGATGCCATCTTGAAAGCATCACCTCCTGGCTGGAGGCTAACCAACTCAAACCATAAAAGAACAACTCATAAACGAACAACACTGCCCCGAGAAAGGAGAAAACAACAGCTAATTTCACCACCTGTAACATCCTGGCTAACCAGAGGTCCTGAGTCTTTCCATGTGACAACTTTACTGCCAGCACAACCAGCATTCAGGAAAAGCGGTGCACTAAACAAAACCATAACCAAAGTCTCACACAGAGTCCACTTCACTCCCCTGCTACCTTCACTGGGGCAGTTGCTAGTAATCACGGCTAAGTGACCTGAAGACAGTTCACATTATAGGACTCTTTGCAAACACACCCCAGTACCAGCCCAGAGCCTGGTAGCTCTGCTGGATGGCTAGACCCAAAGAGAAATAACCATCACTGTAGTCAGGCCCTTAGGAAGCCCCATCTCTAGGGGAAGGGGAGAGAGCACCACATCAAGGCAGCACCCCATGAAACAAAGGAATCTGAACAGCAGACCTTGAGCCCCAGATCTTCACTCTGACATAGTCTACCCAAATGAGAAGGAACCAGAGAAACGATTCTGGCAATATGACAAAACAAGGTTCTTTAACACCCCCAAAAGATCACACTAGCTCACCAGCAATGGACTGAAACCAACAAGAAATATCTGTATTGCCAGAAAAATAATTCAGAAGGTTGATTATTAGGCTATTCAAGGAGGCATCAGAGAGAGGTGAAGTCCAACTTAAAGAAATTTTTTCGATGTTACTGGATATGGATGGAAAAATCTCCAGAGAAATAGAAAGCATAAATTTTAAAACAATCACAATTTCTGGAAATGAAGGATTCATTTGTAAGAATAATTGGTGTTCCTGGGGAAGAAAAGAATTCTATAAGTTTGGAAAACGTATTTGAGGGAATAAGTGAGGAAAACTTTTCTGGCCTTACTACAGATCTAGACACCCAAATACAAAAAACTCAAAGAACGCCCAGGAAATTCACTGCAGAAAGATAATTGCCTAGACACATAGTCATCAGATTATCTAAAGTCAACACAAAGGAAAGAATCTTAAGAGCTGTGAGGCAAAAGCATCAGGTAACCTATAAAGGAAAACCTATCAGATTAAGAGCAGATTTCTCAGCAGAAATCCTACAAGCTAGAAGGAAGTGGGGTCCTATCTTTAGCCTCCTTAAACAAAACAATTAGCAGCCAAGAATTTTGTATCCAACAAAACCAAGCTTCATAAGTGAAAAAAAAGATACAGTCTTTTCAGAGAAAAAAATGTTGAGAGAATTTGCCACTACCCAGCCAGCACTACAAGAACTGTTCAAAGGAGCTCTAAATCTTGAAACAAAACCTCAAAATACATCAAAATAGAACCTTCTGAAAACATAAATCTAACAGGACCTATAAAACAATAACACAATGAAAAAAAAAGCAAGGTATTCAGGCAACAACTAGCATGATGAATAGAATAGTACCTTACATCTCAATACTAATGTTGAATGTAAATGGCTTGAATGCTCCACTTAAAAGATACAGAATGGCAGAATGGATAAGAATTCACCAACCAAGTCTCTTCTATCTTCAAGAAATTCGCCTAACACATAAGGACTCACATAAACTTAAGGTAAAGAGGTGGGAAAATATATTCCATGTAAATGGACACCAAAAGAGAGCTGGAGTAGCTATTTTTATATCAGACAAAACAAACTTCAAAGCAACAACAGTTAGGAAATGGCAGGACTTTGAGATAAAAACATCTATCTACCATGCATCCTTGTCATTCCAAATTACAATTGTTTATTTTGCTAGATCCCTTGTGTAACTGAGTTTTTTATAGGCATTTTTCTAAATCTGGAACCTAATTCACTGCTTAACACATTTTAAGTGCTTGGTGCACATTAAGGAATAAACCTTGATTGATGCTATGTCATAAAAAAAAGACAAAAAGGGACATTATATTATGATAAAAGGACTAGTCCAACAGGAAAATATTACAATCCTAAATATATATGCATCTAACACTTGAGCTCCCAAATTTATAAAATAATAACTACTAGACCTAAGAAATGAGATAGACAGCAACACAATAATGGCAGGGGACTTCAATACTCCACGGACAGCACCAGGCAGGTTACATAGACAGAAAGTCAACAAAGAAACAATGAACTTAAACTATACCCTGAGAACAAATGAACTTAACAGATATTTACAAAACATTCTAAGCAACAACTGCAGAATATACATTCTATTCATAAGCGCATGGAACATTCTCCAAGGTAGACCATAAGATAGCCCACAAAACAAGTCTCAACAAATTTATGAAAATTGAAATTATATCAAGTACTCTCTCAGACCACAGTGGAATAAAATTGGATATCAATTGCAAAAGGAACCCTCAAAACCCTTCAAATATATAGAAATTAAATAATCTGCTCCTGAATGATTGCTGGGTCAACAATGAAATCAAGATGGAAACTTAAAAATTGCTTGAACTGAACAATAGTAGTAACACAACCTATCAAAGCCTCTGGGATACAGCAAAAGCAATTCTAAAGGAAAAGTTAAAGCATTAAATGCCTACATCAAAAAGTCTGAAAGAGCACAAATAGACAATCTCAGGTCACACCTGAAGGAGCTAGAGAAAGAAGAACAAACCAAACCCAAACCCTGCAGAAGAAATAACAATGATCAGAGTAGAACCAAATATATTGAAAAAAAATACCAAAGATAAGTGAAACAAAAAGCTGGTTCTTTGAAAAGATAAGTAAGATTGATGGACCATTAGCAATATTAACCAAGAAAAGAGAGAGAATCCAAATAAGCTCAATTAGAAACAAAATGAGAGATATTACAAAGAATAACACAGACAAAGATTATTCAAGGTTACTATGAACATCTTTATGTGTACAAACTAGAAAACCTAGAGAAGATGGATAAATTCCTGGAAATATGCAACCCTCCTAGATTAAACCAGGAAGAAATAGAAACCCTGAGCAGACCAATAACAAACAGCAAGATTGAAATGGTAATTTTTTTAAAAATTACCAATAAAAAAGTCCAGGACCAGATGGATTCATAGCTGAATTCTATCAGACATTCGAAGAATTGGTACCAATACTATTGACACTATTCCACAAGATAGAGAAAGAGGAAATTCTTCCTAAATCATTCTATGAAGCCACTATCACCCTAATACCAAAACCAGGAAAGGATACAACAACAATAACAACAACAAAAACTACAGACCAATACCCTTGATGAACATAGATGCAAAAATCCTCAACAAAATAGTAGCTAACCAAATCCAATGGCATATTAAAAAGATAATCCACCATAATCAAGTGGGTTTCATACTAGGGACACAGGGATGGTTTAACATATGCAAGTCAATAAATGTGATACACCACATAAACAGAATTTATTAAAAACACAAATCAGGCCGGGCGTGGTGGCTCACGCTTGTAATCCCAGCACTTTGAGAGGCCGAGGCGGGTGGATCACGAGGTCAGGAGATCGAGACCACAGTGAAACCCCGTCTCTACTAAAAATACAAAAACATTAGCCGGGCGTGGTGGCGGGCACCTGTAGTCCCAGCTACTCGGAGAGGCTGAGGCAGGAGAATGGCGTGAACCCGGGAGGCGGAGCTTGCAGTGAGCCGAGATCGCGCCACCGCACTCCAGCCTGGGTGACAGAGCGAGACTCCGTCTCAAAAAAAAAAAAAAAACACAAATCACATGATCATGTCAATAGATGCAGAAAAAGCATTTGGCAAAATCCAGCATCCTTTTATGACTAAAACTCTCAGCAAAATTGGCACAGAAGAGACATACCTTAAGGTCATAAAAGCCATCTATGACAAACCCACAGCCAACACTCTACTAAATGGGGAAGTGTTGAAAGCATTCCCTGTGAGAACTGGAACAAGACAAGGATGCCCATTTTCACCACTTCTATTAAACACTGTACTGGAAGTCTTAGCCAGAGCAATCAGACAAGAGAAAAAAATAGAGGGCATCCAAATTAGTAAAGAGAAAGTCAAACTGTCACTGTTCACTGTTGATAAGATCATATACCTAGAAAAGCCTACAGACTAACTCAAAAAGATCCTAGAACTAATAAATAAATTCAGTAAAGTTTCAGGATACAAAATTAATTACACAAATCAGTAGCAGTGCTATACACCAACAGCAACAAAGCTGTGAATCAAATAAGAACTCAATCCTTTTACAATAGCTGATATATATATATATATATATATATATAAACACACACACACACAATATTTAACAATATACCTAACCAAGGAGGTGAAAGACCTCTACAAGGAAAACTGCAAAACACTGCTGAAATAAATTATAGATGGCACAAATGGAAACACCCCATGCTCATGGATGCATAGAATCAATATTGTGAAATGACCATACTTCCAAAAGCAATCTACAAATTCAATGCAATTCCCATCACAATACCATCATCATTCTTCACAGAACTAAAAAAAAAAAAATCCTAAAATTCATATGGAACCAAAAAAGAGCCCACCTCGCCAAGCCAGACTAAGCAAAAAGAACAAATCTGGAGTCATCACATTACCTGACTTCAAAGTATGTTACAAGGCTATAGTCACTAAAGCAGCATGGTACTGATATAAAAATAGGCACATAAACCAATGGAATAAAATAGAGAACACAGAAACAAAGCCAAATACTTACAGCCAACTGATCTTCAACAAAGCAAACAAAAACATTAAGTGGAGAAAAGACACCCTATTCAACAAATGGTGCTGGGATAATTGGCAACTCACATGTAGAAGAATGAAACTGGATCCTCATCTTTCGCCTTATATGCATAAAAAGAAACTCAAGATGAATCAAAAAATTAAATCTAAGACCTGAAACCATAGAAATTCTAGAAGATAATATTGGAAAAACCCTTCTAGACATTGGCTTAGGCAAAGACTTCGTTACCAGGAACCCAAAAGCAAATGCAACAAAAACTATGATAAATAGGTGGGACTTAATTAAACTAAAAAGTTTCTGCACACCAAAAGAAATAATTAGCAGAGTAAGCAGACAACCCACAGAGTTGGAGAAAATCTTTGCAAATTATGCATCTGACAAAAGACTAATATCCAAAATCTACAAGGAAGTCAAACTGATCAGCAGGAAAAAAACAAACAACCCCATCAGAAAGTGAGCCAAGACATGAATAGGCAATTCTAAAAAGAAGATATGCAAATTGTCAACAAACATATGAAAAAATGCTCAGCCTCACTGATTATCAGGGAAATCCAAATCAAAACTACAATGTGATACTGCTTTACTCTTGCAAGAATGGTCATAATTTAAAAATCAGAAAAGAATAGATGTTGGCATGGATGTAGTGAAAAGGGAACACTTTTATACTGCTGGTGGAAATGTAAACTAGTACAACCACTATGGAAAAAAAAATGTGAAGATTCCTTAAAGAAGTAAAAATATATCTGCCATTTGATCCAGCAATCCCACTACTGGGTATCTACCCAGAGGAAAAGTCATTATATGAAAAAGACACTTGCACGTGCATGTTTATAGCAACGTGACTCACAATTGCAAATATATGGAGCCAGCCCAAATGCCCATCAGTCAACAAGTGCATAAAGAAAATGTGGCATATATTTATATACGTGTGTGCATATATATATATATATATAATTTTTAAATACATATATTTATATATTTATATGTATATGCTATATTATATTATATATGGTATATTATATTTTTATTTTATATGGTATAAAATACATATATTTGTATATATATTAGTGTATATATATATATATTTGTATATATATATATACACATACCATGGAATATTACTCAGCCATAAGAGGGAACAAAATAACCTGATAGAATTGGAGATTATTATTCTAAGTGAAGTAATTCAGGAATGGAGAACCAAACATTGCATGTTTTCACTTGTAAATGGGAGCTAAGCTATGAGGACTCAAAGGCATAAGAATGACATAATGGACTTTGGGGAATGGGGGGAAGGGTGGGAGTGGGTGAGGGATAAACGACTACACATTGGGCACAGTGTATACTGCTTGGGTGATGGGTGCACCAAAATCTCAGAAATCATCACTAAAGAACTTACTTGTGTAACCAAATGCCACCTGTTCCCCAAAAACCCATTGAAATATATATATATAAAACTATTATTTCTCTGCTGTCCTATGATGACACCTTTTTCATAAATCAAGTAGATCTATTTTTTAACTCTATTATGTTTCATTTATCTATTGTCCTTTCTTATGTAATGGCATACTCTCTTAATTACTGTAATTTACTTGAAAAAAGTCTTGATATCTGGTAGTATAAGTTCTTCAACTTGGTTCTTCTTCAAGATTGTCTTAACTAATCTTGAGTCTTTGCCTTTTCACATAAATTTTGGAAATCAGCATTTTTATTAAACTGCTGAAATTTTTATTGGGCTTTCTTTGAATTCATAGATTAATTGCTCCACAGATCAGTTGGTATTTTATAATATTGAGTTTCACAATCCATTAATGTTTTATATTCTTCCATTCATTCAGACATATTTAATTTCTCTCAATTACATTTTACTGAATTCAGTGTAGTGGCTTGCAAATCTTTTCAGATTTATTCTCCCCAAAAAATGAATTTTCCCTGTAAACTGGAAATTTTTAAGTGCTTAATTTCTTCTTTGGATGGGAATATAATTTCAATTATTGGCCATCAACATTGAGTAAACATAAATTTATTACAAATCTTGATGAATAAGTCTTAAACATAAAATGAAATATTTGTTGGAAAAGCACCTCTTAATAAAATGAATGCAGAAGTTTTGTTTCAATCAGTTCATGTCCTCATGGATGAATATTAGTTATTGCTAGAATGATAGGCTACCTCAAATACTTCCAATATTTGGTGCTAGTATTTATTTATAGAAACTTTGTTCACAGAAAAAATACAAGAATGGGAAGAAATTTGCTATAACAACGTCACTCAATTTTTTAAAATTCCTTCCTTCCCCAAGTATTTTTTAAGACCTGCTTTGTACTAGACACTGTTTTAGGTTTGGGGGCTATAGCAGGGAGCAAAACATATAAGACCAGACAAAAATTTTTCCCTTATAAAGTTTAACTTGTAATGACAGAGTCTGATAAAAAACGAATTTTTTAAGTAAAATATACAATATAGCACAGTAAATAGTGATAAGTATAAAAGATAAAAAAGTAAAGCAGGGAAGGAGATAGAACATGTGCAGAAGATTGACCCTGTAGATAAAGAGGCTGAGATATGTGCCCTAAAATATGCAATGACCTATCATCTAAAGTTATTTATAAACTACTACTAGCTGATGAGGTTCTTCTTCAATTGTTTTGGAAGCAAAAGATTGAAAGCCAGCTACCTTTTTATTAGTAGCTATTACTTTATTAACATCAGCATACAAAATTAAAACTATCACTTTGTCTGGTGACCGGAAGACTTGTTCTGCCAGGATGATGCACCAAGTTAAGGCTCCGGATGGCTGAGATAAATGCCTGTCCTTGCAAACTGGAAAGAAGATGATTATAGAAGGGAATGAGAGAAGCAAGGTCCAGAATGGCCATACTTTTTCAAAGGCACATAAATTTTGGAATTGAGTCTCTTGAAACTGAACACTCTACATGCCTACACACCATTTAGGAGGTCTTACATTCACTTGGGGCACATCTTCTCCAGTTTGAAGACCACTGGTCTCTTATTGCCTCCCTTCTCACTCCCCACGATGAGGAAGAATTAGGATCCGAGACAGAGCTGGGGAGACTTCCAGACCCTCCAGACTCTTGGGGATTGCCCTCAGTGCTTGTCAGAACAAGTTGCCCTCAAGGACAATTGAACTATATCAGTTCTTCACATAAGTACCTGAGACTGAGGGGGACAAGATAGAGTGGGAAGCATCCATTTTGCATAGTATTGCTGAGTAGAAAGAGGTAAAAAATGTTGGGAAACTCTGATCTGGACAATGCAGCCTCTCGGACTGCATACTCTATTCTTCCAGCTGGAACTGGCTTAACATTGAGCATTTCATTGGTCCTGTGTGCTTCCCTTCAATTTCACATGCCTTGTGAAAGGTGGAGGAGATTTTAAACTTCCTGAAGCATAAAGAGAACAACCATAAATAGTCATAAAGCTGGCACTTGGGCATCATCTCTCTGCTTGGTCAGCTCTTCAGGATCACAAAGTTATTTCAGGCAGGGGATAGCACGGCCCCAACCACCCCTGGGACATAAGCAATGGTTTAAGGCACTGTCAAGTCCACTGTGCCCAGCAGACCCATCATGGTGCCTTGGTGGCCACTAGGTATGCCATAAGCAGCCCCAACTGTGGCCTATGTTTTGGCACAGCAGGCCATGCTTACTGAATGCTCAGATTCTTCAGACAGGAGACAGCAACAGATCAGCGACACTGCAGAGTAGCTGGTCTCTCGTAACAGCAGCAGGTTTTAGTTGCCAGCTACCTCTGAAATAACTAGTCTCTCCTAAAAGCCCTCATTATGGTGGGGTGCTGCAAACTCCTCTCTGCAGTCTTTGAAGGGCCTCTCTGTGTGAACTAAGTTGATGTCAAGCCTCTTCCCCAGCTTTTTCCTTAGGAATTTACATCACGGAACAAGCAAATCACAGTGTAATAGCCCCCATATTTGAGTTCTTCAAATGTTTCTTTAAGATGTTGTTGCTGGAATTGGCAACTTGTAAAACAAATGCTGATTAGAAAAGCCTAATACCTACATAGCAGGAACAATGACGGACCAGAAAGCGAGCTCAGAATAAATGTGTTAATTGCCCCTCAACTTCCTGAGTCTTTTCTATTCTCTGACCTAAACACACTGTTATAGGGGCTCTGCGCTCCTAAACTCGGTGAGGAGGCAGTGTGCAACATAGCTGGAACAAAACAAAACGCCTACGTTCTGGTTAATTATTTGGTGAATATAGTTAAACCTGGGACATAAATGACAGCTTGAGCTCACCGGAAATGGCAGGTTTTTCACTTTAAGTGTGTCAAAGTCAAAGGCAAAAAAGTCTCAATCTGAGGCTCTTAACCTGGAGTCTATAAATGCAATGGGCTGTGAACCCCATGAAATAAAATCATTTAATGGATATAGAAGTGTGCACTTTCTTACAAAGCGGTTCCTCAAGTTTTACAAGATTATAAAAGAGGTCTGTGGTCCTAAAGATAGTAAGAGTCATGACTACATATTCTCAAAACCTTACAATTATTAACCCCTTCCCCTCCTTCACTGAAGCAGCAAACGCTTGCTGAGTGCCTAGGACTTCCACAGTCCCGTGACATCTGCTTTGGGGAAACAAACATGAATTAAAGTTCTAGTGAAGAAAAAGAATTAAATTGATATATCTGAGCTTCTTCCAAGGGCTGGCCAGGCACTATCCTGCATATAATATACATTTTTCTTGTCAATCTTCATAGTAAACCCATTGGAAGTCACTATTAGTGTTAGCCATTGTAGAAGAATTTAATTTCTAATAATGGTCACAACAGTATTTCCTGTCTAACTTCCCCATCAAGAAGTGGGGAGTTGCTGTTCCTGCCTCTTAAGCCCAGGCTGGCTGGGCAGCTGTCCTGACTAATCGAGTTTGGTGGAAGTGGCTCTGAGTGACTTTTCAGGCCAGATCGTAGAAGGCGACACAGCTTCTGCCTGGCTGTATTTGGTTGCTAGCCCTTGAACTCAGCTACCATTTTGCAAGGAAGCCCAGGCCACATGTGGAGGCCCTTGTGGAGAGCAACAATGTCTCCAGCCCTCAGCCCCAGCTAAGCAAACAGCCAACAGCCTGTCCTGACTTGCCTGCCATGTGAACGCACCACCTAGAAGCTGCTTCTGCAGCCTCCCGTGCCCCAGCTAACATTGCGTGCAGCAAAAATAAACCTTTCCTACTAGGCTCTGCTCAGATATGCCAATACATGAGCAAAACAAATGGTGATTATTGTTTTAAGACACTGTTATGTGGTTGTGTGCTATATAGCAATAGATAACTAGAGCAAGCAGCTTGCCCATATGAGCAACTGCCACTTAGAGGTTAAATAATTTGCCAACAGTTACAAAACTAATAAGTGTAGAGCTGGAATTCAAAACAAGATCTGCCTGATACATAAAATCAAGTCAAGAGGATGAAGGAGAGAGTTTATCTGTATCTGTGACTTGGTATTTCCTTTTTTTTTTTTTTTTTTTGAGACAGAGTCTCACTCTGTCGCCCAGGCTAGAGTGCAGTGGGGTGATCTCAACTCACTGCAACCTCCTCCTTCCGGGTTCAAGCAATTTTCCTGCCTCAGCCTCCCGATTACCTGAGATTACAGGCACGCGCCACCACGCCCAGCTAATTTTTGTATTTTTAGTAGAGACGGGGTTTCACCATGTTGGCCAGGATGGTCTCCATCTCTTGACCTCATGATCCGCCTGCCTCGGCCTCCCAAAGTGCTGGGATTACAGGCATGAGCCACCGCACCTGGCCAGTATTTCTTAAAATACAAAGAAATTTGAAGAAAATATAGCAAAAAATATTTATCCTAAAGTGGAAACACAGGCATCTGTTATTTTATATTCTACATTTTTTTGTGTATTAAAAGTGTTTTACAACTTAAAAGTATCTTTTCAAAGATGAAAGCAAAGTACTTATCAAATTTGAAAATATGTTTAAGATCAGACATGAAAAATAAGTTAAACTTTAGATTGTGTTAAGTTGCCATACTTTATAAAACCAGAGGCATTACTAATGTAATGTCTAGATGATAAAAGAAGATTTTGCTTTGATTTGCCCAATTCCAACCTCTCTTTCTTCATCTAACGGTGTTAATTCACGTCTTCGTGCCAATGTTCTGAGCTTTTAGCTCAGCAGAATCTTGAAAAATCCAAAGAGATATGCATAAATGTACAGGAAAATAGACTCCAGCCCACAGAGGAAGATCCAAGTATCGATTCTGGATTTACCATAAGCAGCAAGCATTTCCATAAGAGAAGGGAAACATTAGCACTTAGACTGCCTCTGAGGAGCACAGGAAATTTCTCAGAGCTGAGGGTGACTCTTCCCACAGCCCCCGGAGGGCTACATCTTCAACTTCATGTGACATGTAGTGAATTATTTCTCATAGGAAGCTGCCAGGTTGCCACCTTGCACACGTTGTCTCCTGAACAGCAGCACGAGATGAAGAAGAATCAATTGCCTTGAGTTCCCCTTTGATTCTGCATAAAGTCAAGCAGGTTTGCCATGGCTGAGTGGGGAACTGAATCAGTAGTACTGAATTATCTAATGGAAGCTTCGTTTGTGTGTCCCATAGACAAATAGAAAAGTTGCTATTGGTTGTGTATTTTTTTACAAGTAGAATACAAGTCTGTATTTGCACAGTTGGATGCTGCTGTAAATCTAAAGTAGCTCTGTAATTCCTTCAGTTCTGTGAGAATCCTTGTCAGGAATTGGTGGTGACTAGAGTGAGTAACCACAAAGATATTCTGTTACAAGTAATATTATCTCTTCCAAGAAGTTGCTTGGCTGTGCTGCTGGAAGTTGGCACAGGAAGAAGATTTGAAAGGACTGCAAAGGGGTTTCCTGGCCGCAGGCTCTCCCCAGGGGATCTTTGATGGTAACACCTCAGGTTCTGAGAATGGGTGTAGAGAGCAGCCCACTGTGTGGCTGGCTTTTCTGGACAGTTGATGCCAACTCTTAATTGTGTTGCTTTTTTTTTTTTTTTTGCTAAAATATATTTTTCACTTCCAGGATCTAATAATCAAAGTACATGGAACTCAATTTCACTGTCCTGCAGGCTCCCAGTAAGCTGTGCCCTGATGCTTCCTTCTGTTGCTCCATCTCTTCTGCTGAATAGTGTTCTTGCTGTTATAACTACAGATTTCCTTGGATGTTTTTATTCCAACCTTCCTTTTCTAATACTTTTGAAAACCTGTCTGTACCTTTTCTATTTCTTTTCGTGTTTCATTGAAATTCACACCCTGATTTCCACTGAAGAAAGTACTTAATTCAGCATCTTCCCTTCTATCTTTCTCAAAAAAGTGAATTTAAAAATGCAGTGGCTTTACTTTCTTATCAGTGTAATATGACTGCCTTTCCCCAAACAAAATTAAAAACTGAAGGTCTTTCCTAATGAGTTGTTTTTAAGTCTTTTGTTGTGTTCTATTTCTTAATTTTCTTCATTTTTTAAAGCACTTGATGTCAGTTTAAAAAAGCTTTAAGAATCTGTAAACTTGCCCTCTGTGTACACTTTAATTTGCCCCTTTACTTGAACTCTCATCCCACTCTAGCAAATGGAAGGTATTGATGCATGCATGACAAACTGTTTTTTAATATGAAAACATCCTCATCTTGAGGACTTGGTGGCTTCTGTGGCCAAAAAGCCTCATTGCTCTATCCCATCCATGAAGAATTCTTGATATTTCAGTTTCTTTATTACTTACTTTTCAAAGATTCCTCCTTAATAGTTAAATTTTTTGTAGTCTTGTCTAGTTCTAGAATCTTGATAATTTAAGTTTTACCTGTATGTGATATTTTATTTCTAGAGTTTACAACATTTACATCATGCTAGGTTTCCAATATGCGGAGAAGGTATAGCCAAAAAACAAGTAACAGTTTAAAAAGAAAGAAAAAAACAAATAACAATTAAAAAAAAACACACACACACATAGAAGGTGTGGCTAATTTATAGTGCCATCAACTGCAGGAACCAGGTGTCCTAATTTGGTTAAAACAGTCCTTGCTTACACAAGTTGCCCTGGCACTTTATCTGGTTTAGACTTTGTCCTACATTTTTTAATTTTCAAATGAAATATTACTATTAATAGTTGTATTAGGAAAATCTAGAATGGGCACGTAGACAACTCTTTCCATTTCTACCATAGTCTTATAAAGGTATGTGAGATGCATGAGCAATAAACAGAATCCTTTTTTTTTTTTTTAGTATTATCTTTTAACTGTATGGTTAAATCTGTAAGAAAACCAACAATACCACTCTCTTTTCTCCAAAACTTAAAAGACGCAATATAACTAGCACCTTCCTTTCAAGGGCAGTATGCAACCTGGTCACTGATAAAGATATGTACTTGTATAGGAGTAGTGGAGATGGCTAACTCCTTCCAGTCTCAGGTGGGTGTGGGAGAGGCACTGCAACCTACAGCTCCTACCAGCAACTCTTCCCACCATATCCAGCTGGTAGGATCAGTGGAGAGCACCTGGAAGTGTAGGTTAATGCACTGACACATTAGGAGAAGAAGAATTTCTCAGAGTTAAAATAATGATATCAGTCTTATATACCAGTTTATAATACTGGAATTGTATTAGTTCACCAAATGCTTTCAACAGAACACCAATTAAATTATTTAAATACTTTTAATTTTTTAATCGAGGTCATAGAATTAGCATAAGCCTTTTAAATTTGTTTGTTTGCTTGCTTTGTTTTGTAGACAGGATCTGAGTTTGTTTCCCAAGCTGGAGTGCAGTGGCACAGTCTGGGCTCACTGCAACCTCTGCCTCTGCCCTGTAGGCTCAAACCATCCTTCCACTTCAGCTTCGCAAATAGTTGGGACTACAGGCACATGCCACCACATCCAGCTAATTTTTGAATTTTTTTTTAATGGGGACGGGGTTTCACCGTTGTTGCCCAGCTGGTCTCAAACACCTGAGCTCAAGCAATTCACTCGCCTTGGCCTCCCAAAGTGCTGGAATTACAGGCATAAGCCACTGCACCTGGCTTAGCATAAGCCTTTATTTTATTTCATTTTTTATTTATTTTATTTTTATTATTTTTGGAAACAGAGTCTCCCTCTGTCACCCAGACTGGAGTGCAGTGGCATGATCTCAGTTCACTGCACCTCCATCTCCCAGGTTCTAGCAATTCTCCTGCCTCAGCCTCCGAGTAGCTGGGATTAGAGGTGTGTGCCACCATGCCCAGCTAATTTTTTTATTTTTAATAGGGACGGGGTTTCACCATGTTGGCCAGGCTGGTCTCAAACCCCTGACTTCAAATAATCTTCCCACCTCGGCCTCCCTTATATTGCTGCTAGCAATATAAGCATGAACCACTGTGCCCAGGGAGCATAGGCCTTTTAGGTGTTCATTCTGTCCAAGGTAAAACTCTGATATTATTTTAAACCCTGTCATAATCTAATTAAGTAGTAAATATTAAAGATAAATATATTTATTTTGTGGAAATAATACAATACAACTTTTGTGAAGTACAACATATGGGTTAAAAAAACAACAAAAAATATTCTTACTAAGTTAAAAATTACATGAAGCAGAACTGTATTTGGAATTCAAGTGCACAGAAAAATTACAACTGCATCCTAATAAAGCCACACTATTTTACCAGTGAAAACAGAAATTCAAAGTGTTTTCAAAATTTATATATATATACACACACGCATTTAGAGTAAATAAAATAGAATATTTTTGTGATGAGGCTGATGTTGAAAACAATAAGAACTTCAGCATGAAAGAATATACATTTTCTCTCTTCCCTTCCCTTCATCAATCTGAGTTCTAACTATTTCAACCTTTGAAGAACTACTTTGTAAATCAACCTAAGTTTCTTATAATGTCTGTGAGTATTTTTATAAATGAAGCTTCTACATTTTAGTTGCATTGCATTCAAGATCAATTGAAAAACTTAAATTGATTATTCAACAAACCAAATCACCCCCAAAAAACTTTCAAAACTCTTCATAAATTGCAATAATTGAAGGGTTACAGAAAACATTGAACTACATCCTCACAAAAGCAAAGGAAGACAAATGAGAACTCAAAATGTTGCACAAGAATTGATTTTTTAATCTTATAATTTCCCTTTGAGATATCTTGACTTTAGAAAAGACATTTTAGAATGGAGCCCCAGTTTTTAATTGGAAAAATGTATTTTCTGCACCAGAAGGAACAGAAGTTGATTTGAGAAGGCTTACAATTTTGTAGTGTCTATATTCAGTGAAAAGAATCATAAATAGATACTATTTATGGGCTTTGTCTTATAAAATTTTTGCCAAAAAATGCTACTCTGTATGGAGGCAAAATTACAGTATCTGGGAAAATATTTGGGCTAAAATATACTACACATATCCTCCATTTAGCAAACTTGCTTGGCATTTACACACACACACACACACACACACACACACACACACTCCTGAGAGTTCAGTTTTCCTACATGCCTGTATGCCTGTTAATGTTAGAGTGCTGTAATACAACCAAAGCTTGGTTTAAAGTAATTAGTATCTTTAATGGACTATGAAACAGGAGAAACAAACATCATACATGTACATTAGAATTGGGAGAAGAAAAGATTGAGGCTTTGACCAAACCAAAAGAAACTGGGAAGAATATTACAAAGGATGAGAAGTATATACAGACAGCCAGTTACTCTGCCATTAGGGAGGAAACAAAACCTTTGCAAAAGGCAGTTGCCTATTTTGGGGGGGTGGCTTGGGGACAGAAGGCATGGAGATAGATTGTGTGGCTTCTCAAATGCCTTTCTAATAATGCAATACACATTCTTAAGGAAAAGAAAGGATTCTGGCAGCAAGAGGAGACAGTATATCTTTTGATATATGGGGAGAAAGGGCATGTCTGTATGCCTAAGGACAAACACATTATTTAAAATTTCATGCTGTTTAATATTACTTCATTTTTTACTGAAACCAATAACAAATTTTTCAGACCCTATGAATCCAGGTTATTTGTGTATTTTTTTAATTTCCTCTTTTTGGCTCATTGACAATATTTTTAGTAGTCCTTTTTACTAAACATTTTTTCATTTTATGGTGAACGGATATTTTTGTTAACTTTGCTCTTATGCATTCTATTTTAAACATTTAGTATTATGTGTATTTTTTACACACTTATTCATATTAGCCTATGTTATATTTTCAGTTGATTTCATAGGTGGACTTGATACACACTCCTACTACCAGGATCATGTTGAGTTAAAGCCTGTTAAACCAGTAAGTAAAGGTGTGATGATATGGAAAATATTAATCCTTCTAACTCAGCCAAAACTAACCAAAAGTGAAATAATTTGAAGCTACTACTACTAATCATTGGTTTAATTTTCCACTCATATTTAAAACACACCTTTCACATGTAACCCAACATCATCATTATTATTATTCATTCCAAAAAGGATTTGAAGCTGGTGACATGATTTATATTTCAAAAACAGTAGTTTTGTCTTATTCCCCTTATCAATAGTTGGTAACTAAATTTTTTTGAATGAGATTATTTAATCTGCAGAAGTGAAGAATGAATATGTGTCCTGGGGCAGCACAGCAAAGTAAAAAGGGGAGAAAGACCTGCAGTGAATCCAGGTCCTCCATGTGACGTCCAGGTGCCTTCCTCAGTGTCTCTGAGACTTGTTCTATCACCATACTATGGTTTCACAGGGGTGAAATAGATTAAATTGGATAATGTGTGTATGGTATATGTAAAGCTGCCTATTACTCTTCCCAGTACTCGAACATTTGACTAACAAGTTCAGGAACAAGTTTTCTATGTTCTTAGAAGACATGAAAGGAAGTCAGCAACAACAAAACCACCTAAAACTGGTTAGATTTCAGTTGAGTAAAAGAAAGAAATCTTAAGTCACCTAATTAATAAAATACTAGGAAACATGGAAATAGGGTGACTCCATTCCTAGAAAATTCCAAGTAGCACATATAAAACTGTATAAATTAATAATAGCTATCATACACTAACCACTTTGCATATATTATCTCACTAAATCTTCATGAAAACACTGCAATGTGCTAATTAATATTCCCACTTTATAAATAAGAAAACTGAGGTTCATAGAGGTTAGGCAACTTTCTCAAAGTCCCACTATTAGTAAGTTGTAGAGCTGAGATCTTTCCTGGGTAGCAAACCATCACCCAACCTGATATGATGGACTTGCTCAGATGATCTTTTGTTCTTTCAGCTCGGTGTTCTGTAATTCGATGGCGATAGAAGAAATTATGTAAAATAGTCGCTTGTATAATAAACACATATGAAAAGTTTCACCTGCTGCCTCTTTGCCACAGTGGTTCTTACCCAAATGTGCAGCCCCTGCACCCAGCATATGTGAGGATTGAAGATCTGAGAAGGCTACACTGATTCCTCTACCTCCCCAGGTTGAATTAACTTTATTCTGGCAGAATGATCTAAAGTAAACATAGCTCACAGGCAACACAAATCTGCACTGTGCCTGTCACATGATAAATGTTTAAATAAATTTTGGTTTCTTAAAGCAAATCCAATTTGGAAAAAACATTCACCCTATATAACACTCCAGAACCAAGCAGTCACCACCTCATTACTCATATCACTAAGTGCTCATAAAGGATATGTTCCAAAAGTTGATATTTGTAGATATGGGGAACTTGTCAGGGATTGTGACAATAATCAAGATGATTAGTCCATTGGGAGTGAAAAGAACTAAGACAATGCCTAGTGGTGACTTAGAGAGTCTCCATATATTTGTTATGTGATAAGAGGATGATGAATGGTTTCTTTTATCTCCACTGTGAAAAAAAAAACTCAGCAGAGAAATTGCAATATGAAAAATGCTGCAATTTAAGAGAGATCTTTCTGTTAGGGAAAGTTATTAAAAACTCCATTCGATAAATGTTGATAATGGAATTTTCTTCTTGAATGACTTTCAAAAACTGGACGCCCATGTACCTATGTACCTCAAAAGGGTGTTCTGTGGCATGGCCCAGAGGCAAGCGACTTCCACTTATGTTCTCTAAAGTCACTTCCATCTCTGTGAATCAAAAACACCCAAAACATATTTTTAAGATCACCTAAAAGGCTTTGATCAACTCCACTATCTGCTCCAAGGGTTTTCTCAGCATCCCTGTTCACTGCTGACCTAGCAGTGGATAGCTGAATATAGCGTAAACTACAAGCTAATAGCTTGTCGTTTAATAGTTTAATAGCAATAGAACAAGCTTCTGCTTTGACAGATTATGCATATTATCATGTCAGATGAATATGGAATGCCTTTCAACCATGAAGGAAGCAAAAACCTAAAAATCAAACTAAGCCTGAATTGAAATCATTGTGCATGAAACAATTTAAGAGGTCAGTATCCGTACTCTTCACCAGTATGCAAATATTTCAGCATTTATCCAGTCTGCCTCTGTCAGTCTACTTGATTTCTTTTAATAAGCCCGTTATATTGAATTCCATTGAACCCAGTGATGCCATATCACTACCCAGCAACAGCGTGGAGAAAAAGCCAACCTTCTGTGAGAAATTGTTAGAGAGGGGAATGAATGCTGGCTTTGATTTTTATTAAGCCTCTTTTATCACCATGAAGTAGAAAGCCAGGTTTTGTGAGGAAGCCACTTTAATAAGGGGATCAGAAGAATCCTTAGCATATTCCCAGGTACATGTTTGTGAACAGGTAGCTTTGAACTCCATATGCGGAGTTTCCAGCCAACGGCTCATTCCTAGGTAATACTGCAGAATTGTACAGGAAGCCTTAATTCTTATGTTTGAGTGTGTCACTGCTCATAACCACAAAGTGCACCTTTCAAGTGTCCACAGTCAAATTGTATGTGAATGTGTATATGGGAAGTGGAGTTGGGATAGGGGTAAGGTGGTTCACATATGGATTTGGTCTTTCATATTTTGTTTCTTTTAAAGTAATGATATCAAGCTAAAAAAACCCACTGATTACATCAATCAGTTTAATTCACTTTACTATCACTGATTGATTGCCTACACTGTGCACACCAGGCACAACCTAAGTGCCAGAGATATAAAGATAAATAATATTTGAGATTTGACCTTTAGCAGCCAATGATCTAGGAGGGAAGATCTACATAGAAAGCGTAGATGCAAAACAATATCTATCCCCAAGGAAATTTTATGCGGGAGGGGGAATAGTTAACTCTCGCTTAGCGAGGAAAGGCTTCCCTGAGAAATAACAATTGAGCTACTTTGAAAAGATGACACAATTTATCAAAAGCAGAATAAATATAACTATATTGGAAGATACTTTGGCAGTTTCTTACAAAACTAAGCATACTTTTACCATAAGATCTAGCAATCGAGCTCCTTGGTATTTACCCAAAGAAGCTAAAAAGTTTTGTTCACACAAAAACTTACACACTGATATTTATAGCAGCTTTTTTTTTTTTTTTTTTTGAGACGGAGTCTCGCTCTTTCGCCCAGGGGGGAGTGCAGTCGCGCTATCTCGGCTCACTGCAAGCTCCGCCTCCTGGGTTCACGCCATTCTCCTGCCTCAGCCTCCCGAGTAGCCGGGACTATAGGCGCCCGACACCACGCCTGGCTAATTTTTTTGTATTTTTAGTAGAGACGGGGTTTCACCGTGTTAGCCAGGATGGTCTCCATCTCCTGACCTTGTGATCCGCCCACCTCGGCCTCCCAAAGTGTTGGGATTACAGGCGTGAGCCACCGCGCCCGGTCTATAGCAGCTTTATTCATAATTGCCAAAACTTGATAAAGAACAAAGATGTCCTCCGTAGGTGAATGGATGAACTCTGGGACATCCAGACCATGGATTATTTAATGCTAAAAAGAAATGAGCTATGGCATCATGAAATGACATGGAGGAGCATTAAATGCATGTTATGAAATGAAATAAGTCAAACTGAAAAGGCTCCATGCTATATAATTCCAATTATATGGCTTTTTGGGAAAGGCAAAACTATGGAGACAGTACACAGATCAAGGGTTGTGGCAGGGTAGACATGAATAGGCAAAGCACAGAGAACGGAGGATTTTTAGAATAATAGAACTACTCTGTATGACCTTGGAATGATGGATATATTTCAGCATACATTTGTCCAAACCCATGGAATGTACAACACCAAGAGTGAATCCTAATGTAAACGATAGGCTTCGCGTGACTATATCAATATAGGTTCATCAATTGTAACACATGTAACACACTGGTAGGGAATTCTGATAATGGAAAAGGCTGTGTAAGGGCAGGGACAGGGGCAGGGAGCATTTGGGAAATCTCTGTACCTTCTTCTCAATTTTGCTGTGAACCTAAAACTGCTCTTAAAATATTAAGTCTTTAAGGGGAAAAAAAGCAGCAGAAGAAAAGGGGTATCTCCAGCATGGAGGCTGATTTGCTTGGCCGTTCTACAGAAGACAAAGTTGAAGCTCATGACTCCCTAATCTGATGTTTGCCATAGTTCTCGTATAAAGTGAGTGAATGGATAGGAAGCAGAGGCTTAAGCAGAGCAGGTGTCTTGACAGGTCTCAGTGAGGACCCTAAGAGACCTGCAGCAGCCATGGCTCCACCATTATGCCTAAAGCTATCGAGATGCTTTCAGTGGTGGTTATCTGGGTCTGGCCTGGGGACATGTGATACACAGGTCAGGAGTAATCTGTGCTGGGTTTCAATATCTTACCACAACTGCCAGCGAGGGAGGTATAAGCCTCACCATAACTGCCATGGAGTCTCCACGGGGATCTACTCCATCACTGGCCCCACTCACTGACAGTACCGCCCATGAAAGGAAAGAGTAAAGACTGCTCTTATCATAAGAACGCAGAGCCCAGTGGTCAGCAGTGGCTTTGAAAAGGATACCTACACATCAGCTTACAGTAAGGGCAGCAGTAACATCAGGAGAAGAGGGTTAACAAAAGCAGATTTACCCCTCAGGAAGAAAAATAGCATGGCATAAACATATACAGCTATCAAAGAGATACGGAATTTCAGAGAACAACGTTGTGAGCAACTAAATTGAAGTTTGTCAAAATCATGACTGGTGTATTTCCATCCAAATGGTTAGCAACTGGGTACCGGGAAGATTAAGCTCCATGTAGCAGTAATTCTTCACATAAAAATAATTAGAGCAAGGCAGTTTATCAAAGAAGGACAGCAGCTGGAATTCCAGAACTGACTTCTACAGCAAAGGTAGAGCTAGATCTGATTATGTTAGAAATTTCCATCAGGATGATGCCTATGACTGCAGTTCAGAAAGATTTGATGAGAAAAGCTGACCAGAGATTCCCCAATAACTCTCAGCAAATCTTTTTCTAAGGCTTCCAAAGGAAAACTTGACTTTTCTTTGGTATCTTAACTTGTCTGATTGCCTTTGCTGGAGGCTAATTTTTCTTCACAAAAATTGCTACATGCTATGTGGCCACTGCTGATTGAGTGGCTGCTATTGCAACTAGGTACTAGAAGACAGCTAAGGCCAATCCCTATTTCAGGGTAGCCCTGCAGCCAGCTCCACAGGTACTTTCACTGCCTGCTTTCTGTCTCTGACAATCCAGGTACACAGGAAACCCACCTCTGATGATCAGGCTGTAGGACAGATGCAGAGGTTGTCACCTCTCTCTGCTCTTTCCTGAGAACAGCTGTTTTGCATTAGTACCCCTACATGTAAGTTGATGTCAGGCCATTTTGCATTTATAGCATCTACATTAAGCACCAGCTAGTAGGACAAATCAGTGTGTGTGTGTGTGTGTGTGTGTGTGTGTGTGTGGAGTTGGGAAGGTGGAGTAACGTGCTTTCAAACTTTGATTTAAAAACCAACAATCACCAACCATGTGTTAGTAAACTGCAGCTGGAGGCACCTAAAGAGGAATAGAATAACTCTGTCTTGATACTGTTTTCATTTGTCCTTGATTAGCCTCCACATCTTATATTTATCCAGATAGAGCCTGCACTGAGCTATGTCAAATTCTGCAGGCTGTCTCTCTCCTGTGGCATGTGACTATAAGGTGACTGTGATCCGCTCATATCAGTGGCTGTCTCACTGTTCCCACTACTAAGGGTGGAGCCCTGTTCCCTGAGGCTTACCATCAGTCCCTGGAAATGGAAGGGACTTCGTGAGGCATTAACTCTCCCGGGCTGTCTCAAGAGCACTGCAGCTGTAATGCACTCAGCGCCTTCTTAGTTGTCCCAAAGGAGAGATGGGCTTCCCTGTGTGCCTGCCTTACTTAGCACCAATGCAGTGGCACTCAGGGCTCGTTGCTGTCTCTAGCTTTGGACCTCTTTCCCTTTGTCACTGACATTAATAACTTTTTGATGCATCATAAGAATGGTTGTACCATGTCACGGACTACTGTAAGAACACATCCTGATATATACTTATTTGACTATGTAGCAGTGAAATGGCTGTGTTTATATAGCTTATGCAGTTCAGACTTATCACTGTAGTATCCAGTTAGTGCACCTCTGTTTTTGTTAGGACGGAATGATGCCAAGAGTGCAACCGGCAACATGCAAGAGGGTTCGCTGTGACCAGTGGCCAGTCGCATGTCAAAGGAAACAGAGATCATTTCCTTTGACATGTGGCTTCACTCTCTGCCCCTAAAATTTGTGGAGCCTGATTCTTATGCTTCCTTGTGAAGCACATAAAGCCTTTTTCCAAAATCAGAAAGCCCATATCTGAACAGTGTCCTCCAGGGAGCATATCAATTCCTGACTTTCTCAGAACTTTGCTGGGTATTTGCCATTGACTTCAATGCCAAGAAAATAGATTTATGCAGTGATGTGGAGATATAGTCCACCACCACCCCCTGAAAAAAAAATCAACAACATAAAAAAGTCATTTTGCCCTCTTTCCAAGAGAAAGTATCCTCTGATTTTAAAATTAAAGCCAATGATATAAACCAAATTTTGTTAAATACACATATTTTGAACTTAATATTGACATCAAAAAAATTTATAATCCCCATATTATGATAAGTTCTGGGAAGAAACAATATACAGGAAAGATTACACAATACACAGGAAAAAAGCGCGTGCACACACACACACACAGAAGTGATTAGAAAAGCAATAGAAAGAGAAACATTTACAGTTCTATCAGAAGAAACACTTGATTCCATTCTGCCTTGAGAGCAGTTACCCTTAAGTAACTACTAAGATATCTACAAACGTCTGCAAAAAGAGAGACAGAAAAAGAGAAAGAAAGAGGGAGATGATCTCAAGGATCCCCAAAATCGAAGTATTCTATGCAGACCCATTGATCAATCATAGCATCATTAAAAGTGGGACAACCAGGCCAGGCATGGTGGCTTACGCCTGTAATCCCAGCACTCTGGGAGACGGAGGCGGGCAGGCCACTTGAGGTCAGGAGTTCGACACCAGCCTGGGCAACATGATGAAGCCTTGTCTCCACCAAAAAACAAAAAAATTAGCCAGGAGTTGTAGTGTGTGACTGTAGTCCCAGCTACTTGGGAGGCTGAAGCAGGAGAACCGCTTGAACCCGGAGGCAGAGGTTTCAGTGAGCCGAGATAGTGCCACTGCACTCCAGCCTAGGTGACAGAGTGAGACTCCGTCTCAAAAAAAAAAAAAAAGTGGGGCAACGAGACATTGTGTCCCCAGATGTGCTACAATAAGAAGTGCACAGCACCACCTATAAAATGCCTTGCCATAAAGTCAAGCCTGACCTTGGACTGATACTATAGAAATACAAGAATAGTTAAATCTCCCCACAAGGAAGCAATCAGACAAATCTAGCATGTGGGAAATAGTATAAAGCAAATAAAAAAAAGAAGAGAAAGGAAGGGAAACTGTTATTGATTTAAAGAAAGTCAAACACATTGTGTATATGTGGTTTGCTTGGTCTTAAAACTTTTTTTAAAACAGAACTAGATTATATTTCAATACACAACTTCTATATCACCAAAAAATAAAACACCACAGTAAAACGAATGAGAAAAAAAATATTTGCAATTCTTGACAAAATGTTAACATCTTTAATCGTAAATGAACTCTTCAGAAATCAGTACTAAGAGATTAACATTACAAGGGAAGTGAAAACAAAAGGAACAGAGGAAAATGGAATAGCACAAATGAGTTATAAGGCTATATGATCTTCATCTTGATATGGTTAACGTTACTACATGAGAAAGAAATTTCATTATAAATTACATTATTGATGCTTACAAATATTGATATCTGATGTTTGTACAGCTTTAGGAAATGAAGAATTCTCAAATACTGATAGGTATGCTAATGAATAGGTAAAAAGAAGAAAAGAAATTCTTACCAATTGAGCAGGTTCTTTCAACCTCTACACTTTTGACTTTGGACAAGGTAATTCTTTGCAGTGGGTCTGTGCCACTGTGGGATATTTAACAGCCTTGTTGGCCTGTACCGCCTAGATGCCAGTAACACCATTCCCTACTAAACTGTGACAACCATTACTGTCTCCAGATACTGGCAAGTGTCGACTGGTTAAGAATCACTGAGTTAGAGATGCATAGAGATATGAATGAAAGGATATAATAGTTGAGATTTGATTTTAAATACTCTAGCCAAAAAAGGCTGTGCGGGGTGCTGGTTGATAGGTGAAACTTTAATAGCATAACTTTCATTTTAGTTGAAGCTGAGTGATGAATGCATAGAGATTCATAATACTATTCTGTCTATCCTTGTGTCTGAATTTTTTTTTTGAGATGGAGTTTCGCTCTTGTTGCCCAGGCTGGAGTGCAATGGCGTGACCTCAGCTCACTGCAACGTCCACCTCCCAGGTTCAAGGGATTCTGCTGCCTCAGCCTCCCTAGTAGCTGGGATTACAGGTGCCCGCTACCACGCCTGGCTAATTTTTGGTATTTTTAGTAGAGACAGGGTCTCACCATTTTGGTCAGGCTGCTCTCAAACTCCTGACCTCAGGTGATCCACCAGCCTCGGCCTCCCAAAGTGCTGAGGTTACAGGCGTGAGCCACTGTGCCCAACCCTGTTTGATTTTTTAAAAGTCAATCTGTTAATAAAACTTAACACAGGTTTGCCAATAGGTTTTCCTTTGAATGCCCCCTTTCAGAGTTGCCTCACTGTCTTCTGCAAAAACTTCCCACAGACATGTTTCCCAGCTCCTGAAATAACACTTCCAGAATTCCTACCTGACATCATAGGAACAGGCTCAGCCTGTTTCACTGCTTCACCAATCCATGTTGCTAAAGCCTAGAAGCAGAAAATATTAGCTAGAGGCAGAGCTGGTGTTAAAGATAAATGTAATGGATACCTAGAAGTTCCCCCAAACCCTCACTGACACTACTGCTAACAAAGAAAAACATCTTCTCCTGTTGCCTTATCCTCACTCTCAAAGGGATTCATGTATTGGATGGATAAATAAACCTTGAAAATTCCTTCTAACGTAAAGATTGCATAAAGCTATAAAATTCCACCATTATAATCCCATCCCTTTCTCTTTTAGGTTAAATCCCTGTTAACATGCCAAGGAGTAGAAAGGGTAGACATTGAAATTCAGAATGTAGAGAATAGATGAACAGAGGAAATGTGATAGGGGCACAGGGAGAGGTCTGGAGGATTCCCACTCCTGAGGCGTGCAGGAGGGAGTTGTTCTCCAGATGAGTTCTAGGCGCTTGGGTGGGTATTTTTTTAGTCATTTTCTTCATGCTGTACAGTGAGAAGAGTGGCAACCAAAAAGTAAAACTTTTGGGAAATTTTTCAGCCATTCCAAATTATAACTGAAGAGTTCACTCCAAGGCATAAAGTCATCAAACTGAAGTAGAGGAAAAGAAGTTGCTAGATGTGGTTATGAAGTGAGTGTGAAACGCAGTCTGTTGGAATGACGCTTATAATTTAGTTGAAGGAAGAAAACTTGCATGCCTGGGTAAAGTAATTAATCATGAGGCCTGGATGCCACCAGCTGACATGGGCAAGAGCTGATAGCCTGAGAGTTGCTCTTAGCAGGATGAGAAAGCAAAATGGCTGAGGGAGAACTGGAAGTCTTCTTCACAGTGGAGAAGAAATTTCAGCTGAACCTTCAAAGGTGAGTAGGGTTTGGATTAGCTAAGACTTTTCATAGGAGAGAAACTGTGAGAGCAAAAGTGTTCAACAGATGTTTATGAAGTATCAACTATGTAGTAGGTACTATGTTGAGGTTGACATTGTGCAAAGATGCAGAAGCTGATGCCCTAACATTCCAAAGGCTTACGGCTTAGGATAGAATAAGCAGAGTCGTTGTCAGAAGTGTGGAGACAACAGTGATTGGAGATGGGGATCTGTATGAGTCAGGGTTCTCCAGAGAAACAGAACCAGTAGAGTGTGTGTGTGTGTGTGTGTGTGTGTGTGTGTGTGTGTGTTTCCCCACACATGCGTGCATCTGGGGGCTGGCAGACTGGAGGCCCCAGGAAGAGATGCAGCTCGAGTTCAAAGACAGTCTAGAGGCAGACTTTCTTCTTCCTCAAGGGACCTCAGTCTTTTCTCTTAAGGCCTTATACCGATTGCATGAGGCCCACCCACATTACAGATGGCAATCTGCTTTACTCAAAGTCTACTGATTTACATGTTAATCTCTTTTTAAAATAAAAAAATTTTTTAAAAACACCGTTACAGCGAGAGGTAAACTGAAGTTTTACCAAACATCTGGACACCATGGCCTGGCCATGCTGACACATAAAAGTAGCCATCACAGGATGGGATGTGTGTAAGGAACATAAGTCAATGATTGGGTGTTATGAAAGCAAGAGCAGGATGATCTTGAGCACTTAACCACCAGCATACTGTAGAAAGACAGGCTATGTGAGTATCTCATAGTTTGTGGACACAACACTACCCTGTTATCTTTACTCTTAAGAAAAGCAATAGCGACTACTATATATCACACAACAATTACTGTGTGGTTGGCACTTCTCTCCCAGGAAATCATCCTGCACTCTGATGATGATGCCTGATTACCACGCCCTAATCTGAAAAGCAGGAAGGCCCAAGTCTCTAACTTTCTTATTGCTACAGTCAGACAGCACCAGGTGCACCCAGGAGCTATTTTGCATTTCAAAAGGCCTCAATGAATATAAAAGATATTTAGCTGTCAACTTTGAAGTTCTTGAAAGCAATTTGTATTTTCTGTTTTAGGTCGAAATAAGTAATGACATTGAACCAGAAATGCGGCTGCTGAACTTGACTTAGGGAGCAAAGGACCATTGACTGCACGCCTCGGTGGATCCGACCCGCCTGACGTTCCTTCCAGAGGCTGGACTGTGCTTCCTGGCTTTCCCACGAATCATGGAGCATTTTGGTCACAGCCTTTGCATTATTAGCATTGTTCTCTAGATGAGTTCTAGGTGCTTGGGTGGGTATTTTTTTAGCCGTTTTCTTCTTGTATGAACACTTGTAAATTGTAAAAAAAAAAAAAAAAAAAAAGAAAACACAGAATTTGGTTTTAAATTTTTAAAAATATTTAATGTGAGGCATGCAAAATGAAAAAGCAAATCTGTGAAAACCTTCTACAGTCAATTCTAAGAGAAATCTCAGTGTGTGCTGTGGAGATGTTAAGTCAGCACTGCTGACTGTTGAAGTTATTCTAGGCCTGATGAATTTGTTTTAGCAGACATTACCTGTGGTTATCAGCCACCAAGGTAGACCCTGTGACAGGTGATAAATAGGTACAAATAATGGATCCAGCTTTTGGATATGGGTCATTTTTTCAACAGCATAAAACAAAACGTGGAGTCCTCCTTTGTTCCTGACTTCTTAAAACCCAGAACAATGTTATGGCAATCTAAATTTTCAGATTCGTGCATATCTTGTTTTTCCTTATATATATGTGCGTGTATATATATACGTGTGTATATATATACATGTGTGTATATATATACGTGTGTGTATATATACGTGTGTGTATATATATATACACACACATATATATATATCCATATTGTGGGCACATGGAAGAGTAAAAGGATTGGTAGAACCCCTTTCCCCTTTGGAGGGAATATGGGTGTCTCTGAGGTCCATATTTTCTACTCATTATTCCATTCCTGACACTGCTGTCAGACCTAAACATACAGCTCATGGGCTTGTGGGACAGAAATCACAAACATAGACCTGCAGTCAGGAACTTTGCTCTTAGGATATTCGAAAGAAGCCTGAAAATGCTGTGGCATTCTCTATAAATACTTCTAAAGGAGACATTCACATTTGAGCAACATCAGCTTTTCTTTCTCCTACCCCTTCCCAGTAACCAAGAAAATGATATGGGAAGCAATTATCTGTGGAAAAAAGGACTGTCTTGAAAACACATCACAGTTGTATTTTTTTAACTGGCATAAAACTTACATATGGTAAAATGCACAAATATTAATGGTACGATTTGATTAGTTTTGAAAAATGTACATACCCATGTAACCAAGGCCTCAATCAAAATGCAGAACATTTCCGTCACTTTAAAAAATTCCCTTATGCCCTCTTTCAGGCAATGCCTACATTCTTATAGACAACCACTGTGCTAATTTTCATCATCACTGATAATTTGTTCTGTTCTCAACATAAAATATATACACTTTTCACATCCTTTTGCCCACACTTCTCAATCACTATTTTTTATATGAAAATAAGTTTTGCTCACTTTGTGACCAACCACAGTGAAGCTCCCTATAGGCCAGAAAGTTGTGAATATGTGGTTATTAACTCAGCCCATGCATCTCTAAGAAGTCAGTCTATTAACCACCTAAAACTGTTACAAATGTTTGCATGTGTGTAAAAGTCTTTTTTCTTCTTGTTCTTCTTTTGGAGCCTATAGGTTTCATGAGACTCTGTTAAGAATTAGAGTTTAATGTGACAAAGCTTGCCTTCATTCCTCCAAGCTCATCACAACCACAGTAAGCCATTTGGAGACCTAATTGACTCACTAGCCTCCAGATTATACCCCTTTAATCCATTGGTTCCCACAAACTCCCATCACTTTTTTTTCTACTTAATAAATCCAAAGTCAAATAAAGAAAAGCTGGCAGGGACCTTGAAGATGGTGGAATCCAAGCCACTCTTCTGCAGATGAGGGGGCTGAAGCCTAAGGGATTTGGTGAACCTGTCCAGAGCCTGTATCTGTACACAGGGGCAAGAGCCATAGCCAGTGGACAGAGAACATGGGAGCAAAAGTTGGGGTTTTGGTCCCATCCACCACCATGTTCTTGGACAGTGTTTGACATCTCTGCACTACAGTTTTCCCCATCTATGAAGTGGAACTATGATCCCTACCTCCCAAAGATGAGGTGAGAATTTAACGAAAAATGTAAAAAAATTCTCAGTACACAGTGAAGCACTCCACAATTAAAGGAGGTGATTATTATTAATAATGTCAAAACACTCCTCTGTACCCTGTCTGGAGCTCTTGCTTTCCACTCAAGCACTATGAAGAGCCCACGGAAACAACAAACTCCGTTTTTTAAAAGCGGCTGGGAAAACGTTGCCCAAGTTTAAATGATTTGAAATAAGCTAAAAAATGCTTTAATTTAAAAATAACTTTAGGCCGGGTGTGGTGGCTCACGCTTGTAATCCCAGCACTTTGGGAGGCCGAGGCGGGCGGATCACGAGGTCAGGAGATCGAGACCACGGTGAAACCCCGTCTCTACTAAAAATACAAAAAATTAGCCGGGCGTGGTGGCGGGCGCCTGTAGTCCCAGCTACTCGGAGAGGCTGAGGCAGGAGAATGGCGTGAACCCGGGAGGCGGAGCTTGCAGTGAGCTGAGATTGCGCCACTGCACTCCAACCTGGGCAACAGAGCGAGACTCCGTCTCAAAAAAAATAAATAAATAAAATAAAAAAAAACTTTAATATTCAAATTCCAAAACTAATGCCAATAATTATTGTTAGTATAATTAAGATTATTGAAAAGGCTGATAAAACATCAAAACTGTAGAGAGTCGGTAAAAAAGAAGGATAAAATGAGTATTGACATATTTTAAACTGTCACTTAATTACCCCCACACATACACATGCAAATAAAACAGGTTAACATTTCACAAAATAGAACCATACTAAATTTTGTTTCTATTTTACCTTCACGTGAATTTGTACATACTTCTAGTAGGCACTGCAGAGTCTGAACTTTGTCTAAGTGCAGATAACAGCTTGAGGAGAAAATCCTTACATTAGTGATTTGTCTATGAATATTCAATATAGGCAACTATTTAATATGGTGTATATGTTTTCATTTTTAATCTTTCTTCACTTAAATATGAAGTTATAACTGTTTCAATCTCCAACCTCAGCAATCCACAAAGATTGTCCTAACATTCTGGATATTTGCCACTCATCAGAAACAAGTTAGATTGATTTGCCACCTCTTCTTCTCTCTTTTCTTCTCCCTGCCTCTCATCTTCCTGGCTACTCTTTGGGGGCTATGCTTCTATAAGACAAAGGGAAAAAAAGAAGTGCAGAGTTGTACAGTAATACTTGGCAATTACCCATTAATCTAGGTAATTTCAGTGAAGTACTGTCAGGGTTACTGTTCCATGGAAATGAGGATTTGCAGTTCTTGCTTTTGCCTCCAGTCTTAGAGAATGCACTCTGCATTGTGCATATCCAGTAGGGTTTTCAGCAAAGACATGGTCACTACATGCACTGTATGTTCTTGCCAAACCTCAGCTTCTCCACATGCAATTGTGTGTCTGGTCAGAGTAAGGGAAAATGAATGCATCCCTTAGCTTGTATTCATTTGTCAGAATCTTAACTATCTTAAAAGATGGTGCAGCTCTAGATTCAATAGCTCTCCTCAGAAGTGGCCCTGGCAAAACTGAAGATAGGACATCCACTGCTCTTTAGCCTCTAGTGCTGACTGGAATGGAGAGGTGAACATTTAAAGCCAGTGTTTTTCCTCTTGGAGCCACCTTAGCACTGAGTCTTGTAAACCTTGGCCAGCCCTTCCTCAGGCCGTGCCTTCTATCTTGTGTGAATGATGCATCCTTTCTTAAGCGTCTTCTGTTGACCTCGTGCAGCACCGCAGGAAGCTGGGATGCTTTCCAGCTTACTTTTTCTTTATTTGAGCTTCTGGTCATGTTTCAAAGCCAGCAAAATCTAAGCAAGGGAGTTACAGGGAAGGTTAGAGAATTACCAAAGGACACAAAATGTCTTGGGTTGTGGAATAGCACACATCAGAGAAATCTCAAACATCTCTTAGGAAAATCTCTAAATGTGTATATCCCCAAGTATCTTAGCCTTCCACCTACCACATAAAGTGAGGGTATGTGTCCCTCAAATGAAAAAAATGAAAACACACTTTCTTACCACTTCAAATCTGGGAGGTGGCTGGCTCATTTGTTTTGAAGACACTCGACACTTTGCCCTAGCAAAATATTGACTTCTTTGATTTTTCCTTCAGAAAAATAAGCCCAGCTATTCCTATAGACCTAAATAAGGGAGGCAGCCAGTTTCAAGAGGCTGGTTCTAACAAAATATGCCAAGGCTGCCGTCTGTCTCACTTAATGAATGGGAAACTCCTGATTGAGAAGAATTTGTCTTCATTAAAACTAGCTAAAATGTACATTGCAAATCTGAGGAAAACTGTCATGACTCTTTGCTAATTTGAGAAGCAAAAACCAAAATTTCTCTTTTCAATCTTTGCAAATTAAAAAGGAAATCTTGCCAAGAATAAACAAATCTTCATTTCATACCTAATTTAAAAACGAATTGTGTCCCCAGATATGGTGTATTCTGGCTAATTATTTTTTAAGCAAATTCCCACTTATTTTTTCTGAGTCACTTTAGTATGTAACTAGGATAAATTTCATAGTTGATTAGAATTCAAATGTTCTAACTTGACATTTTTGCCCAAGATACGTTCTTTCCAGGTATAGCTGAATTCAGTAGGAAAAATACAAATAATTGCTCTTTTAAAACTATAACAACTTGAATGCCTGGGGTTTTATTTCCATCTAATTTAAAACTTATCTGTAACCTTTGTTTGATAGAAGGTCTGTTGAAGTGTCTAAGAACCATGTTGAAATATTTGTGATAAATAGGCCACAACTTAAGGATATTATGCCCAAAAGTGAACTGATAGAGGAAAGTACTCCTCATATAACTGCACAGTGAACAATTTAGAAAGGGAACAGATGACCAGACACAGTGGCGCATACCTGTAATCCCAAAGCTTTGGGAAGTTGAGGTGAAAGAATCACTTGAGGCCAGGAGTTCAAGACCAGCTTCGGCAAAATAGTGAGACCTTATCTCTACAAAAACAAACAAACAAACAAAAAATACCTAAAAAGAACTTAAAATAGCCAAGCATGGTGGCACGTACCTATGACCCCAGCCACTTGAGGGACTGAGGGAAGGGAAGATTACTTGAGCCCAGGAATTAGAGGCTGCAGTGAGTGCACTACTGCACTCCAGCCTAGGCAATACAGCAAGAGCCTGCCTCTAAAAAGAGAGAGAGAGAAGTAGATATGTTTTAATTATTAGAAGAATTATTTATCAACAAAGAATTCTCAAAAAATGGAATTATCAAAAAATTCAAAAATTATGGGTAGCATCTCTTTTTCATCTGAAAAAGCTTAGTTTCTTATTGAAGACTAAAAAGAAAAATGTCACTTCTTGAAGGTGGATACAGCTTCTTAAATATTGGCATTTGTAGAAAAATTTGGTGGCAGGCAAAACTTGAATCATCTTTCTTGAACTTGCATTCATATAAAGGATAAGAATCATGTTAAATGCTAAACATTTTTAAAAACTGAAATATTTAAAGAATCCAAAATATGCTTTAGCTTAAACTTGAGAGCTAAGTTAAGTAAAAAGAAGAAAAGAAGGTAGAAAGGAAGGGAGAGGGAAATGGAGAGAAGATGAGGAAGAGAAAGAGAAAGAAAGGGAATGGACAGGGAGACAGGAAGGAAGAATCCAAAGTTGAAAGTCACCTAATTGGGATTTGAACACTGTCAGTTCTTAACTCAGAATTTTGTTCTTGTTTCTTTGATTGACTAAAAACATTGAATCATTTTCCATGTAAGGCATGTTTTTCCTTTCCTCTTCAGAGTTATTAAGAAACAGTTTGAAGAAACCAATAGTGTATCCATTTCTTCTCATAGAATTTGCTTTGGCAGACAACTTAGTCTATATTAGTTAGGATTAGGCTTACCTACAACTGATAGAAAAAGAAAAATGACAATGGATTAAATAACCTAGAGGTCTATTTCTCTTTTTATTTCAAAATTCTGGAGACAGTCATCAAAGAGCTGGATGTGATTTCCTTAGAGACAAGGACCGAGACTCCTCTCTTATTGCTTCATCCTCTGTGGCTGCCATTTTTAAGACCATAACATGACTCAAAATGGCTGCTGAAGCTTCAGCCATTGGTTTTGTATTCTGGCCTTGGAGGTGGAGAGGGAACAAAAGGAGTGTTTCTTTCCTTTAAGGGTATGCCTCAGAAATACACACACTACTTCTCCTTACATCTCATTAGCCAAAACTTGGTCCATTCCCAACTTTGCAGTGAAGAAAGCTGGGTATTATAGTCTTTATTCTTAATGACTTTATGCTTAACTAAAAATTAAGATCTTTGCTGGACATGGTGGCTTGTGCCTGTAATTCCAGCAATTTGGAAGGCGAAGGCGTGCAGATCACTTGAGCTTACGAGTTCGAGACCAGCCTGAGCAACATGGCAAAACCCCATATGTACAAAAAATACAAAAATTGGCCAGGTGTGGCGGTGTGTGCCTGTAGTCCCAGCTATTTGGCAGGCTGAAGTAGGAGGATTGTTTGAACCTGGGAGATGGAGGTTGCAGTTAGCCAAGATCATGCCACTGCACTCCAACCTGGGAGATGGAGCCAAACCTTGTCTCAAAAAAAAAAAAGGAGGGGGCTTCATTTATTAGTAAGAAGGAAAAATATTTATAAAATAATACTTAGCAGTTTCAATCACACAGTTCAAACTAATTGACATGATTTCTTGGAACAGTGTTTTCATTTGCAGTACTTTATAACACATTCTAGAAAAAATGTACATATATTCTTCAGTACTGTGAGAGATTTAATCATCAAGTATGTGAAATGAGAATTTCTGCCTCATCTTGTTTCCTTAACTTGTCTTTGTGGTTAGAAAGAAATGAAAATAAAACAATAGCACTACATCCTTCTAGGTTTCCCATAATTTTGCAGACAGGTTTAGCTTTTCTTCTCTAGAATTAAGTTTAAAATTCTAGAGCCAGTCTAACATTTTGCTTGGTCCTCATTGTGCTGCCACAATAAATTAATTCTTCTATGGTCATAACACTTAGCTATTTTATTTTGGTAGGGCCTTCTCTTCTGAATTGATTGGTAGTGTTGTTATTTTCTTGTTATTCAGTTTAACAAGTACATAATCAATATCAGTGCTTGGGAAGTCAGGGGTAGGACAGATAAGTAAGAAGTATATGATCTTTTCTCTTATTTTCTCTCAGTAAAAGTTGGACCTGTTTTTCCCTTCATCTCTTTTTCTTCAAGAACATAATATTGGCTGAAGTGGAATGAGTATTCAAATTGTCCAAAAAAAATATACAAGTGAGGGAATTAATAAAATTTTTTGTAATTATAAATATATATATATTGGGGGGGCAAATATGACTTTTTATTTTTATTTTTAACCACCAGATTGAGTATGTTGATACATCAAATGCCAGTCTTTTATCTTCCTAGTTTTTCGAATAGAAAAGTGATACTAACATCAATAATTAAACTTCCCAAGATTTTTTTGTCTCTCTCTGAATCAAGTTCATTGTCTATTTACATGCTTCTCAGTTGACATTTGTGAAGGCAGATTAAACACAAGGGACAGTGGTGAATAAATCCACCCCAAAATTCCTTTGCAGATCTTGAGTATTTGCCAATAACCTCCATGATTTATTTACATTCTTTTTTCATATATATACTTTCAGTTCTGGGATACATGTGCAGAATGTGCGGGTTTATTACATAGGTATACATGTGTCATGGTGGTTTGCTGCACCACCAACTCATCATCTACATTAGATATATCTCCTAATGTTATCCCTCCCCTTGTCCCCCACTCCCCAACAGGCCCCAGTGTGTGATGTTCCCCTCCCTGTGCCCATATGTTCTCATTGTTCAACTCCCACTTAAGAGTGAGAACATGCGGTGTTTGGTTTTTTGTTCCTGTGTTAGTTTGCTGAGAATGATGGTTTCCAGCTTCATCCATGACCCTGCAAAGGACATTAACTCATTTTTTATAGCTGCATAGTATTCCATGGTGTATATGTGCCACATTTTCTTTATCCAGTCTAACATTGATGGGCATTTGGGTTGGTTCCAAGACTTTGCTATTGTGAATAGTGCTGCAATAAACATAGGAGTGCATGTGTCATTATAGTAGAATGATTTATAATCCTTTGGGTGTATACCCAGTAGGGGATTGCTGGATCAAATGGTATTTCTAGTTCCAGATCCTTGAGGAATTGCCACACTGTCATCCACAATGGTTGAACTAAATTATACTCCCACCAACAGTGTTAAAAGCATTCCTGTTTCTCCATATCCTCTCCAGCTTCTGCTGTATCCTTTTTAATGATGGCCATTCTAACTGGTGTAAGATGGTATCTCATTGTGGTTTTGATTTGCATTTCTCTAACGACCAGTGATGATGAGATTTTTTTTTATGTTTGTTGGCTGGATAAATGTCTTCTTTTAAGAAGTGTCTATTCATATCCTTAACCCACTTTTTGATGGGGTTTTTTTTCTTGTAAATTTCTTTAAATTCCTTGTAGATTCTGGATATTCGCCCTTTGTCAGATGGATAGGTTGCAAAAATTTTCTCCCATTCTGTAGGTTGCCTGTTCACTCTGATAATAGTTTCTTTTGCTATACAGAAGCTCTTTAGTTTAATTAGATATCATTTGTCAATTTTGGCTTTCGTTGACATTGCTTTTGGTGTTTCAGTCATGAAGTCTTTGCCCATGCCTGTGTCCTGAATGGTATTGCCTAGGTTTTCTTCTAGGGTTTTAATGGTTTTGAGTTTTACATTTAAGTTTTTAAGCCATCTTGAGTTAATTTTTGTATAAGATGTAAGGAAAGATTCCAGTTTCAGTTTTCTGCATATGGCTAGCCAATTTTCCCAGCACCATTTATTAAATAGGAAATCATTTCCCCATTGCTTGTTTTTGTCAGGCTTGTCAAAGATCAGATGGTTGTAGATGTGTGGTGTTATTTCTGAGGCCTCTGTTCTGTTGCATTGGTCTACATATCTGTTTTAGTAAAAGCACCATGTTGTTTTGGTTACTGTAGCCTTGTAGTATAGTTTGAAGTCAGGTAGCTTGATGCCTCCAGCTTTGTTTTTTTTGCTTAGGATTGTTTTGGCTATATGGGCTCTTTTTGGTTCCCTATGAAATTTAAAGTAGTTTTTTCTAATTCTGTGAAGAAAGTCAATATTAGTTTGATGGGAATAGCATTAAATCTATAAATTACTTTGGGCAGTATGGCCATTTTTACAATATTGATTATTCCTATCTATGAGCATGGAATGTTTTTCCATTTGTTTGTGTCCTCTCTTATTTCCTTGAGCAGTGGTTTGTAGTTCTTGAAGAGGTCATTCACATCTCTTGTAAGTTGTATTCCTAGGTATTTTATTCTCTTTGTAGCAATTGTGAATGGGAGTTTCTTCATGATTTGGCTCTCTGTTTTGTCTATTATTGGTGTATAGGAATGCTTGTGATTTTCGCACATTGATTTTGTATCCTGCAACTTTGCTGAAATTGCTTATCAGCTTAAGGAGTTTTGGGGTAGAGACGATGGGGTTTTCTAAATGTACAACCATATCATCTGCAAAAAGAGAGAATTTGACTTTCTCTCTTCCTATTTGAATATGCTTTATTTCTTTCTCTTGCCTGTTTGTCCTGGCCAGAACTTCCAATACTATGTTGAATAGGAGTGGTGAGAGAAGCCATCCTTGTCTTCGGCCAGTTTTCAAAGGAAATGCTTCCAGCTTTTGCCCATTCAGTGTGATATTGGCTGTGGGTTTGTCATAAACAGGTCTTATTATTTTGAGACATGTTCCATCAATACCTAGTTTACTGAGTGTTTTTATCATGAAGGAGTGTTGAATTTTGTCAAAGGCCTTTTCTGCATCTATTGAGATAATCATGTGGTTTTTGTCATTGGTTCTGTTTATGTGATGGATTATGTTCATTGATTTGCATATGTTGAACCAGCCTTGCATCCCAGGGATGAAGCTGACTTGATCATGGTGGGTAAGCTTTTTAACGTACTGCTGGATTCCGTTTGCCAGTGTTTCATTGGGGATTTTCGCATACATGTTCATCAGGAATATTGGCCTGAAATTTTCATTTTTTGTTATGTCTCTGCCAGGGATTGGTATCAGAATGATGCTAGCCTCAAAATATGAGTTAGGGAGGAGTCTCTCTTTTTCTACTGTTTGGAGTAGTTTCAGAAGGAATGGTACCAGCTCCTCTTTGTAACTCTGGTAGAGTTTGGCTATGAGTCCATCTGGTCCTGGGCTTTTTTTTTGGTTGGTCAGCTATTAATTACTGCCTCAATTTCAGAACTTGTTATTGGTCTATTCAGGGATTCAACTTCTTCCTGTTTTAGTCTTGGTAGGGTGAATGTGTCCAGGAATTTATCCATTTCTTCTAGATTTTTTAGTTTATTTGGGTAGAGTTGTTTGTAGTATTCTCTGCTGGTAGTTTGCATTTCTATGGGATTAGTGGTGATCTCCCCTTTATCACTTTTTATTGTGTCTATTTGATTCTTCACTCTTTTCTTCTTTATTAGCCTAGCTAGCCATCTATGTATTTTGTTAATCTTTTCAAAAAACCATCTCCTGGATTCATTGATTTTTTTAAGGGTTTTTCATATCTCTTTCAGTTCTGTTCTGATCTTAGTTATTTCTTGTCTTCTGCTAGCTTTTGAAATAGTTTGCTCTTGTTTCTTTAATTCTTTTAATTGTGATGTTAGTGTGTCGATTTTAGATGTTTAGATTTTAGATGTTTAGATGTTTCCCACTTTCTCCTGTGAGCACTTTTTGCTGTAAATTTCCTTCTAAGAACTCCCTCTAAGCTGTATCCCAGAGATTCTGGTACATTGTGTCTTTGCTCTTGTTGGTTTCACAAAACTTTTTTCTGCTGTAATCTCATTATTTTCCCAGGAGTCATTCAGAAGCAGGTTGTTCAGTTTCCATGTAGTTGTGTGGCTTTGAGTGAGTTTCTTAATCCTGAGTTCTAACTTGATTGCACTGTGGTCTGAGAAACTGTTTGTTATGGTTTTCATTCTTTTGCATTTGCTGATGAGTGTTTTACTTCCAGTTATGTGGTCGATTTTAGAAAAAGTGCTATGTGGTGCTGAGGAGAAAGTATATTCTGTTGATTTGGGATGGAGAGTTCTGTAGATATCTATTAGGTCTGCTTGGTCAAGAGGTGAGTTCAAGTCCTAAATATCCTTGTTAATTTTCTGTCTCGGTGATCTGTCTAATATACACAGTGGAGTGTTAAAGTCTCCCACTATTATTGTGTGGGAGTCTAAGTCTCTTTGTAGGTCTCTAAGAACTTGCTTTATGAATCTCGATGCTCCACTATTGGGTGCATACATATTTAGGATAGTTAGCTCTTCCTGTTGCATTGATCCTTTTACTATTATGTAATGGCCTTCTGTGTCTGTTTTGATCTTTGCTGGTTTAAAGTCTGTTTTATCAGAGGCTAAGATTGCAACCCCTGCTTTTTTTTGCTTTCCATTTGCCTGGTAAATATCCCTCCATTCCTTTATTTTGAGCCTATGTGTGTCTTTGCACGTGAGATGGGTCTCGAATACAGCACACCAATGGCTTTTGACTCTTTATCAAATTTGCCAGTCTGTGCCTTTTAATTGGGGCATTTAGCCCATTTACATTTAAGGTTAATATTGTTATGTGTGAATTTGATTCTGTCATTATGATGCTAGCTGGTTATTTTGCCCATTAGTTGATGCAGCTTCTTCACAGTGTCAATAGTCTTTACATTTTGGCATGTTTTTGCAGCGGCTGGTACTGGTTGTTCCTTTCCATATTTAGTATCAGAACCTCTTGTAAAGGCAGGCTTGGTGGTGACAAAATTCCTCAGCATTTGCTTGTCTGTAAAGGATTTTATTTATCCTTCACTTATGAAGCTTAGTTTGGCTGGATATGAAATTCTGGGTTGAAAATTCTTTTCTTTAAGAATGTTGAATATTGGCCCCCACTCTCTTCTGGCTTGTAGGGTTTCTACTGAGAGATCTGCTGTTAGTATGATAGGCTTCCCTTTGTTGTAGGTAACCCAATCTTTCTCTCTGGCTGCCCTTAACATTTTTTCCTTCAGTTCAACCTTGGTGAATCGGACAATTATGTGTCTTGTGGTTGCTCTTCTCAAGGAGTATCTTTGTGGTGTTCTCTGTATTTCCTGAATTTGAATGTTGGCCCGCCTTGCGAGGTTGGGGAAGTTCTCCTGGATTATATTCTGAATTGTGCTTTCCAACTTGATTCCATTCTCTCCATCACTTTCAGGTACACCAATCATACACTGGCTTGGTCTTTTCACATAGTCCCATATTTCTCGGAGGTTTTGTTCATTCCTTTTCAATTTTTTTCTTCTAATCTTGTCTTCATGCTTTATTTCATTAAGTTGATCTTCAGTCTCTAATATCCTTTCTTTTGTTTGATCGATTTTGCTATTGATACTTGTGTATGCTTCATGAAGTTCTCATGCTGTGTTTTTCAGCTCCATCAGGTCATTTGTGTTCTTCTCTAAACTGGTCATTCTAGTTAGCAATTCCTCTAACCTTTTATCAAGGTTCTTAGCTTCCTCATATTGGGTTACAATATGTTCCATTAGCTTTGAGGAGTTTGTTATTACCCATCTTCTGAAGCCTACTTCTGTCAATTTGTCAAACACATTCTCCATTCAGTATTGTTCCCTTGCTGGCAAGGAGTTGTGATCCTTTGGAGGAGAAGAGGCATTCTGGTTTTGGGAATTTTCAGCCTTATTGCACTGGTTTTTCCTCATCTTTGTGGCTTTATCTACCTTTGGTCTTTGGCATTGGTGACCTTTGGATGGCGTGTTTGCATGGTCATCCTCTTTGTTGATGTTGATGCTATTGCTTTCTGTTTGTTAGTTTTCTTTCTAACAGTCAGGCCCCTCTTCTGCAGGTATGCTGGAGTTTTCTGGGGGTCCACTCCAGACGCTGTTTGCATGGGTATCACCAGCAGAGGCTGCAGAACAGCAAAGATTGCTGCCTCCTCCTACTTCTGGAAGCTTCGTCCCAGAGGGGCACCTGCCAGATGCTAGCCACAGCTCTCCTGTATGAAGTGTCTGTCGACCCCTGCTGCGAGGTGTCTCCCCATCAGGAGGCATGGGGGTCAGGGACTTACTTGTGGAGGCAGTCTGTCCCTTAGCAGAGCTCCAGTGCTGTGCTAGGAGATCTGCTGCTCTCTTCAGAGCTGGCAGGCAGGAATGTTTAAGTCTGCTGAAGCTGCGCCCACAGCTGCCCCTTCCCCCAGGTGCTCTGTGCCCGGGAGATGGGAGTTTTATCTATAAGCCCCTGACTAGGGCTACTGGCTTTCTTTCAGAGATGCCCTGCCCAGAGAGGAGGAATCTAGAGAGGCAGTGTGGCTTCAGTGGCTTTGCCACAGCGCTGCAGTGGGCTCCACTCAGACTGAACTTCCTGGCAGCTTTATTTACACTGTGAGGGGAAAACTGCCTACTCAAGCCTCAGTAATGGCAGATGCTTCTCCCCCTACCAAGCTTGAGCATCCCAGGTCGACTTCAGACTGCTGTGCTGGAAGTAAGAATTTCAGTCCAGTGGATCTCAGCTTGCTGGGCTCCATGTGGGTGAGATCTGCTGATCAAGACCACTTGGCTCTCTGGCTTCAGCCCCCTTTCCAGGGGAGTGAATGGTTCTGTCTCTCTGGCATTCCAGGCACCACTGGGGTATGAAAAAAACTCCTGCAGCTAGCTCGGTGTCTGCCCAAATGGCCACCCAGTTTTGTGCTTGAAATCCAGGGCCCTGTGGTGTAGGTACCCAAGGGATCTCCTTGTCTGTGGATTGCGAAGACCATGGGAAAAGCGTAGTATCTGGGCCGGAGTGCACCCCCCTCAGGGCATGGTCCCTCCTGGCTTCCCTTGGCTAGGGGAGGGAGTTCCCCAACCCCTTGCACTTCCCAGGTGAGGCAACTCCCCACCCTGCTTCTGCTTGTCCCCCGTGGGCTGCACCCACTGTCTAACCAGTCCCAGTGAGATGAACCGAGTACCTCAGTTGAAAATGCAGAAGTCACCCACTTTCTGTGTTGGTCTTGCTGGGAGGTGCAGACAGGAGCTGTTCCTATTTGGCCATCTTGCCTGGGAATCTGTAATTATATTTTATTGCATATTCTTCCTAGGCTGGATGTGTGTGTATGTGTGTGTGTGTGTGTGAAAGAGAGAGAGAAACAGAAACAGAGACAAGGAGACAGAGACAGTGAAACAGAAACAGAGTCATCTTCCAGGTTCTACTTATTAAGCAATATCCCATGAAGTCGCTGAAAGTGTTATATTCTCCTAATACCTAGTGTTTGCAAATCTGGCAGCTGTCACTGATGATTTAAACAAGATTGGGTGACTTATTTATGTACACACACATCCACAATCAAACTTCAACAGTCGAGTGTACCCTTTTCTAAATAATCACATTGCTAAAATGTGCCATATGGCCCATTTCTTTAAACAATAAATGGTCAATTATTATTTTGGGGAGTGAAAGCTAAAAGAAATAATATGTCTAATACGATGTGGCATTTTCTCTGTACAATACAGTTTTGGCATTGAAAAGGACCTCAGCAATTCCATTTGCCCCGTTTTCAGATGAGGAGATTGAGGCTGGTAGTTACAGTGGTTTTGCTTCATGTCCCATCCCACTGGGGCTGCTATGCAAGCTCTCAGTCTAGTCTTCTTTCCTCTACACTTGGTGGCCATCAGCTGTAACAAGTCCTGACTAGACCAGGGCTTTGTTGTTGACGACAATTCAATACCTTTTTTGCCTGCATTTGTTCGGACCCTGCTAATCAAGGCTACAGGGCAGCTGCAGAAAGACACCTGCTATTGGCTTACCCGCTCCTTGCCTTCCCTCTGCTTGGGTCTGAGCATCAGAAAGCCACCTTCCAGTGGGTCTTTGCCTTGCTTTTGTCTTGTCTTTGCTTTTTATTCATCTTTGCTTTTGTCTTCTCAGGGCAAATAGGAAATTCTGGACCTCAGATCACTGTTCTTTGCTTCCCAAAAGACAGAACAGCTCAGTCCTGGCTGCCACCTTCTTTCTTTACTCTTGGTTTAAATGTAATCCCACATGCCCTAGACAAGCCTCCTGATGATTTTTCATCAAACATGAAAATAGCTTACTTTTAACTGCTGGGTGTCAGTCTCTTCTAAAAATTTTGTTTCTAAGGAAGTGATTTTGCAAATCAGTGCTTAAAGTCACTTTTTAACTGCCTCACATAGTATGGTTTCTTTGACAACTCTTTTTAAAGAGCATTGCTCTCTTCTCCTTCTGGCTTCTCAAATCTACTTTTAACTTCAAATAGCAGTCAGGCAATATAGTTTTATAAGATAATATACTAGGACCATCTATTAGATATGAAACCAAGCATAATCATTGCAATTATTTCTACTGCATTCAGATAATGATAATACAAATAAGAGTATGACATATGTAAATGTTGATTAGCTTTCTGGTTCCTTCATCAAAACTTGCATTGTGTTGTGCAGCCTTTTCTTTGCATTCTCCAGGGGTTTTGTTATTACAAACCGTAATATTTAACCCATTTCTTCTACTAATATCTTTTAATATTTATGCTATTATATAGCTTTTTATTTTTGACATGTATCTAAACCAGAAAAAAATATTACCCGTACATGAAATTTTTAGGCAAAACATAATGTCTGGAGCACCAAGTGAAATAACTGTGGAGAATGGAATGTTGGACAATTTGTGTGGCATGCTTAACTTAATTTGTTTCTATAGCACAAGCAAAGCTCATTAATTCCATTTATTGTTTTAAGCCACTTGTTTGGTGTTACGAATTTTAAGAATCAGTTGGTGTAAGAATTTTTAATAACACAGAGAAAAGCCATTGAATATGGAACTCAAATTATCTAAGGTTTACCAGAAGTCAAAATCACTTGGCCCTCTGTAAAGTTCTCTTTGTGTTCCTAGGCCCACAAAGTCTTTGGTCTGAAGTCTCAGAGCTTAAATTGCATTGTTCCTGTTAATCTTTGTCAAAAAGGAAGTTTGGGCAGCAGTTTCAGGGTAGTGTTGAGAAGATAACTCCTGGTCCCGTTTTACTCATTCCTCATTTATTCAGTGCTCATGGCCATACAACCTTCCTTGATTCTATTCTGCCTAAGTCTCTTATTTCCACATCTATAAGTATAGTGCTACATAATAATTACAACCTTTAAGAAAATGGAGAGTTTTCATTAAAGGGCCCCTGCAAATCTCAGATGCTAGATGACAGATGCTACCAGAAGGCCAGAGTATTAATAGCACCCCTGATAACTGTAATAAGAATATGTCTCATTTTCTTTTAAAGACATAGATATTCCATTTTAATCCTGTATAACTCAAAGAAAATTTGGGTGTTAACACTTTGAAATACTTTTACCTCCTTTGGGAGAAATCCAAACTGAAAGGAATTAATATCCACATCAGTTCCTAAAGCAAAATGCCTGACACAGACTAACAAAGCTCTTTCTCATCCTGTGGTAGGAACTTAGGGGTGATAACTCACATTGAGAACTTGTGATCTGAAAACACTAAGGAATTTCTGCCATTGGAGGTAGAAAAAAAAAAGACGAAAATGGTATTCTCAGGTGAGCTTACCTTTCAAGTTTTTCTGAGACTTCCTAAATGTGACAAGAACTCTGCTGTGTAGCAACCTTATGTATCCACAACAGAACTAAGGACAAAAAAAAAAAAATAGATCTCTATCCCAATAGATTTTATAAAATCCATACTCTAAAACTCCTGAGTTTTACATGTACCCTAAAACTTAAAGTATAATAAAAAAAAAAAAAAAGAAAAGCTCTTTAACACTTTGTCTAAATCCTATTAACTCTTAATGATACACAGTTCGAATTATCTAAATGAAATAATTTTCAAGCACATAACAGATTAGAAACAGAGAATGAGAAAGGTATAGTAGATATTATGTAAATAAGCAGAAATAGTGGCAATAATTAAACACACTGTCTCTACCTAAAGGAACAGAAATAGAAAACTCATATAAAAATCTAAACTACAGTTTTATGGGGATAGTTAAGGTAAGAGCCTGCAGGCAGCACTGTATTGCTTTACAAAACAGCATTTCATTTATATTATGACTATTTCAGACCATCAATTTAAAAATTCATTTGTATGAATTAAGAACAGGTACCATTTTCTCCAGATACTTTCCCTTCATCTGTCCTGAAATTATTAATTAGTGACTTCTACTTAAATAAGATGCCTTATTTTCACCTGCTGGAAAACTTTTTCTGATAACCATACATATCTTCAATGTCTACAATTTGAATGGAGAGCCCTTTCAATGTGGCGTTTCTGTTTCTTCCATAACCTCACAACGATATGTGGTGGCCCCGCAGTCATTATGGTCTTGTTAAATAATTAGGTTTGTGTAAATTATATTTTAGAGTCTTCCAAAATGCCTCTCCTTCCAAAATGGCTAAAAGGGCAAAGCGTCAGTCATTCTGTAGACATGCTTCACACATGTTCTGAATAGGAGCCATGGTATGATGAGATGCTCTCTCTGGAAAAAAAATGAATAGATTTTCAAGATTGTGGGTCCTGACATGAGTTCTCTAGAATTTTCCCCTTTGATAAATTTTCCTTTACCTAGCTGTTGCCAAATTATCTCTTCTAGCAGAATGCCCTGATTTTTTTTCAGTTCCAACATTATCAAAATCCCAGGAATATTTAACAGAAAAGAGAAGCATTTATAGCAAGCATGGGTGTGGCATGCTTTCTCTGTGGGAAGTTGTCATCCTCCACAAGATGTTGCCCACACTCAAAACAAACTTGCTTCCCGTCACACTCTGGGTCTGTCAGCACTCTGTAAAAGGAAATCTCATCTCCTCTCTGTTGATAGTAGAGCTTATATCAAACTGGGACATGTTTCTTCTTCATTCATGGATAAGTCTAATTTTCTCTCTGGTGTGTAAAACTGACAATACCCACAAGATACTACTGACTTGGAAGTTTCACTGCAGGTAGCTACCATACCAGCATTTGGTAAACTAGCTCCCTAGGTGCGACAGCATTAGATGACCTTCTTCGAGCCACACTACTTGCCAGTATCCACTGGGGGACAAATTATGATTGTTGCTTCCTTCTTTGAAAACACCCCTGCTGAGTACCTACTGTATGTGAGTCATTGTGCAGGCACTAGAAATATAAAGCAAAAAAAAAACCAGATTCTACCCACAGGGAGCTCCTAGTCCAGTGGTGAAGAGGTGTATTAACCCTGAAGGCCCTGAGAAAATCCCCAATAGTGCTCTGCACAAGCCGGGTTCTGATGGGAGGTGCCAGTGCTTTTCTTTTTCCAGATTCAGAGCCCCAGCGATCCCAGGATGAAGGAGAGCCCATTTGCAACCCTCTTCTGTCTCCCTAAGCATTCAATAAACACTTAGTGACCATCTGTCTTGTGCAAAAAGCTTGGGGAGTGATAAAAACAAATCAAATTCACATTTTAATTCAGGAAGTTTAGGAGATAAATCCTAATGTGGGTTTCACATGGTCAATGATTTGCTTTCCTTGAGTTTGCCCTCTGCAACCAACACCTGTTCGTGCTATGACACTGAAGTCCTCCTAGACCGCCCCATTCATCTGAGTAGTTAGGGCTCTGGATGAAGGAGCAAATGGACAAAATAAGCCCCCTCTTGCTCAGGACCTGACTAACATTTCAGAACTGCGGTCACCCATTTTAAACAAACCAAAGTACTTCTGACAGACCTCTGAATTTGCATTAAAAAGAGCACGTCTACAGCTCCTAACAATCAAAAACAACTATGAACACTGCTTGCTTCAGTGATACCAACAGGCATTTTCTTGTTACATATGTGGTGATCTGAGAACGGTGACTTTGGACCCAGTTGGACTGGTTAGCATTTAAATAAAACTTAACAGAACAGGCAACTAAAGGAACTCAGTAAAAGACCAAGATCAATGCTCAAAGGGAGTGCCTGGGTAACCATGATGGAATTGCAGATTGACACATATTTGGGTTTTTCCTTATTGTTTCTAAAAACTAGATATCATTGCTTTATTATCATGTTGATGATGATTATTGAAAGCACGATAGCAATGTTCAAGTGGTGAGAATGACTCTAAGCCTCTTTTCGTTGCTGTGACTGACAGAACTAAAGGCAGTTTGCTCTCACATTCACGATACCAACTCTGCCATCTTATGGAAAATATTGGAAGTACCTAGGGCATTTCATTATATTTCAAAGGCACAGGTTGCTGGTAAGAGGGACAGAAAGACAAGAACATCGTACCTTCTATTTCTACTACATGTTTTTAATCTTTAACATTTTTACCAGCAGAGATCATTTTTTAAAAACATCTCTCAATCCTCAAATGATTCTTAGATTGCTTGCCAACAAAGATGTCTCTCGATCTTGACACTGGAATTCAATGTAAAAATCTTGAATGATATTTTGTACTGATATGACTTTCTACTGTCCCATAACACTGTGTAGTGACTTCGCTGTATATTAACTTCTTTTCTACAGATGTTTGAGCTACGAGATGAATTAATTGAAAAAGTCAAAGCCTATCAGGAGCTATCTTATATGATGTTGGTAGCCTGTGAAAAAATATGTCTTTTTTCTTATACAAACTGATAACAAGACTTGCTTTCACAATTACTATTTACTTTTTTGTGCATATAATACCTGTATATTATACTCATATTTAAAAGTGACCAGACAGTGTTATTTAATAGAAACTACATACATTTTTTATGTCTCTCTGGACCCTTTGATTCTAATTAAATTTACAGTAAGTTAGCAGTAATAGACTACTCTTTTCAACTATGAATAAAAATGTACATTGAAGTACAAGATGACTCCTGTTTTTAATATATTTTCCTCACTATATTATGCATTTATTGTAGTAAACTTAGAAACCACATGCATCTTGAATGTTCCTGAATTCTTCAGATTTTGGAAGATTACCCCCCTATTTCATACACAAATAAAAGTCTTAAGCTACATGACTATAGGAAACCTGGTCCTTCCCCTAAACATTTCTGAGCAACCCAGGCGAGGGTTTAAATGTTCTGCAAGTGTACCCAAGCGATGCCACTGCCCACTGCAGACAGCTGCTCTGGGCTTCCCCACCAATGCCCCTGACTCCAATTACCTCTCACCCCTGCCGCTCACTCCACACTGCCTCTTCCCAAAACAGGAACTCGGCTTCGCTTTTGATTCTGCAAGCAAAGTTGAAACAAACCTTTGTAACTAACAAATGTTACTAAGGTTTTGTGGTAAATATACTCCGGAACAGAAAAGCTTAAAGTAGGTCTCAGGTACTAATGGGTCCAGAGACATTCTGAATCCTCCTTCACAGGCTGGTCTCCATCAGACTCTCTCTTCTTGCTCCCCTACCTCTATCTTGTTGCTCCCAAGGAGATCTGCCCACTTTTGACTTCTTCATTGCCTCTGGTTCAGGTCATCAAAACATCCTCCACCACAGCGCAGCCAGGGAGTAAAATCCCCTTAACATGAAAATACTGTAGTCTCCACAAAGATTATTTAAAAGAACACTTTATTTTTTACATTATTTGACAGAACATTTAACATCTGAGAGTCATCTGCACTGGGATTCCAACCCCAGATCAGACTTTCCCAAAAACAGTGAATGAATCTCTCTTGAACCAACTGCTAGCACATCACAGTGTGTTCATCACAGAAATAAAAAAGGGGGGAGGGTGTTAAGTTTTATGGGAACTTTCTGTATTGCTTTTGCAATTTTTCATAGTTCTACAACTTTATTTAAAAGGAAGCAGGGAGGCTTGCTTTAGTGACATATTCCAGATTCTACTCTTAGAGATGAAGGCACAACAACATAAAAACTCATATATTTTTTTCCATTTCCATTTATCAAAGTTGAAATATAGTCTAGCCTCAGAGTGTCTATCTACTTACAAGCCAAATTTTAAGAAGAAAAGTTTACATTGCTGATCTGACTGCCTTTTCCCTTGGATGAGCATTTGAATTCCTATGCTTCATTGGACAAATGGAAATCATATTGTACAGCAGACACATTTCATAGCAACAACTTAACGTAAGCATACCCTAAGAATGACCCTATGGCTTAAGAAGAATGTGTATTTGGAGATCTGTGCTAAAGAATCCAGGAATGGCCAACCCAGAGATTCATCTCTTATCTATGAGGAACATCTGAGCCCCTAGTCCATCCTGCGGAACCCATCCCATGCAGGAGATTGAGGCCCGCTGTTTTGGATTAAATGAAGGTTGCCAAGTGGAGGTTGCTAGCAGAAGGGTGATAAGTGAAAATGTCATATAAACTGCATGCTTTTTACAAGTGGTTGCAGTCCTCCTCTCCAGCCCACTATCACTGGACTGCCCCATATGTAAGTCCCCTCAATAAACTCTGTGTCTCATTCACTGGCTTCAGGTCTCTTATTCAGCCTCTCAAACATGGTGCCCTCCCTACTGAAGTGAATGACATCAGGCACGACACATATTAGATGTTCTATAATCTAATCATAGCTATGATTTAAACTACAGACTAGTATATATTATTTTTCTCTTTCATCTTCGCCTGTGTCAAAATAACTTAATCAACTCTTTGCTCCTCCTCTGCAATCCCACTGCCATTGCATTTATTATGGTACTCTTTATTAAATAGTCTCTTCATAGAGCTTAGACCAGACCCTCCCCCATCCGCCAAAACTCTGTTTTCAATATTGTATTTCTAAAGTAAGAAATTTGAGCCTTGTTTTATCACCCTGCTTAAAATCTTGAAATAGAATAAAGACTGAGATCCAAATTTCTCATCTTGATATATAAACTCATCCATTATCTGACCCAACATAGATTATCAGCCTTGTCTCTTACACAAAATGTGTTTCTTTCTTGCTCTTATCCAAACATTGCCCCTGCTCTTTCGTGCTTATATGATTTGGGAGCTCTTCATGTATAATGCTTGTATCATCTTGAATGTTAGATACATTTCCACATTGTTTAAGACCTAAGTTCACTTATGTCCTACTAAAACTGCACTCAATATATAATTATTGGCTGGGTGTGGTAGCTCATGCCTATAATCCCAGCACTTTGGGAGGCTGAGGTGGCTGAATCACTTGAGTTCAGGAGTTTAAGATTAACCTGGCCAACATGACAAAACCCCGTCTCTACTAAAAATACAAAAAAAAAAAACAAACATCAACTGGGTGTGGTGGCACGTGCCTATAATTCTACTTGGGAGGCTGAGGCATGAGAATCAGTTGATTCTTGGGAGAATCACAGCTACTTGGGAGGCTGAGGCATGAGGATCACTTGAATTCAGGAGGTGGAGTATATTAGGCTGTTTTCACACTGCTAATAAAGACCTATCTGAGATTGGATAATTTATAAAAAATAAGAGGCTTAATGGACTCACGGTTCCACATGACTGAGGAGGCCTCACAATCATGACAGAAGGCAAAGGAGGAGCAAAGGCAAGTCTTACATAGCAGCAGGGAAGACAGAATGTCCAGGGGAACTCCCCCTTACAAAACCATCAGATATCACGAGACTTATTCACTATCATGAGCACAGCACATGAAAGACCTCCCCCCATGATTCAATAACCTCCCATTGGGCCCCTCCTATAACACGTGGGAATTATGACAGCTACAATTCAAGATGAGATTTGGGTGGGGGACACAGCCAACCATATCATTCTGCCCTGGCCCCTCCCAAATCTCATGTCCTCTCATTTCAAAACACAGTTATGCCTTCCCAACAGTCCCCCAAAGTCTTAACTCATTCCAGCATTAACACAAAATCCCAACTCCAAAGTCTCATCTGAGACAAAGCAAATTCCTTCTGCCTATGAGCCTGTAAAAATCAAAAGCAAGTTAGTTACTTTCTAGATACAAGGGGAGTACAGGCATTGGGTAAATACTTCTGTTCTAAATTGGAGAAATTGGCTAAAACCAAAGGGCTATAGGCCCTATGCAAGTCTGGAATCCAATGGGGCAGTCATTAAACCTTAAATTTCCAAAATGATCTCCTTTGACTCCATGTCTCACATCCAGGTCACACTGATGCAAGAGGTGGGCTCCCACAGCCTTGGGCAGCTCCACTTCTGTGGCTTTGCAGGGTACAACCTCCTTCCCGGCTGCTTTCATGGGCTGGCAATGAGTGTCTATGGCTTTTCCAGATGCACAGTGCAATCCGTCAGTGGGTCTACCATTCTGGCGTCTGGAAGATGGTGGCCTTCTTCTCACAGCTCCACAAGTCAGTGCCTCAGTGGTGACCCTGTGTGAGGACTCCAACCCCACATTTTCCTTCTCCACTGCCCTAGCAAAGGGTCTCCAAGAGGGCTCCACCCCTGCAGCACACTTCTGCCTGGACATCTAGGTGTTTCCATACATCCTCTGAAATCTAGATTGAGGTTCCCAAACCTCAGTTCTTGACTTGATGCACCCACAAGTTCAACACCACATGGAAGCTGCCAAGGCTTGGGGCTTGCACCCTCTGAAGCCACAGCCTGAGCTGTACCTTGTCCCCTTTTAGCCAAGGCTGGAGCTGCTGGTAGGTAGGGCGCCAAGTCCCATGGCTGCAAACAGCAGTGGGGCTTTGGGCCCCACCCAGGAAACCATTTGTTCCTCCTAGCCCTCTGGAAGGATGGGAGGGGCTGCTATGAAGATCTCTGACATGCCCTGGAGACATCTTCCTCATTGTCTTGGTGATTAACATTTCAGCTCCTCATTACTTATGCAAATTTCTGCAGACAGCTTCAATTTCTTCCCAGAAAATGGGATTTTCTCTTCTATCACATCATCAGGCTGCAAATTTTCCAAACTTTTAAGTTCTGCTTCCTCCTGAATGCTTCTCCACTTAGAAATTTCTTCCCCCAGATATATGCTAAATCATCTTTTTCAAGTTCAATGTTCCACAGATCTCTAGGACAGGGGCAAAATGCCACCGGTCTCTTTACTGGAGTAAAGAATGACCTTTATTCCAGTTCCCAACAAGTTCCTTATCACCATCTGAAACCACCTCAGCCTGGACTTTATCATCCATAGCACTATCAGCATTTTGGTCAAAGACATTCAACAAATTTCTAGGAAGTTCCAAAGTTTCCCACATCTTCCTTTCTTCTTCTGAGCCTTCCAAACTGTTCCACCTGTTACCCAGTTCCAACATAACTTCCACATTTTCAGGTATCTTACAGCAGTGTGCCACTGTCTGATACCAATTTACTCTTTTAGTCTGTTCTCACTCTACTAATAAAGACATACCTGAGAGTGGGTAATTTATAAAGAATACCAGGTTTAATGTACTCACAGTTCCATATGGCTGGGGAGACATCATAATCATGGCAGAAGGCAAAGGAGGAGCAAAGTCACGTCTTACATGGTGGCAGGAAAGAGAGCTTGTGTAGGGTAACTCCCCCTTACAAAGCCATCAGATCTCATGAGACTTATTCACTATCACAAGATCAGCACACGAAAGACCCACCCCATGATTCTATAACTCCTACAACAGGTGGAAATTGTGGGAGCTACAATCTAAGATGAGATTTGGGTGGGGACACAGCCAAGCCATATCACAGAGCTTGCAATGAGCTGAGATCATGCCACTGCACTCCAACAGAGGGAGACTCTGTCTCAAAAAAACATTTTTTAATAAAAAGAAAAATAGATACATATATAATTATTGAACATTTACTATGTGGAAGATATTGGTTCTACTTGGCAGAATTGGTCTTTCTACACCCTAAGAAATTTAGTATTACTTCCATTATTAGACACTGAACCCTAAATACACCTATGACATCATGAATTCTCTGAGTGCTTTGTAAATAGGAATCAAATTAGTTTTTTTGGCAATCACATTACCTTGTCCATTCTCATCAAATCTTTCTAACCTGGAGCCATAAGGTTATCATTCCCTGCCCCACACACAAAGGTAACTGTTAAGTAAAAATTCCTCATCTCGTGTCTGCTCAATGAATGTTTAGACTTGATCTCAGGCACTTATATTGACTTTTATTAAACTTAATTTTGTTTGAGTTGGTAAGTCATTTCAATCTGATAAGATCAATTTAAATGTTGATATTTTAAAAAACAACTTATTGGTTATTCTTAGATTCATGTGATCTGCAAGTATGCAAACATCTTTTCATCCAGATGCTGCAAATTACTGAATAGAGCAAGAGTTAGTAAGATATTATTGCCAAATTGTCACATCAGTCAAACCTCACGTGCTTCCTAAGAACTGAGGTGATGCATTATTTTAGATAGAGTGTCATTCTAAACCCCAGATTCAACATCTTCCTAATCTTTCTAGTGCAGTCTAATATATAAATTTTATTAAAAACATAGGTTTTTTTTAACCTGCAGTGCTCTTTGAGAATTTATATTGATTCCTAAAGATTGCCATTGCTTTGTATAAAATGTTATAAGTTATCTTAGCATCTTACTTGGAATTTCTACTAAATTCACCAATTTATGATTTGTGAAATCTGATATTACCTTTTGAAAATTTTCATGTGAATTTCCCGTTTTCAGTGTTGTAGCACCTCTCTCTTCCTCTAAGATCCTCCAAGCTCATCAAAAGCCATGATCTTATTATACCAGCAGTTTTATTTATTCAATCTTTCAACAAGTAGTTATTGAACTTCTATAATGTGCCAGGCTCTGGAGCTCACCTTATGCCAAATAGATACAATCGATCCATTTGAAGTGTCCTAATTATACATTGAGGGACCAACTAGATCTTTTCTCATTGTAAACTTGGAGCAAAAGTAAATTCATTAAGATAAATTTACATTATAGTGCCACAAAAAAAATGAACAGAACCAGAAAGCATTTTTTACAAAAATTAACAGAACAGTGTGATAGAGGGGGAAAGGATGTGAGATCATGGTGCCCTACCTTCCATAGGGTGGCCAGAAAACATCTCTCTGAAGAAGCAGCATCTGAGCTGAGACCTGAAGAACGAGGAGTCAGTGATGCAGAGAACCTCAAGAGATGCCTTCCGATCTGAGAAAAGAGTAAGTGCAAAGGCCATGAGATGGGAAAGAGGTGAACAATGTTCAGGGAACTGAGAGGAGCCCTCTGTGTTTGAGCCTAGTAAGTTTAGGAGAGAGGCTTGGGACTGGACAGGTGGAAGGTAGGAGGTAGCTGGATTATTCAGAGCCTTGTAGGTCAAGGCAAGAAGTTGGGGTCTTATTCACTAGGAAACCATGAGAGGGTGTTAGGCATTAATAGCAGTGGGCAAGCCTAATCACCTCAATACCACCTCTTTGCGTATAAAATACCAGCAAATACTAGGAACTGCATGTATCTTTAAAAACCAGAATTCTTGGCAAAGAACAAGGGCACTGCACTCTTCCTCTGCTTGAGCAGAAATTAAATTTAATGTCATTCCTCCCAGCTTGTGCCATCTTAATCCTTTGAAAATACACAGATACCAATACAGAGCAAAGTATGTGCTTGCTCAGCTCACTGACACGTAATAATCTGACATTAGTCAATATGTTGGAAAAAGAAATTCAATCACAAAAGACATCTTTGCTTCCAGATTATGTAGAAATGACTTCATTAAGTTTGCTTTCAAAGAGTGTTTTTTCTGAAAAGCTGATGTCTCTTTAAATGGTTACATTAAAGAGCTCTAATGAAGACTTACATGAACTGAAGTATCAGCACTAATGGTGCTTGATTCTGTCTTTGTCATTTTGGTGATGAAAAATAAAAGAAGACTGGAATCTCTCGTTAATGCAATCCTTTTAGAGCTCTTTAATTGAACGTGTCTTTAAGGGACAAAGTGTCCTGGTGAATAAAAAACAGCTCAAGCAATTTCCTTCAGTTGCAGGCATTGGTACAGAGCAAATATGTTCAGAAAAAAGAGGAGTCAGTAGCTGGAGTTGAGGAGCCACTGAGACCCTGGGCCCATACCCAGCGCTGTTCCCCTCACAACTCACCTTTCTTCTCTTTTCTTCTTCTTCTGTTTTTTTCTTTTAGACAGTCTCACTTTGTCGTCCAGGTTGCAGTGCAGTGGCATGACCTCAGCACGCTACAGCCTACATCTCCCAGGTTTAAGTGACCCTCCTTCCTCCCAGAGTAGCTGGGATTACAGGCATGCACCACCACACCCAGCTGTATTTAGTAGAGACGGGGTTTTACCATGTTGGCCAGACTGGTCTCAAACTCCTGACCTCAAGTGATCCACCCACCTCAGCCTCCCAAAGTGCTGGGATTACAGGCATGAGCCACCACTCCCAACCACTTCTCTTTTCTTCTTTACTTTTCTTTCCTGTATCTCTGATCTCTCTGTATTTCTTATACTTGGGGATGCCCCTCTCTATGTTACTTTAGTGCCGGTTCTACTATTCATTTACTCCATATTTTTGAATCAGTGAAACTTCCCAGGGACTGAGTTCTCTTGCCTTTATATAAAGAGATGATGACACCTGTCCCATTGGGTTGCTACAGAAAACAGACAACACAGGCCGTGACATATTGATAAGTCCCCTCCAAGTGTTAGTGTTCTCTCACCCTCACCCATCCCACCCTTTCAACTTTCCCTTTTCTCCTCTTCCCCTGTCCATGCCATAGGTCAAGTTTTTCATGTAGCCATGATTCACTCTACCTGTGGCCTGTGGGTTCCAAGGGCTGGAGGCCACCAGTATAGAGTTTATACACTCGAAAGTATATTCTAGCATGCAAATTCTTTCAAAAGAATTCTTTCAAAAAGAATTACCTAATCCCTTCTGCTAGTTAAAGGCAAGATTTTTTTTTTAGTTGGGGAAAGCTGCATAACGAAGTTGAATCCTATACTTGCCTATACTTGCCTTCGTGCATAAGAGTAATCTGTCATCAAAGGCCAATCCGAAAGGAAAACTAACATCCAGTTAATGAGGGCGTAAAACTCAAGCTTTCTTGAGTAGCTCTCCTCCAAGCAGATTCAGGGACCCAGTCTCATTCTGTGTTCTGGTTTTGTGAAAGCCTAGGACACTGAAGATTTTGTTTTGTTTTGCCTCTAGGTACAAAAGATAAAAGAGTGAAAATAGAAGTGATTGCATGGGGAACTTTTTAGGGGCCAGGCCTGGAAGTAGTTCTCATTACCTCTTTCTACTCACATTCCTCAGGCCAGAACATAATCATAGTATCTCACCAGACAGCAAGGAAAGCAGAAAAACAGGATCTAGCTGTAGCCCAAAAAGAAAAGGAAATAGAATATAGTGAACACATAGCAAACTCTGCCACACAACCTTTTATTACGAATAGTTTTATTTAGTATTTTTTACATTGTAATGTGTATTTGATGTATTAGGATTTTACCAACACTTCAGAAAATTGGAAAATTAGGAGAAAAAGAAAATGTACTCAAACTTTAAGTTTCCATAGAATAATAGTAACTGTCTTAATCTTCATCCTCTGTGCATGTTACAAAAATAATATGTCAACCAGGAGAGTAAATAATGCCACCACAACATTATTCTCTAGGGGCACCGTATGGCCCCCTTTATCCTGGCACTAAAGAAATCTCTCACATGTCCTGTTTCTCCTTTTCAGCCTTCTATGGCCCCTTTGTCTCTCCAGCCTTTTTGCTAATGAATCACTCTTGTCCTTGGCCTCTGGTATTTGTTCTGGTTGGGCCTGATGTTGGGGTTGGAAGGATGGAAATGAGAAAAATACTATGCTAAAAGAGTCCTAGTAACTTTCTCTTCTTTGAGCTGCATTACCTAAGGCAGCCTATGTTACCTTGTGACTTAGAGAAATGAATGAGGCAGATAAGGGGGTAGAAGTAATTACCTTTTCTCATTCAGATAATTTCTGCCCGTAAAAGCAAGTTGAGAGCCAGGAAGAAAAGCACAAATGAAAGAAGCGTGCCCCATATCTTATAAACCATCTTATCTAACTTGAGGTCACTGGTTCAATGCCCTTACATTATTCCAGAGCCTTTTATAAGCTCTTTAAATACATTAATTACTTTGGGAAGACTTTAAATTGGAATATTAGTAGTGTAGATTTGTCACTATGTGTTAATATTAAAGATGCACATACCCTTTGACCCAGAAATTTTTAGAAAGTTGTCCTGCAGATATACCCACATATGTGTAAAAAAGTCATTCACTGCTTTCATTGAAGCATTTTGGTAGTAAGAAAAGATTAGAAACAACCCAAATGCCTACTAGGGGAAAACTGCTTACATAAATTATGGTACTGCCATGCAATGGGTCATTATGCAGCTATCAGAAAAGAATGGAATCTGTATGCTGGAGTATTTCCAAGATAGAGTAAGGGGCAAAGCCACATGCAGAAAGTAGATGCAGTATGCCACCATGCTCGTGAAAAGTGGGGAAGGGATTGTATGATGATTTGTCTAAGTGTACAACGTGTCACGAATGATGTAAAAGATATCAGTTGCACTGGTCATCTCTGGGAAAAAGGATTGAGTGGCTAGGAGCCATAGATCAAGGAAGGAGACGTTTTAGGCTTTCCTCATAAAACCTGTTTGGAAACTTCAAGTTCATTCATTCATTCATTAGATGTTATGGTCTTTAACCAGCAGTGTCAAAGGCTGCTGAGGGCAGAGTTTCAGCTCCTCATTTGAAACGGAACATTCCAGAGAAGGAGCATCTCCTTGAAGGGAATCTGATTAAGGCATTAACCGAGAGAAGAGAAATGTAACCTACATTTCCTCCATCTCCATCTGGAGAGTCCTTTCAGGTGTCATCTTAGGAAAATCTAGGTTTTCCCTTTACAAGGAAAGTAGCGTTTTATTTCATGGAAAATCAGACTCTGCTTTCTTATAGTTGTTTCAGCTTGGCTCAAGCTCGGGAAAGTAAATAGCAAAAATAGGTGAACCATAAAATTAAGCCTACATCATTGGGGTGTTAACTAAGGCCATTAAATTTGTCACTTGGGATCTAAATATTGGCGTAGGACTTTGATGATACTGTGAAATTGTACCTAAAGTAGACTAATCCAGAATAATAATATAGTAAACAATATGATTGAAAAATTTGAAAAGCTACTTAAGCTTTCCAATTGGTATTTACATTTGCACATTCCCATCCTTAATGACATAAAATGAAATAGCTCTACAGATGCTTAATGCATCAGGGCTCAGTGAATCTGGAGGAAAAGCAGATGGCTTACGTATATCTGAGAGCATTTTAATATTAAGCAAATAAACTCCAATTAGATGGGTGTGGCAGAAGCATATCCTGTTGCATGCTTAATGGTGAGAAGTGGATATTTCAAATGTCTGTCCTCTGTACTTTACAAGAGTTTATTCAAAATGGCTGCAGGGTAAGGGCTGGGGAATTAAACAAGGCTAAGAAGCAAGACAGTAGAGGAATGAGAATTCATACAGTGGAATAGATGAATGCTACAGTAGAAGCTGCTCAGCTGGTGCCTGAGAGGGAAGGGAGGACCTTTGTTCACACTGCTCTGTGTCTGTTGTGCTGAGCTGGGACTAGGGTTGTTGCTGAACTAAAAACAAAGAAAAGCTAAACTGATCTGTATCAGAAATGTCATAGAGATATGTGGTAGAAGGAAGATGACGGAAATGGTAAACACAAGGGGGAAGAAGGAAAGGTAGGTTGGGAGTTTACAGATGTAGGAAGGAAAAAAGGCTAGAGTGACATAAGAAACTTTAAGAAGAGTGGACAATCAATTCAGAATTTATATGTAAATCAAAACATCAAGTTGTTCACCATAGATATATAAAATTTCTATTCAATTATACTTCCATAAAGCCAAAAATATTTAAAATATTAGAAACACTATAATAGTTTTCAAAAGAGAGGTACCCAAATCAGCAGCATCAGCATCACCTGGGAGCTTGTTAGAAATGCAAATTCTCAAGCCTCACCTCAGACTGAATCAGAAGCTCTTGGGTGGGCCCAAAAGTCTGTGAACAAGCTCTGCAGGTGATTCTTATGCACTCTCAAGACTGAGAACCACTGGTCCACACCTTCTATTTAACATGATAACCAGGTTGACCTATGTTATAAATATTCCCATTGAACATAAAAGTGATGTAAAATTGCTAGAAGCTGTCTGTATTGGTCTTTTTTTCACACTGCTAAAAAGATACTACCTGAAACTGGGTAATTTATAAAGGAAAGAGATTTAATTAACTCATAGTTCTGCATGGCTGGGGAGGCCTCAGAAAACTTACAATCATGACACAAGGCGAAAGAGAATCAAGGCACAGCTTACATGGTGGCAGGAGAGAGACAGAGTGTACAGGGGAAATGCTGCCCCTTTTAAAACCATCAGATCACATGAGAGCTCCCTCACTATCATGAGAACAGCATGGCGGAGACCACCTCCATCATCCAATCACCTCCCATCAGGTCCCTCCCTCAACACTTGGGGATTACAATTCAAGACGAGATTTAGGTGGGGACACAGCCAAATCATATCATTCTGCCTCTGCCCTTCCAAAATCTCCTGTCCTTTTCACATTTCACAACCAATCATGCCCTCCCAACAGTCCCCCAAAGTCTTAACTCATTCCAGCATTATCACAAAAGTCCAAGTCCAAAGTCTCATCTGAGACAAAGTAAGTCCCTTCCACTTATGAGCCTGTAAAATCAGAAGCAAGTTAGTTATTTCCAAGATACAATGGGGGGTACAAGTATTGGGTAAATGTTCCTATTCCAAATGGGAGAAATTGGCCAAAACAAAGAGGCCACAGACACCATGCAAGTCCAAAACCTGATGGGGCAGTCATTAAATCTTAAAGGTCCGAAATGATCTCCTTTGACTCCATGTCTCACACCCACGGCATGCTGATGCAAGGGGTGGGCTCCCACGGCCTTGAGCAGCTCCTCCTCTGTAGCTCTGCAGGGTACAGCCTCTGCGGCTGCTTTCACAGGCTGGCGTGGAGTGCCTGCAGCTTTTCCAGGGACATGGTGCAAGCTGTCGGTGGATCTACCATTCTAGGGTCTGGAGGATGGTGGCCCTCTTCTCACAGTTCCACTAGGTAGTGCCCCAGTTGGGACTCTGTGTGGGGGCTCCAGCGCCACACTTCCTTTCCACACTGCCTTAGCAGAGGTTCTCCCCGAGGCTGTCTTATGAAGACCAGCTTGGGAGGCAATAGAACTGTTTACTGAAAGAAATATTAAGAAAAAAATTCCTTCCCCCACCCCACCCAGCTTTCGAAAAAAGTTGCTTCTGGCACATTTCTAGAAATTAAGCTCCAAATAAAATTTATAAATTGTAGATGGAAAGTGATAATAAAGACAGGCAGGTGATGATGGGAGTGTATTTGGATTAACTTCTGAAAAAACAAAAAACTAGAAATTTTCAGGGAGATTTTAAAACCACGGCAGTAAGAATGAAGAGGTGAACAGAAAAAAAATTTGGGTTTGTTTTAATTAAAAAGCTAAAAGGTCAATAATACACAAGGCACCTAAATAAAAGTGATAAAGAAAAACAAATTAAGAGGATTTGGAACTCATGATTCACTTGAGGGTCACCTTGGTAGTAGTGAGGTGTAATGGAGTGAGAAGAGCCTGAGTTTTCAGTCAGTGTTCAGATCCACCAGCTGTAAATTATATCATTCTGGATAATTCACTTAACATTAGGGATTAACATGCTTTCATTTGTTCTTACTTTGCTCTATAGTGGGAGAAGTAAAGTGTTTAATTAGGGCTATTATTAGTTTTCAATTTACCAAATAAATGAGCTCTTTTCTTTAAAAAAAAAAAAAGAGGAAGAAGAGGAACAATGTCCAGTGTGTTACAAAATCTGAGCGTATTTTTGACAATGCAATAGCCCCCTCCTCCAGAACCTCATAAAAATAAAAACTTCGACTAAAAAGACTTGTGTTACTCCTTAGGGCTTTTTGAAGTCAGATTTATGGGTTTTTCTGTGTATGGTACTGGGTTGACATGAGGTTTGAGTTGGAAGCAAGAAAGCCTCATGTTATTTGGGTTGAATTATTAAAATTGAGACTATGAGCCCAGTACATTTTTTCCAGTATATTTCATGTTTAGGGCCATTCACATCAGCACTCATTTGCTGTTTGTGGTTAGAGGCTTTACACCCCCTTGTGTCTCCAAGTTCTTGTCATCTATTTTATGAAAGAGGCCATAGGGACACTGTCTTCTATAATGGTGTCAAATATTAGTCAGTGGGTTAAGTTGTAAAACGAGTGCATAAAGCAAAAGCTAAGTGTAGTCGTTTTTCTTCCTCTCTCTCTCTCTCTCTCTCTTTTTTTCCCCCCACAGGGAGGGATGGAGTCTCACTGTGTCACCCAGGCTGGAGTGCAGTGGCCCGATCTCAGCTCACTGAAACCTCTACCTCCTGGGTTCAAGTGATTCTCGTGCCTCAGCCTCCCAAGTAGCTGGGATTACAGGCACTCACCACCAAACCCAGCTAATTTTTGTATTTTTAGTAGAGACGGGGTTTCACCATGTTGGACAGGCTGGTCTCGAACTCCTGACCTCAAGTGATCCACCCGCCTCGGCCTCCCAAATTGCTAAGATTACAGGCGTGAGTCACTGCGCCTGGGTGCTTTTCATTTTTCTATCACTTACACTGTACAACTGCTGATCTCTCACCAGTCCTGTTGCTGGCAGGGGTTTGGCTGATATGCATGGATTCCGTGATTTGGGAAGATTTTCTGCCATCCAGTTTTCTTGAGGATGATTGTCATGCATATTTTTTCCTTTCACTATGGTGGTTGGTCCATTTGTCTTTCAGTGATAACTTGAAAGATGTTTTAAAAACTACTACTGCATCATGATCCCACCACCTCAAACTGGATGAAATTTCCTGCTTGATAAACCAACTAAGACTAAAAACTAGCAGTTAGTGATATCAGAAAAGAAATAAAAGAGTGTGTCTTCCATTCAAACAGTGTGAGGTGATATCTCATTGTGATTTTAATTTGCATTTCCCTAATAATTAGTGATTTTGAGCAGTTTTTCATGAACCTGTTGGCCTTTTCTAATTTTTCTTTTGAGAAATGTCTGTGCAGGCCCTTTGCTCATTTTTAAATTGGGTTATTGATTTTCTTGTTGACTTGTTTGGGGTCCTTATATATTTTGAATATTAATCCCTTATCAGATGTATGGTGTGTTAGTCTGTTTTGCATTGTCATAAAGGAATACCCAAGGCTGGGTAATTTCTGAAGAAAAGATAGTCGGTTATTTGGCTCATGATTCTGCAGGGTGTACAAGCAACATGGTGCCAGCACCTGCTCAGCTTTTGGAAAGGACTCAGGAAGCTTTTACTCATGATGGCAGACAAAGCGGGAGCAGGCACATCACACAGCAAGAGTGGAAGCAAAAGAGACACCATGCTCTTTTAAGCAATCAGCTCTCAGGTGAACTAATAGAGTGAGAACTCACTCATTTCTGTGGGGAGGGCATCAAGCTATTTATAAGGGATCCATCCTCATGACACAAACACCACTATCTCCCACCTCTAACACTGGAGATGACACTTCAACATGAGGTTTGGAGGGGACAAATATCAAAACTCTATCTTATGGTTTGCAGATTTTTTTTCCATCCATGAGTTATCTTTTCATTTTGTTAATTGTTTGCTTTGCTGTGCTGAAGCTTTTGTTTAATGAAATCCCATTTGTCTATTTTTTGCTTTTGTTGCCTGTGCTTTTGGGAACCTGTCTAAAAAATTATTGCCCGGAGCATTGTTGTGAAGCTTCCCCTATATATTCTTTTAGTAGTTTTACAGTTTCAGATATACTATTTAAGTCTTCAATCAATTTTGAGATTATTTTTTAATATGATGTGAGATGGAGATCCAATTTTATTCTTCTGAATGTGGATATCTGATTTTCCCAGCACCATTTATTGAAGAGACTGCCCTTTCCCCATTGTATGTTCTTGGCACCTTTGTCAAAAATCAATTGACTATAAATGTGTGAGTTTATTTGTGGTGTTAGTCAGAAGGTAGAGAAAAGGGACCCCTTATATATTGCTGGTAGGACCGCACATTAGTACAGCCATAATGGAAAATAGTATGGAGGTGCCTCAAAAGACTAAAAATAGAACCACCATATAATCCAGCAATTCTGCTTCTTGATACATAGCCAAAAGAATTGAAATACATATGTTGAAAAGATAGTTGCACTCTCATGTTTACTGCAGCATTATTCACGATAGCCATGATACGGTCTCAACCTAAATGTTCATCAGTGAATGAATGGATACAGAAAATGTGGTATATATACACAATAGAATACTACTCAGCCTCTAAAACGAAAGAAATTCTGTCATTTATGACAACATGAATGAAGCTGATGCACATGATGCTAAATGAAGTAAGCGAGGCACACAAAGACAAATACTGCATGGTCTCACTTATACGTTGAATCCGAAAGAAGCCAAATTCATAAAAGTAGGGAATAGAATGGTGGTTACCAGGAGTGGGGAGGGAAAGTAAGAAAGGAAATGGGGAGTTACTGGTCAAAAGGAGCAAAATTTCAGTTAGGCAAGAGAAAAAAGCTTTTCGTCGTTGTTGTTTCTTGGTTTTGGGTTTGTTTGTTTATTTATTTATTTTGAGATAGAGTCTCGCTTCCTCATCCAGGCTGGAGGGCAGTGGCGTGATCTCTACTCACTGCAACCTCTGCCTCCCAGATTCAAGCAATTCTCCCACCTCAGTCTCCCAAGTAGCTGGCACTACGGGTATGTGCCACCATCCCTGGCTAATTTTTCTATTTTTAGTAGAAAAGGGGTTTAGCCATGTTGCCCAGACTGGTTTTGAATGCCTGGACTCAAGATATCCACCTGCCTCAGCCTCCCAAAGTGCTAGCATTACAGGGGTGAGGAATAAGTTTTTGAGATCTATGGCACAGCAGGGTGACTATAGCCAGTAATAGTGTGTGATATATTTCAAAATTGCTAGAGAGTACATTTCAGACATCTCACTTAAAAAATGATAAGTAAATGAGGTGATGGATGTTACTTAACTGAATTTAATCATTTCACATTATATACATACATCAAAAGATCACATTATACTCCATAAATGTATACAATTATAATTTTACAATTAAAAATAATATTAATAATAAAAATATTTTAAGGAGCATGTCTTCCTAGTGCCAAAGGGTTTCCAAAAGCAAAGAGGGACAACCACACCAAATGATGGATCAAGTTACACAGGGACTTGGGACATTGGATTCAGCCACCTGGAGGTCATTGTTAACCTTGACAAGAGTAATTTCTATGGAGCACAGGGCTGAAAACACCAAAGTCCTGTGGAATAGATTTGAGAGAGGATAGGAGGGGAGAAACGAGAGTCATCAAGTATAGATGACTCTTTAGAGAAGGTTTATTGTACAGGTATACAGCAAATTAAGGAGATAATGAGAGAATGTGCAGAGTCAACAGAGGACTTTTAAAGGTAGGAGGTACTATAGTATGTAAGCGTGATTACCGGAATGAGTCTGGAGAGACATAAATATTGATGATGTAGGAGGAGGGGCCATTTGCTTGCGTGATGCCCCTGGATAGCAGAAGAGGGAAAGGATCTGGCGCACAGTACAGGAGGTGGTCTCAGATGACAATAAGTGATTGGCCAGAGCTTCAGGTAAGGAAGGGAGAGAATATGTGTACAGATGACAGTGGGGGAGCACTGAACAGTGGGGCTTGTTGGGGGTTCTCTTCTAATCCTTTTCAGTATTTCTGAGCTAACAGAAGGAAATTCATCATCTTACAGTGAGGAGAGAGGAAAGGTGTTGGAGATTTGACAGGAAGGGTAAGAAGCAGTTACTGAGGAGAACGAAGAAGAAAACAGACTAGGAAAGTGTGTTCAGATGGTGCAGTAGCACTGAGGGCCTGCTTATGGTAGTGCCAAAACCAGCTCAGTCCTCTTCAGATGGGCACCAAATGAAAGAATTGGTTTGCATTTAGGGGCCATTTATACACAAAATACAGTGTTTTATTTTTTATCATTACAGCTTTTTCAATAGTTTTTTGCTGATTGTGCACAAAGGAGTTTGAGAAAATTGAGAAATTAAATGCACATCTGATGGTATCCACTGACCTTCCCTTTTTACTGATATTTATTCACGTAAGGATTATGGTTCCAGACTCACATTCAGTGTGGCTCTCAACATTATCCTGCTGTCAGCAGCCTGAGTACATAGATGAGTGGAAAGCATGTACAGGAAGACTTAACCATGTATACTTCTGGTAGGTGACACTTAAGTAGAACAGGCAAATATTAAAGAAAAAAATATTTAAATTTCCTAGAAGCAGGTGACATTTCTTCCATTTGTTTCACAAAATTTCACAAGTGAGAAAAATCATGAAAAACTTGGTCCTTGATCTTTTTTACCTCTTGAAAATGATGCAACATTTCTTTCTACTTTACAAGGTGAATTTTTTTTGAATGTTTTAAATCTCAAAGTTCAAACAATGGCATCGAAGCGCCAGGCTGGAGCTCACCATAGGGAGCCAGCTGGCGTCCTGTGCCCTGGGTGGCGCTGAGGCTCACGCTGTACACGGCGCACAGGGACCGTTCCAGAGCTCAGGGAGAGGCTTTGGTCCCAAATATGGACCACAGGCACAGGATGCACTGCTTATTCCTTAGACTTTATACACTCAAATGCTTTCCATCAAGAAATACAGTTTAAATTCCAGGCTTTGAGTTAGGCACAGGGGCTACAGAGTAAACAACTGTGGTCCTTCCTCCTCAAGAGCTAACTCCCAGTCCAGTGGAGAAGAAAGGTATTAAATTAGCGAGCTCCATGGAAGGCTAGAAGAGCCTGCAAAAGTCAAAGTCTGTATGGAGGCAAGTGTCGGAGAGGGCCAAGGTAAATTTCATGGATCCTTTCAGAAGGAGTGTGGTGAAGGGGAGGATTTGGATTACAAAATGTCTTATCTCCAACTGTGTAGCTTTAGGCAGGTCACAGTCTCTGAGCATCCATTTTCCCATTTGCATAATGGGGGTAGTAGTAATAATAATAATATTAAGCTACAAGAGGATGTGCTGATTAAATGTTTATCAGCTGCCCTGTACCAGGGCTTTTCAAGTGCTCAGCAAATGTCAATTCCCTTCCCATGTTTCTGCCCTTGTATATTTGAATTCTTTAACAATAAGCTGGAGATAAATGTTTTCAGATTAGACATGGAAAAATTAAGATAAACAGAGAGAGTTCAATTGCAAGTTAAAAGTCGTGCCTCTGGAATTAGTTGAAGGTTTATAATTAAGAGAAAGTTTCTACAAAATAACTGGCCTATAGTCTTCACAAATGTCAAGGTCATAAAAGACAAAAACTGAGGAGCAGATTAAGGACTATGGAGACATGAAAATTCAATGCAACTTGTGATTCTAGACCTGAAAATACTTTTTTATTTGCATAGAGGACGATGTCAGGACAATGTGTAAAATTTTAATAAGGTCTGTTGATGTTGATAATTATGCAATATTATGTAAGAGAATGTCGTTGCTTTTAGGAAATATACATTGAAGTATTTAGGTGTAAAAGGCAACACATCTGCAATTTAATCTCAAGTGGTTAAAAATAATATGTATATATGCGTCGGTGAATATACACACACACCACACACATACACAGAGAATAGAGAATAGGAGAGAAAGAAAATAATAATGCAAATGTGTAAAATGTTAACATTTGGGTGTGGGTGAAGGGAGTAGGAATTCTTTGCACAATATTTGCAATTTTTCTGTAAGGCTAAAATTATTTCAAAATAAAGAGTTTCCATTATAAAAGGCAAAATAAATGACTTTTAAGTCATAATGATTCAGGAAATCCTATAGAAAAAAAATCTTAATTAGCAGCCAGGCTTTAGAATGGAAACACGTTAAAATGACCCAAGCAAGAATCCTGGCAAGGTTCTCAGGATTCGTGAAGCCCTAATTAGAAGTGATGAGACCTGAACTGGTAATACCTTGACACACTCTCATTAGCTCAGCATCAGTTCTTGCCTTAAGGTACAGTTCAACAGGAGGGCACCCTTTGTGTGGTTTCTGGGCACCCTGAGACCCTTCATAGTTTATCAGGCCTTTCTGTTTGAAAGCAAAGAAAAGGTAAAAGCTTAATTGTATAGCAGAGCAGCAACAAAGCACACACAACTGATCCTACATGTAAATAGCTGGTTTGGGATCATGCCTTCCGGAAAACTTCATACTGTGATGATCACCGCTTGGAATGCTTTTATTCATGTAAAGCAGAAGTCTGTAAGCCTTAACCAGGCTACTTTAATTATACCATTTCAACGTCAGAATGATTCGGCCCCCTCTTAATTTAATGTGCACAATTTTTTTATTTCTGAAAAAATCCATTACATAAAATATGGAAATATTCATATGTACAAAAATATAAATTAATAGTTGTATTATATTTACATACAATATATAATTGTGTATTTATGCATAAATATATATAATAAGCCCTTAGGAATTAATTTTAAAATTGCTAGAATTAATAAATGGCTCAATAAAAAGAACAGGTATAAAATTCACAGAAAAACATATCTGTGGAATGCTAGTAAACAGACTCCCGACTATCACATCCCTAAAAAATCTGTTAAAAATTTTTAGAGATACTCTTCTGATAGGTTCAAGGGGTGTATGCTTAAAACTTTCTGTTTAAGATAGTATATAAATTAATCCCATTGAGAAATACCAATAGATAATGAAATAACTAATCCAATGAGAAATGTATCATATAAAAAACTACTTAGCTGAACTAGGAGATATAAAAGACACTTTGTGTATTGCCATATCAAAAAAGCCAAACATGGTAAAGATATGGGTTTTTTTCAAACTAATACATAGGCTTATTGTATTTTCAATAAAATACATATTGTGGGGGAGAGGGGAAATTTTGAGAAAATAATCCTAAAATTCATCTTAACATTTAAATAGGAAAAGATATCAAAACAAATTCTTTAAAAGAAAACCAATAAGGGAGAGTCAGTCCTATATTAAAATATGTTACAAATATATTGCAATTAAATGAGAGGTATTGGCATAAGAATAAGCATAAATCAATGAAACAAAATTGATGGCAGAAAACAGACAACAGTGTTTACAATAATTCCTTATATCCTAAATAGACAGCATCATGAATAACTGGAGAAAGATTATTTGACAATGATTCTGGAAAAACTGGTTGTAAATATGGAACAAAAAATTAGTTACTAACTTCACTTTATATCCCAAAATCAACTGTGGTTGAGTTATAGAGTTAAAAATTACAATATAGAAAATCAGAAAAAAAAATAAAACAAATAAAAAAGAGGGAAATACTTTCTAGGCTTAAAGAAAGAGCTAAACGAACATTGAAAGAAAATCTAAAAATGTGGCTACATAAAAAGAAAAATTTATTTATGTCAAGGAAAAAAGAAGACATAAAGTCAAAGAAGACTGAAATAAAAACATTTTCTATAAAGATGACAAGTAAGGGGTTAATAATGTTATGTAAAGAACTATATACCTAACTTGTTAGCTTGAAATTAGGGTAGAAGAAAAGTAAAATAAAATGAGAATTGCATACCAAAAGAAAAAAAGAACTATATACCAAAGAAGATAAACATTAAGAAACTAATAAAAAGTAAAAGAAATGAATAGTTAATTCACAATATAGATAAAACAAATATTGAGCCTAGTGTGGTGGTGTGTGCCTATAGTCTCAGCTGCTTGGGAGGCTGAGGCAGGAGGACCACTTGAGTCCAGAAGATGGATTGCTGTACTATGATTATGCTCATGAATAGCCTCTGCATTCCAGGCTGGGCAATACCAAGAGACCCTGTCTCTAAAAAAATTAATAATTAAAGAAATAAACAAATACTGCCAGGCGCGGTGGCTCACGCCTGTGATCCCCGTACTTTGGGAGGCCGAGGCAGGTGGATCACCTCAGGTTGGAAGTTTGAGACCAGCCTGACCAACATGGAGAAACACTGTCTCTACTAAAAATACAAAATTAGCCGGGCGTGGTGGTGCATGCCTGTAATCCCAGCTACTCGGCAAACTGAGGCAGGAGAATCGCTTGAACCCGGAGGCAGAGGTTGCAGTGAGCCAAAATCGTGCCATTGCACTCCAGCCTGGGCAACAAGAGCGAAACTCTGTCTCAAAAAAAAAATACTGAGCTCATTTATTATCACTAGCCATCGAAGAAATGAAGAAATGAGAGAAACAGTAATGTACCTTTCTTCATTTATTAGCATATAATGAAATAAAATGTTTCTCTTGCTTGGTCCATTCAGGCTGCTATAACAAAATACCATAGACTAGGCAGCTTACAAACAACAGAAACTTATTTCTCACAGTTTCGGAGGCTAGAAAGTCCAAGAACAAGGGTCTTGCAGATTTGGTGTCTGGTGAGGGCCTGTTTCCTGGACAGCTTCTTACTCTAACCTCACATGGTAGAAGAGGCAGTAGGTCTCTTTCAGGCCTCTTTTATAAGTACACTAATGCCACTCACGAAGGCTCCACACTAATCATCTACCAAAGGCCCCACATCCTAATACTATCACCTTGGGGATTAGGATCTCAACCTACAAACTTGTGCGTGAAACAAATATTCAGACTGTAGCAGTATTCAATAATATTCAAGGCTACTGAGGGTCTCGTAAAATTGGTGCCATAATGTGTTGCCAGACACAGTGGCTCATGCCTGTAATTCCAGCACTTTGGGACACCAAGGTGGGACGATCACCTGAGCCCAGGAGTTTGAGATCAGCCTGGGCAACATGGCGAAACCCCATCTCTACAAGAAGTAGAAAAAATTAGCTGGGCGTGGTTGCGTGCACCTGTAGTCCGAGCTACTTGGGATGCTGAGGTATGAGGATCACCTGAGCCTGGGAGGTCAAGGCTGCAGTGAGTTGTGATTGCACCACTGCACTCCAGCCTGGGTGACGAGCTAGACCCTGTCTCAAAATAATAATAAGAAGAAGAAGAAGAAAAGAAGTAATTAATTAATTACAAAATATGTTGTCAGATACACTGTAAAACATGTTGATTCTTGTGGAAAGCAACTTTGAAATTGAATCAAGAACCAAAGGTTTCCCAGTAATCCCATTTTGGAAATTAAGGAAATTATCTCAAAGTTCCTGCTCAGGACCCAGGGCAGGATGTCACTTGACACTGGTAGCCCAACCTGTCAGATGCCACCATAGCTAAGGAAGACGCCGAATCAAAAAGCAGCAATGATCCCTAATCCCTGTGGGTCAGAGGCACCCCGGAGGTCCTTTGGGTGACCCTTTGGTTGTCCCGGGCAGTGACCAGCAGCCAGGTACGTATCTTATCAGAGGAAGTGAGGAAGTAGTCAGGGTAAAAACCATATTTCATGTGAAAGGGAAACGGGCAGCAATTGTGGCAGAGGTGTGCTTGACCAGATGCAGGGGGCTCTGGGCCCACCTGAAAGCTCTGCTTCGCTTTGGGTCTATGAATGAAGAATCCTGAACAATGAACCTGACTCAGAGGCTTCAGAATCCAGGCACAAACTGAGTGCTGGGATCAAATGTTGGCTGGCTTGGCCATCCATAAAGCCATCAGCTGTTGCTGGTAACCAGTGGAGAAGGGAATGGGGGACTTGCACTCCAGCAGATGGCATCTACCATTTTTATGAGGGTGTCACATAAATCTCACAACCATAAGAGGAGTCAAATAGAAAGAGAAGTCTAAGCAAGAACTTCCTCGGGCCATTTGGAGATCAGATATGGCACAAGTCACCTGGCCAAGGCACAGAAGGCACAGAAGTGACTGGATTAACCACCTGTTTTCTAGCTTCAATATCAGATGCTTTGACCTAACAGGCCTTCCTGAAGGGGAGGGGGGCCTGTAGGGGGAGGCGGGGTGCTACTCCTCCTAGCACCAGCTAATTCTTAGAGGTAACAAACCCTCCTGTGAGGTTGCCTTTCATAAGCAAACTAACCAATTCAGAGCCCTCTCCCCACCCCCTGCTTAATGAGCTCTTGCACTGGGGGACACTATTCCCCTGTCCTAATCATCTCAGGCGCAGGCAGGGCACCAAGTTATGCAAGTGAGCCAATCTTAAACCTGCTTAGCCTGCTCACCCTGCCTCACCCACGCTTTCTTGCAAACACCACAAAAAGGCTCTTTCAGGTGGCAGTTCGCCTCACTCTCTGTGCCTAGAACCGACCTCAGAGCCCCTCCTGTGGCCTGCATGGGTGGCTGACCTGCCCCCCTCCTCCTGGAAACTCTAATAAACTATCATTTCAATGGCAGTTGTCTCCTGATCTGTTGGCCTCACCATACCTAAATAAAAAATAAAATCTACATTTTAAAAGGGTCTCATGGGCAGAGTGTCAGCTTCCTTCCAAGCTGGCAGATTTGAGCAGTCTTGTCTCAGTGTTTTCAGGGGTCCATGGTATCTAACTGGCTCAACACTTGGACAAAGACAGCTCATGGATACAAAAGGAATCAACCCCCTCTCGATGCTTTCAGCATCTCATATGCTTATTCTGGGAGGATTTGGGTCTCAGGAAGGACACATGGTTGTCTGTCTGCTGCCAGCCCAGATGACAAGGACTGCCCAGTGGTCCCACAGCATTCAGAAGCTAAATAAAATGGTTTTTTTAAACCACTAAACTAGGAGAAGATAGAGTTATTGCACAACAAACAAGAGCTTCTGAAACCGCTTGATGTCCTAAGGTTAGCACTCCCTCAATCTGGACTTGGAACCCCTTCCTGTGGGAGGACTAGATGAACATGGAACTGAGCCTGGCAGACACTGCAAATGAGGCTCCTGCCAGCCAGGGGAAGCATTGATAGGCACACTGAGGGTATGCTGAGGAAGGCAGTGAGGTCCAGCTCCAGGAAGCTGCAGCAACATTAGGCCACTGCAGCAGACCTCATTTTCAGAAGGATTTTAAGCCAAAGCCCAAGGTAAAGGGGAGCAAGGACTTTTATGCAGCTTGTTTTTGTGCAAGTATTAGGGACTCTCAGGAAGCCTGGTCCTTCAGGGGTTTTTGTTTGTTTGTTTTGTTTTGTTTTTTCTATACACATGGGAGAGGATTCAAATGCAGTAATCACTTTCTTGCTCTTTTTGTTTGTTTGTTTTTAAATAGAGACAGAGTCTTGCTATATTGCCCAGGCTGGTTTCAAATTCCTGGGCTCAAACGATCCTCATGCCTCAGCCTCTGAAACTGCTGGGATTATAGGCATGAGTCCCGATGCTTGGCCAATTTTCTTATTCTGTAAAGCTGCACTGCTTAAGCACAAGGCCAAAATGAGGTCTCTCACCACTTCTGCCTGAACTAAACTTACCCAGTGAATGCTGGGCTGGGCAGTCAGTCTTCCCCCCATGTGGTAATGTTCTGCTCTCAGTCATGTTCTGACCACAAGGCAACAAACACTGGCACAGCTGAGCCCGAAGCTGGGGCTGCAGCCTGAACTTGTACATTACTCAGTTAATTACAAAGCCAGTCAAATCACCCCAAAGATCCACATACCCAAGGGTGCCGGATAAGAAAAAAATCCTGAATATCAATCCCTTCTGGGGGAGAGACCAGGGAGAGCATGGAAGAGAAGAGGTCTGGGGTATGCAGTGGCTGGTGGCCTAGAGCAATTCTAACCCAGGAGGCCTCAACAGGGAGCCTACACCTCAATGTTGGAAGAAGCAGGGTTACTGTCAGTCTGTGTTGGCTTTAAAGGAACCATCCTTCATGCCCAAAGGAGGCAAGCGTTTGGCAGCTTTTCCAGATGGAATGTCTTGCAGTCATTGAAAATTTTTAAACGTGTAATTCTTGATAGTGTATCTCCAAGACAGACAGACAAGCCCCTAGTCACCCTCCTGAACACCATAAAGTAAGTTGAGATCTCCATCAGACACTGGGGCACTTGTCCTGGACTCTCTCGGCTTGTGGGAACTTGCTTGCATGTCAAGCTTTCTTCAATTCCGTTCCTAATTCCAGACTCCATTGTCCAGTTACTAAATTGCTCTGGTCCTTTTGGCTCTTGCACTTTGATTCCCCAGGTGGACTTTGGCTTGGATCTGCTTCCCTGCCCCACTTTGGGCCATAAAAGTAGAATTCCTGACCTGTCTGCACCCTCGATCCACCTCCTACAGTGACCAATCCTAGCCTGCTGAGCTTAGTCACTCGGCAGGGCAATTCAACCCTCCCAGAGGGTAAAGACCCAGCAGCTCAGGCAGCCCTGCAGCAATGAGGAAACGTGCTTTTGATCTAGTTAAGTAAAAGGAGCAGAACACAAACTGTATTGGCAACTGTGTGAAAATAGGCCAAGGGGAAATAAGAAAAGGACTTCCTTAATTCAATATTTTTATTATCATCGTTACATTGTTATTGTTCTAAAGTCTATTCTAAGTTCAAATCTTGTTTTATGCGGCTATTTTCCCTCAAAACTGAGGTCAATCATTATATTTAATTATACTAACAGATTCGCATACATTATTTGTTAGGTCCTTTGTCCTTGGGTAGAGACTAGCAAAGACGAACCAAGTAATTTAGATTCTTTTAACTAGAGAAGAAAAAAAATGCAAATTCCCATCCTCACTTCATTTTACAAAACTGAAAGAGAAAGGATAGTTTTAACTATTGGCAAAGTAAAATGGCTCTTCTAGCTGCTCAAGTTGAACACTTTTATTGTGCAAATTATTAATTTTATTAAAAGTGTATGAAATGCCGGGCGCGGTGGCTCACGCTTGTAATCCCAGCACTTTGGGAGGCCGAGGTGGGCGGATCACGAGGTCAGGAGATCGAGACCACGGTGAAACCCCGTCTCTACTAAAAAATACAAAAAATTAGCCGGGCGTGGTGGCGGGCGCCTGTAGTAGATTATTAGAGACTATAAAATAAAAAGCATCTTTTCTCGGTTTAAAAACAAAGGACAATTTTAAAGGACTCAAAGTATGCAGAATATAAATAGAAACTTTCATGGCTAACGTTACACAGTTAGTAAATGGCACACATAAAACATGATCCTTGACATCCTGACTTCTGGTGCGCTTGTCCACTCTTCTCCACTGGGAAGCTGGGTGGAAGGTATGACATAAAAACTGGTTAAGAAAGAATTGTAATTTTTAGTTTGTGAAGAGTTCATTGTAATAATCCAGGAGTGACATGGCTGGTCTAAAACAAATACTATGTAGGCTTCATTAACGGAAATACAGTCTTCCCACTACCCAATGTGACCATCTAAATTCTCTTCCATTCTGAGATTCTCTAATTCCCTCAAACCCTTGAGTTTCTCCCTGAAAAACTTCTGTGATTAACCTGAATGCTGAACTATAGCAAAAGATGTTACAGTGTTATTGTGAAATTCTAAAGGGAATCTATGCTATGAAACAAACTGGCTCTAAATTAAGATTATGAGAAATTATAATAAACGTCAGAGAACTGGAAGCCTAAAGGCATGCCAAATTTATGCAAAAAGGAACAAATTCGACAGGAAAGCTAATGATTAGAAACTTTCCCTTGAATTTGGAGGGGAAACCGTGACAAGATTTAGAGTACATTATGTTGAGAAACCTTACGCTATAGAAAAAAAAATACAAACCAAGTTCATGTTCATTTGAAGCACTTCTCCTGCCCACATCCTTAGAAATGACCAAGGAATGCTTGATTAATTTGGTACCTTCCCTGCAGGCCTTCCCAGAAGCATCTCTCATTATATGAGGTGTTCGTTCTTTCTTCACCCACTCAAAGAAACACTCTACTAGCCTAGATTTTGGCCAGTTAAGCAGCAGGGGAAAGAAAATTGGAATTGTATGTACAATCTACAGATTTATGTACATGATAGCACCTGGCCCTTAATAGATGCTTAAAAGTGTTTTTATCGAGTCATCAGGACCTCTCATAGATCAGAGTGGAAAACATCCAGTATTAGGTGTAAGTTTGTGTTTATATTTAAATAAATATATATAAATAAATCAAATACAATATTTAATAAATGTAATTTACTTGTAAATGTTCCTTAGGTTTCTAACAATTTCCTAAAATCTATTATTCTAAATAATTGAACGCAAAACACAACCAGCTAAACATTAGGTTAGCTTGTTCTCTCCTGACATCTAGTGTTTCCACTACATTACTGCAAAACACCTCCGGTTTTTCTTTTTTAATGTTTACAGGTTTATTATAAAGGACATTACAAAGGACAAAGATGAAGAGACACATAGGGCAAGGTACCAGGGAAGGGGTACAGAGCTTCTATGCCCTCCCTGGGCGCACCACCCTACAGGAACCTCCCTGTGTTCAGCTATCCAGAAGCTCTCCAAACTCCATCCTCTTGGGCTTTAATGGAAGCTTCGTGAGGTCAGCATTCCTTCCCCCAGGGTATGCAGTGGGGCCCTCTCTGGAGAACCCCGGTTAGTTTTTAACTATTAAAATAAAAATGCTGGCCAGGCGCAGTGGCTCACACCTGTAATCCCAGCACATTAAGAGGCTGAGGCAGGGGGATTACTTGAAGTCAGGAATTCAAGACCAGTCTGACCAGCATGGTGAAAAACCATCTCTACTAAAAATACAAAATTTAGCCAGCTGTGGTGGTGCGTGCCTGTAATCCCAGCTACTTGGGAGGCTGAGGCAGGAGAGTCATCTGAATCCAGGAGACGGAGGTTGCAGTGAGCTGAGATTGCACCACTGCACTCCATCCAGCCTGGGGTGACAGAACGAGACTCCGTTTCAAGAAAATAAAGAATGAAAATGCTATGTGGAACAAAAATTGTATTCATTTTTGGAACAAATTTATTTAAATGAAATGAAATCCTAAGAAAACAACAAAGCTGTTTCTGAGGAGTGAAAGACCATTTTTGCTTAATTCTTCCCATAGGAGAAAATTCTTTGAAATATTTTCTTGCAATTCGATAAAAATGGAAAGACCCAGCATGTAGGTAGGCCTGCTTGATTATTGCAATGGAGGGAGGGAAGATGGGGGGAGCGCATGCAGCCCTTCTGTGCGCCAGACTCCAGGTGTGAGGACTCTCATAGGGCCATTTGTGCAATGACGGATTCGGCCTATGGACAAAGTTTTGAGGATTTCCCTACTCTGCTATGTGGAAATGGAGACACTCAACATCTCCTCATAAAATATCTTGTGCCAGCCCTCAAGATACATGAAGCTGTGCGCCCTCAGAAACATCCGGCTCAACAGAAATGAGTGCAGGGCCTGACTTTGAAGCCCAGCGTTTCTACTCCATTTGGGATATTCCACACAGGAAGAGAATTGGAAATGCTGGAGGTAACAGCTCTGGCAATCGCTCTCCAAAAACCCTTGGAAACTCAAGTCAGCTTTGGCTGGGGAAGGGTACACATTAGCTGTCTCTTCCATACCCACCCAGTCCTTCCTGTTTCTGTTCTTTCTTCTTATTCCTAATCCACACCTGCTCCCTCAGTCATACTTTCTTTCAGCCTCTGCCCTCTCCTGCTGACAGAGGGCTGTGACCTCCCTTCCTCCCCAGGTGCCCCATGTCAGGCTGTCCTCCAGGAGTGGCTATCCATCTTTAATCGCCTTCCAGACTGCTGCCCAGCAACTTCAACATGCACCTCTAATCAACGACCTCTCCTGCCTCCGCTGGTGTAGGGATGCCAGGCTTCTGAACAGCACTGCTCTCCTCACTTGCCTTCAAGCTGGCCTATCTTTCCTGCTGGTGGTGGTGGGCAGAGGCAAGGGTGTGGTCAGCTTTGAAAGAGATTCCATTCTTGGAATAAAGTGAACGAGCAAATAAAGTCTTCAAAAAAAATGATGGGAAAAACAGTAAGCTGAACATGAGCAGAAAACACATTTTCTTGCATTTGTGGTCGTCTTCTATGAAGCACAGTAAGAACCTTTGGAAGCCAGTCTTCAGGGCAAAAGGATGGAGGATGCAGCATCATGAGTAACCACAGAGTCGGATGAAGTTGTTCTTGGGAACTGCAGAGACAAGCAGTTCTGTATGGTTTCAACACAAATGGGTTGGGAAGAACCCTGGCACCGTGAGCAATAATAGCGTCACTACCTTTTTCTAGTGGTGGGAGACAAAAACTTAGCCAGACATATTCAACAGTAAGACTCAACAAAGAATCTTCATGATCATGGACAGAAACTGAATCTGCCACATTTCTAGTAAAGTTCTTTCTTGGTTAATTAAATGTATTAACTCTTCCAATTTCTATGTGCTATTTGTCCTCACTCCCCAAAGATTACGGCTTAGCTCAGTGTCTGCAGGTGATTGTTCTTCTCTTGTTGCAGGTAAAATCATCCACGATGCCCTCCAACATCATTCCCAACCATGGTTTCCTGTTTCCCCTTCTCTTGCAGAAGTTCTGGAGGCCCACAGAGAACAGATGCATAAACACCACTGACCAGACACAGCTCAGCAAGCCCTCTCTCTCTTCCTTCCAGCAGCTTGGTTGTCCTCAAGGAGTTCCTCAATTTCATACTTCTGAGGGTTATATGGGATGGTGAGGGGTGGAGGAGAGTAGCACAGATTGAAAAATACATGAATGTTGGCTGGGCACAGTGGCTCACGCCTGTAATCCCAGCACTTTGGGAGGCCGAGGCTGGTGGATCACCTGAGGTCAGGAGTTTGAGACCAGCCTGGCCAACATGGCAAAACCCCATCTCTACTAAAAATACAAAAATTAGCTGGGTGTGATGGCGCAGGCTTGTAATCCCAGCTACTCGGGAGGCTGAGGCAGGAGAATCGCTTGAACCCAGGAAGCAGAGGTTGCAGTGAGCTGAGATTGCACCATTGCACTCCAGCCTGGGCAACAAGAGAGATGCTCCATCTTAAAAAAAAAAAAAGAAAGAAAGAAAAATGCATTAAAGTGTACCAAAATAAATATATGACAGCTTTTAAATTATTTTCCATGGGAAAAAAACTTACAATTAGTGACAATTACTTACTAAGGGCCTGCTGGGCTAGACATTGTGAAAGATAAAAAGTTCAGGACAGACTCTGTTTTCAGGATGTGTACGCTTTAAATGTGAAGTTAACACAGGGCAGAAAAGTAGATACACACATACACACACATATCTATACACACACACCTACACACACACACACACATACATACACACACACACAAATACTCCTGAGACCCAAAGGAGGGAGACATCACAATGAACAAGATGAACAAATGGTAGGATTTTCAAAGATTCTTTTCTTTTTCAGCAAGGAGGATGGAGTGGGCAGGTAGGGGATGGTATTTATTTCCCAAGCAAATCAATTAGAAAAAATATTTGTATTTCAGTAAATTTATTTTTTTCAGATATAAGGCTTTTCCATGAAAAACACTCTGATTATTTATGTCTCACTATTTAATTATCTAATGTTATATAAAGTCATATACGGGATGAAGAATCAGAGCCAGTCACATTATAGAAAATAATCTGTGACTTCCTAATCTTGCCATGAGTAGCAAGTTATTCTAACAGTTTAATCATGGAATTATTCAAATTTGCTCTGTTAACAAATTGAAGACTTTCAATCAAATATGTAACACTGCTGAAATGAAGAAATATTTCCAGTATAAATTGGACTGAACTGATAAATCAATGCTTTCTCCTCTTCAGATTCAGATTTAAAATGATGGTTGTTTTTCCGAGCTGCAAGAAAAAAAAAGTTGATTTTTAAAAGGATCAGATGACAAAATCTTCAAGAGACTATTTTATAATATTTCTTTCTGCAATCAGCATTATTAAGTGGGAAAATATCAACAAGAAGAGAAATGCGACTGCTCTGCCTATAGAATAGCCACCTTTTTTTTTCTTTACTTCTTTAACAAACTTACTTTCCAAAAAAAAAAAAAAAAGAAGAAGAAGAAGAAGAAGGAAGGGAGGAAGGGAGGGAGGGAAATGCTTTACAAAATTTCCCCAAATAAAGCAGTGCCCGATTTATGGCACAGTCGCCCACGGACACAGCAGCTGTGCTGCATTCGCCCTGCAGCATATCCCATGCTATGCTCACTCCGCAACTCATTCAAATACTTACCAAGTGGCTATGTGTATACAAGACTTGATACACAGCCTGGGGATGGAAATATAAACAGAACAGGTCCTAACACTCAAAAAGTTCAGCCTCGTAAACACACAGAATCATATGATAAAAATGTTTTTTGGTGTATCATCACTGGATGCTACAAGAGTAAAAAGGATGGAGAAAGTGGCGAAGCTGAGGCAAACAGAGAAGGGAGACATTTTCACAGGTAAGGCAGCATTATGAAAAACCAGGAGGCACAGTGAGAAATTTGGCATGATGAAAGCTGGAATGTGAGGAGGTGAGAGCTCCTAAAGCTCCCAAAGTCAAAGTAAATACAGGCTCTTACGGCATTTTTAGAAAGAAGAATGTTGGAAGATAAAGACCACATAGACCAAATGCCACGTGACTACTACTGCAGCAAATGCGGCACTGCCACTGCTGCCCTCATTCACTCCACACACACATGAAAATGTTCCTTTGGACTGATACTACTGTATATGGGATACTTTTTTTTTTTAATTTGGAGTTTTTGTCATAAAACCATCCACTCAGCTCTGCATGATTCTAAAGCAGAGTGAACTCAGTAGGAAGTACTTGACTTCCCAGCAATGGCAGGAGAGTTGATAAAAACTTAGGGCAAGCTTGGAGATGGAATGAAAGCAAAGTTCACTGAAGTCTTTAAATGGCTATACCTCACCAAAGTGATCTCTATCCTTTACAACTTGTTTCTGTACCTCTGTCTTACACAGCTAGTCTCACTTAACGTCATTGATAGGTTCTTGTACTACTTTTAAGCACAACGATGTATAACAAAACCAATTTTTTTCCAATGTTATAATGTTATAACCAATGTTATAATGAAACGACTTCAAAGTAAATAATGTTGTTCAAGGACCTGCTACACACAGTTCCGCTTAAATCGTAGGACTTACTGTACCTATCATGCTCAACTAAGAAATAAGCATCTACAACCAAATTCTCGATTTTTCCCACAAACATAACGCAGCATGAATATGTCTGTGTTTTCATCACCAAAAAGCAGGCAGAGTTTATTTGCTTTCTCCAGTATGCCAATGCATATAGACAGGTAGACTTAAAATCACAAACTGGTGGATATACATTCAATCTGTGTCACTGTCTTGGAAAAGTAACATCTAATTCTCAGACACTGTTATAATTACAACATTAGCCTAAGAAATAGAGAGTAATGGGAAGAATCTAAATTAAAAGTATCCAAGAAGAAAGAGCTTGGTGTGGCAGTCTGCACCTGTAGTCCCAGCTACTCAGGATGCTGAGGCAGGAGGATCCCCTGAGCCCAGGAGTTTGAGGCTGCAATAAGCTATGATCACATCACTGCATTTCAGCCTGGGCGACAGAGCAAGACCCTGTCAAAAAACAAAACAAAACAAAAACAACAAAGAAAAAGAAACAAACAAAAAAAAACTCTCAACCTTCTTCACACTGTTGTTCAAGAATTCTGCCCACTGAAGCATGTATGATACTGTTAATTGAAGTAACTGTCCTGGTTTTATTAGAATACCTAACATCTCAATTTTAGGGCTTTCACATTATTTAACATTTGTATTATTCTTTAAAGTTAAACCTATAGAACTTACAAAACATTTATAGAGCCAAAGCATAGGCAAAAGTTCAGATGAGGGCAATTTTCTTCAAAACTACCCCAGAATGACAAAATTATGTACCCTCATATTACCTTCATTAACAAAAAACGCTGCTAAATAAAATGCAGTTTTCACAGCATTAGGTGCATGGGAAATGCCATCCAAATTCTTCCACTCATAAGGTGCTTTCTCTGGATGCCACTGGACACCATATATTGGATACTTATATCCTGTAAGAAGAACACAAATTAGTAAGTAGTAAGAATGGTTTAAGATGTTACTTATAATGAAATTGGTTTATGTATTATAAAACATTATATAATTCACAATATCAGACAAGGTAAAATTGTACATATTCTCTCAGACACAAAATAATTGCCATTCATACTCAATGTGAAAATTCCCAGCAACGTATTTCACTGATACAGCAACCTTTTACAATTTGTAGGACGATTTGCTTTTCGAGATACTCATAGCAAAGTAGAAGCTGAGCTGAGGAATCTATCCCTGTCCAAAAGCGAGATGCACATTTTACTGGTGATTCAAGTTTCTTCCGCAGTGGGTCTCTTTCTCCCCTGTCTTGTAGCATGCTTTTCTGTGCTCCCATAATGACTTATTCATATGAGAATGAAGTATGGCAGCACTTCTGGTGTCCTTTTACACAAGCCAGTTTGTCTCTGCCTAAACTGTGTCTCTCTCTCAGTCTGTGGAATGACTTATGACTTTTTTTAAAATATTTTTTAGAAGTTTAAAAGCAGACATAAAACGAGAAGGGACACAGAGCTGTTGACAATTGTCAAAGCTGATAGACACCCAGGGTTCATATTACTCTCTCTACGTTTACATACTCATGAACAATTCCACAATTCAAAAAAAAAAGTGAGTATGTGTAATAGTTACCTTCAGAAAAATGTACATATTTGTCTCTTCTTCAGATGTGCCTTTCCTCATTTTGATTTGAAAAAAACAAATCTCCCCTCTATTATTTTTTGCTTTGGAATTGTAACCATGACCACCATCAGAAAGTACTTGGAGAAATGAAGAGAATTAATGAAAGAAGAGATACCTAGGAGTACGAGCACTGTCGGTTCTCATCCCAGTAAGCTTTCTGACTAGAGAGCAGGCCACAGAAGGGAAACATTTTATCCCAGCTTTGTGGGTATTCACAAGAGGAAACACCTGCCTCATGCAGCTCCAGGCACTCAGCTCCCTGCCTCCCCCACATCCGTGTGACACTGCCCTTTTTCCTCTCTATTCTGGGACTACCTGTGAAACTACCAGCAAGAGACCCACAGGCTGGGGGACTAGGAAATTAACTGTTACAGTTAATTGAAAGGCAGATCTTCTAGTATATTGGATATAAGTCCTTTTTATGATTTAAGACTTTTTTTGTCCTCAATAATGCTTCATGCATTGGAAAATATACATATATATATAAGAAGTCTTCAAAAAGCTCACAGAAAATGTGTATTATGAAAAAAATTATGCAAGGATTTCAACATTCTTTTGCACCAAAATAAACTTGTAGTAACTTGTATGAACAGGATCCAGTATGAGGCACTAAGAAGGATAAGACATCAGTTTTAAAAGAACCCCTGTAACAGCAATATGAATTTTGCTAAAATTGAAGGCAGAAAAAAACAGCAAATTTATGGTGAAGCTTGGATGGAAGAATGGTGAAACCGCTGATGCTTTACGAAAAATTTATGGGGATAATGTCCCAAAGAAATCAGCAGTTTACAAATGGATAACTCGTTTTAAGAAGGAATGAAACAATGTTGTAGCCCTCAGGGCAGACTATCCACATCAATTTGCCAGGAAAATACGTATCTTGTTCATGTCTTAATTGAAGAAGATCGACAATAAACAGCAGAACCAACAGCCAATACCACAGACATCTCAGTTGGGTCAGCTTACACAATCCTGACTGAAAAATTAAAGTTGAGCAAACTTTCTACTCGATGGGTGCCAAAACCATTGCACACAGATCAGCTGCACACAAGAGGAGAGCTTTCAATGGACATTTTTAACAGGTGGGATCAAGATCCTAGAGCATTACTTTGAAGAACTCCCACTGCAGATAAAACATGGCTTTACCAGTATGAACCGGAAAACACAATCAAAGCAATAGCTACCAAGAGATGGAAGTGGTCCAGTCAAAGCCAAAATGAACTGGTCAAGGGCAAAGGTCATAACGTTTTTTTGGATGCTCCAAGGCATTTTGCTTGTTGATTTTCTGGAGAACCAAAGAAGAGTAACATTTGCTTTTTATGTGTTTTCAGAAAGTCAGCCAAAGCTTTAGCAGAAAATCGCCCAAGAAAGCTTCACTAGAGTCCTTCTCCAGCATGACAATGTTCCTGCTCATTCCTTTCATCCAACAAGGGCTATTTAGTGAGCATTTTGATGGGAAGCCATTAGGACCTTATGGTCCTGATTTGGCTCCTTCTGACTTATTCTTGTTTCCTAATCTTAAAAAAATCTTTAAAGGGCACTCATTTCTGTTAATAATGTAAAAGACTACATTTGACATGGTTCAATTCACAGGACCCTCAGTTCTTTAGGGATGGACTAAAAGGTTGGTATCATCATGGGCAAAAGTGTCTTAAACTTGATAGAGCTTATTTTGAGAAATAAAGTTTACAGTTTTTATTTTTATATTTTAATTCCATTTTTCCCACAAACTTTTTGAAGTCACTGACATTCAGTAATGAGTGAGATTTACTCTTCTTTAGTAAACTGCATTACTAAAAGACCAGTGCAGTTTCCTGAAAACTAGGAATCATGCCCTGCCTCACTGATTTAGATAGAAGTATCAAGAGTGGAAAGAAAATATGCAAATAATAAAGCATCTCAAGTGTTCCTATTCTGGAGGTGGGAGAAAATTTTCAAATGAGCCTGGTATGGCATAGTCAAAAGCAGAACCAACATGGAACCTGATTTCCTAACTTCCAACCCAATACTCTATCATTTAAATAATTAGGCATTCATTCAACATCTATGAGCCCTAGAAACACAAAGGAGAGTAAGATACAGTTCCTGATCTCAATGAGCTTTTCATCTACAGAGATGATAGAACAAGAGCAAATACATGCATTAGGAAGCATTCCCACACAGCACAAAGCACCAAGGTTGTGGAGAAGAGGAATAATGGTAGAAAAGGCCTCTAGGGACGACAAGTGGCCTGGGTTTTTCGAGATGGCTAAGAGTGCATCAGGAGAAAGGAATAGGGGAAAGGGGGAGCTTTTCAGAGAAGAGGAAAGCACATGAGAAGCAGTGCAGAGGCAAGAAGCATGGCTCTGTGGAAGGGCTGTGTGTAGCAAACAGGTCGTGCAGGGTACAAGCTAGAGGTGAAGGCAGGGAGAGGGCATGAGGAAATAAGCTCATAAATCTAGACTTCATCCTCCAATGCAGAGGAGCCACTGAGGAGTTTTGTTCAGGCAATACTATCAGACTGGTACTTCAGCAGACCACGAGTGGGTGGCTAGAAGATGGGTTTCTGGAAGCCTTAAGAGGCTGCTGCTGCATCTATCCAGGTGGCAGGTGGTTAATGCTGATGTAGCGAGGTACATTGGATTGGGAGGAGAAAACATGACTAATACTTCCAAAGCCCTTCGACTGTCCCTCCCACCTCTTCAGCCCAGTGAGAAGGACTCTCATAATTATTCATCACCCCATCCTTTCCTTAGATTTACTACCAAACAATACATTCTTTTTTGCCAAATTTTAATCATCATATAAATGAAAACATACAGCATGTATTCCCTTGTGACTTGCTTCTTTAACTCAAAATTGTCTTCATGATTCATTCAGTGGTACATGCAGGTGAGTCCACTGATTTTAATAGCTGTATAGTATTACTTATCCTTTGCACTACTGGTCTTTTGAGTTGTTTTCCATTTTTTTTGCTGGTATGAATATAATGTCATGTACATTTCTATCTACGTGAAATTATTTCATTAAGGTATTTTTTAACCAATGAATAAAACTGCCAGGTAACAAAACTGGAAAATGTTTGATTTTACTAAGAAATGCCAAAATTTTTCCAATCGTAAGTGCATGACAGCACCCACTGTGCAACATCCTGGGTAACATTAGTTATCAGCAGGCTTCTTAATTTTGCCAATCTGATGGGTATAAAATGGTTTTTTACTTTGGTTTCCATTTGCATTCCCTGATCAGAAATTACACTGAGCAACTTATCTCACCAAGCCATAAGTGGACAGGACAATCAAGTTTTTTTGGATGGTATCCATTCACATCTCATATCCTTTTTTTTTTTTTTTTTTTTTTTTCAGGCAGAGTCTCACTCTGTCGCCCAGGCTGGAGTGCAGTGGTGCAATCTCCGCTCACTGAAACCTCTGCCCACTAGGTTCAAGCAATTCTCCTGCCTCAGCCTCCCGAGTAGCTGGGATTACAGGTGTGTGCCACCATGCCCGGCTAATTTTTATATTTTTAGTAGAAACGGGGTTTCGCCATGTTGGCCAGGCTGGTCTCAAACTCCTGACCTCAAGCGATCTGCCTGCCTCGGTCTCTGAAAGTGCTGGGATTACAGGCATGAGCCACCATGCCCAGCCCTCATATCCATTTTTAATAAGCTATCTTTTCTTCTTAAATCATAGCTTTACTTTATATAAGCTAGACACATATCCTTTGTCAGTTATATGCATTACAAATACCTCCCCTTTTCTCTGTGATTTTTTTTTTATGAACACAACTTCTTCATTTGATTGAATTCATCAATCTTTTCCTTTATGGTTTGTTTATATTTTGTCTTCAAAACTCCTTCCCTTAAACAAGATCATAAAGACATTCTCCTTTATTTTTTCTAAAACCTTATTGTAGGGTGCCTTTCTCCCTAGGTCTTTTATCCACCTGAAAAATTTTTTTTTAATACGGAAAAAAGAGTCTGTCTCTGTCCTACTTTTTCCCTTCCTTGTAGAGTTCTGGTTAGGTATGTTAGGAATCACTTTACCTCCAGATTCCAACCTTTCTTCGGACACATTTGGCATTTACATTTACATGTCTGGCTATGTTGGATTCTGAATGTTTCCTTCACATCTATCTTCTATTCTAGTTCATTAATTTCTCCTCAACTGTGTCTAACCTTCTGATTAACATGTCTACTGAGGGTTTTATTTCAATTATAATTTCTTATTTTTTTGAAACAGAGTCTTACTCTGTCGTTCAGGCTGGAGTGCTGTGGCACAATCTCAACTCACTGCAACCTCCAAGTAGCTGGGACTACAGGCACGTGCCACCATGCCCAGCTTTTTTTTTCTTCTTTTTGTATTTTCAGTACAGACGGGGTTTCACCATGTTGGCCAGGCTGGTCTTGAACTTCTGACCTCAGGTGATCCACCCCAGCCTCCCAAAGTGCTGCGATTACAGGCATGAGCCACCACACCTGGCCTCAATTATAATTTCTAATAGCTGAATTTGGTTATTTTCAAATCTGATTGTTTCATGCCTATATTTTCAAGCATTCTTATTTCTTTCTTTAAAACTTAAAATATATTATACTTTATCTCATAATACTAATATCTAACATTTGTGCAGGTCTGCTTCCACATCTGTTATCTCTGCAAGTTCTCATTCACAGTGCTTGCTTGTGCATTAGTAGTATTTTGGCTGTGAAGCATTCATTTTCCTTCAGACTTCATATATTGAAATTCCTTGAAGCCTAGGATGAATGTCTGGTCCTCTCAAAAAAACTATTTACATTTGCTTCAGCCTCACAAGTGAGGGCATTACCAGTCTGAGGCAACCTTGAACAAAATTACTCAAGATTTGTCCAACTTCCCAGTTAGTATAACGCTGGCCACACTAGGAGAACAGCCCATCATTATAAACACTCAAGGCTTTATTCACTGTCCCCCACCCCACTCCCTTAGCCCCAAAGCTCAAGATGGGCAATTCTCCTGGCCATTCTATAGGGGGATTTCAGGTGTATTTTGAGTTCACCCTTACATTGCTGGTATAACCATCCAAGTCCTGCTCCATGAGATACTATTCATACAGAGAGTTCTGACTTTGTCTCAAGTTCTCCTGATTCCATAATAACACTGGTTTAAATATTCCGCTCAACTCTTAAAATTTTGGACCTGAGTATCTTTATTTCCTTGCCAATTCATCAACGTATTTACTATGTTTTTCTCTATCACCCACATTTATTTTGTTGTTGGCTGGAGGAAAGTCTGTCAAGGTATTTAATCTGCAATATTGCTAGAAACAGAAGTCACTTTCTTCATTTCTTTCTTCATCCTCGCCCCCTTTATTCTTTTACTTTTCTTCTTCACCACCCCATTCAGGAAAATACCCAGGAAAACTGCAATTAATTTGAAACATGGACAAAACATGTCTCCCGTCTCCCAAAATGCCCTAACACCCATCTTCAAGTCCCAAAGTAATATGATTTTATTGATAAGAGACATATAAAATCAAAATTTAAAAATATAAAATAAGTGAAATAAAGTATACAAGTTATAGTGATATACCTTCCATTGTTGAAATAAACTCAATCTCGCCATCTGTATTTGTAGTTAAGACATTGAAAAACTTCTTTAACTTTTCATTCATCGTAAAATTCTAGAATACGAAAATAAAACAAAATAATTACTTCTGCAGTTATTCTAAACATATTAATTTCATTGTGTAATTAATGTGATACCTTCATGGAGAGGCTCCACTTATGGAAATTGGCAGTCAGAGGTTCTACTGCTAATGACAGCAACAACTCAGTAGGAAAATTCTGGAACATTCTGCTGTGCAATTGACCTGAAATAATTTAAGTACAAGAGAAATAATTTAAACACAAAAAAATGAAATCCACTGAAGTCACTTACCAGCACCCAAAGAGAAGCCATTATGAAGACATAATCAAGATGACTAAATGATAAGCAAAACACATCATTTCCATGGAAGTATTCCAATCAAGTCACAAAATGTGTTTAACATAAACTCAAATATGCTCCAGCTATAAGTAATTTTCTTCTAGAATTTTAATATGAATAAGTAAAATTCTTCTGATATGAGTATTGGCAAGCTATAGACAGGCAGGGAATCTTAACTAGATTTCCACAGACTATTCTGAAAAACAGTTAAAACTTTCCATGGGTGTATGTATTTGCCCAGGAAAGGATGCAAAACTTTGAACATATTTTCAGAGGTATCTGGGACAAACAAATAAAAATACAAACAATGTAGAAAAGAACATGATCCAAGCTAAGAAATTTTGACTCGGTAAACAGATCAAAAAGCAATATATCTTAGTGGTCAACCCTGAAGGTTCTGCACAGACTCAAACACCAACAAACAGATTTTGAAAAAAAGACACTGATGTTTTCAAGGCGATAGTGACAGCTGTTTCAAACCAGACCCCTTATTCTTGCTAGAGACTTCCATGAAAACCACAGCACCCTGAAACATTCCTTTTCTGTATAAACCGGGTTCTGGCAACACAACCAAAGTACTCTGACCTAATACATGTACTTCCCACCAGGTTTTTGCAATTATTAAGTGAGACAATGGAAGAAAGAGCTTTCAAAAGCATAAAGCATTCTACAAGTTTTAAGTATGACTGCTACTTTCCTTGCAAAATCCCTGTGAGAACAGAAATAGCTGGTGGCTTCAATTCTAAGCATTCGGAGATCAAGTAACCTACAATAATCATTATCTACTTATACAGAGTGATATCATTAAGAATCTATCTGGTCTTTGTCCTGGGTTCCTGACAGGAAGCTTCTAAAAACCCTTGGAATTCCCGGAGTGATAGAAGTATTTTTGTTGTGCTAATGTGGTAATTCAAGGTGGGTCCCTCAATTATTTCAGGATGAAGACTAATCATCAGAAAAACTAACTTCATGATTAGAAAGTTGAAACTTCGAGCCAGCCCAATCAATCTCCAAGTATGAAAGAGGGGCTGGAGATTGAGTTCAATCACATAGGCAAAGATTCAATCAATTATTTCATAATAACATTCCAGTAAAAACTCTAGACACCAAACTCACTGGAGTTCCTGGTTGCTGAGTAAATACAGCGCTTCCCAGTAGATCCTCTAATCCCAGCACTTTGGGAGGCCAAGGTAGGTGGATCACCTGAGGTCAGGAGTTTGAGACCAGCCTGGCCAACATGGTGAAACCTTGTCTCTACTAAAAATACAAAATTCAGCCAGATGTGGTGGGGTGCCTGTAGTCCCAGCTACTCAGGGGACTGAGGCAGGAGAATCCCTTGAACCCTGGAGGTAGAGGTTGCAGTGAGCCAAGATTGCATCACTGCACTCCAGACTGAGTGACAGAGAGAGACTCTGTCTTAAAAAAAAAAAAAAAAAAAAAAACTTATTTAATTTTCACAGAAAAAAACCCTAAGGGTTAGACCTTTTTGCAAATGCAGACATTGAACCTCAGAGAGGTAAAATGATTCCTGAAGGTCAAAGTGAGAAAGCTAGGAGTCAAAACCAGATCCCATTTCAGAGTTCTTCATCACACACAGTCCTCATATCACTAGAAGCAATGAGTTATTAAAATTCACAATTCCTTAAGTCATCCTCCTAAATGAGTACAAGGATGCTCATTCACATCTTCAACATGTGTAAATAATTTAAACGCTAATGTTGTAAGCATTTTTTCCTTCAGGGAAAAGGCTAAAAAGAAAATAAAAATAAGCACTTTTACTTTCATATGTGCTACTTACTAATCCTGCCCAGCAAATATTTTTTAAAGGGTTGAAAAGAGTACTCTTACCTCCAGTGAAGTTCAGCGGCATTGCCACGTCAACAGTATCTGTGACAGTTAATAAGCACTCTCCACTAATCAGTAGTGAAAGCTCTTCAAATCCAAGGCATGTGCCCCACACAGGAAAATAGTCTCCATCATCAAAACTCTTTGCAAGTGGAAAAAGAGAAAACTAAGTTTATTCAAACTTTTCAAAATAAAAAGTAGCCATATCTTTTGTCATAACCAAATAGGCACCCGAGTTACACATGGATTTCTGAAGAATTCTCTAGGATCCATAAGTAGGCTATCACTTAATCTCTCTTCAGACCAAGCTCCCACACAGGCTGGAAAACATAAGCTGTGGACACACTGTATATCTTGACCCAAAGACTATAAAAGCCTACAGATTACTGACCTTAGCTATTAAAAGTTTGAAACAAGTATTTCTAAGGCTAAAAACAGTTATTTAGGGAAATATTTAAGCAGGATTGGTAAGATACTAGGGCCAGCAAGATTAATTTAAAAATCGCTGTTAATAGTTGAGGAGAGAAACAGTAAAGGTTTGAGCTATGGTACAAAGGCAGTCCCACTGTGAACATTAGAAAGGAGAACTCAGAGGCTCAGAAGCTCTGCTTGACATGGAGTCTATGGTAACTGTGAAGAAAGTTCAAACAGGATTGAATGAGTTGGGAAGAAGAACAGATTTCAAGAAGAGGTGAGAATTAATAACATATAAACAATGCCCATAAAAAAAAAAAGAGGACAGAGAGAGACATCAGAATGTCTACACTACATGAGGACATGGTTCACATTAACAAGCATCAAGAGAGGGGCACTCAGCAGGGCTCTGAAGGGTCTCTGGAAGCCCAGGATTAGATGAAGCACATGGAAAATAGGCGGGAGCAGCCAAGAACAGGCGCCTCAAAAGTGAAGGTATGATGAGGCTAAGGGTAATTTTGAAGGGAGCATTACCATCTGCTTAAAAAATGAACTACTCTCACAAAAACTTACAAAACCCACCTGGAATAATAAGCAGTAACTGATATTTACCTGTATGGACAAGTTGTAAAATATTTTGGCCACTTCAGCATAATCTGAGCGTCTGAGGTCAACACTTCCTCCAGGGAAAAGGATTCTGAAACAACGTTACATAAATCAAATAGGGTGTATTTTGCCACCCCCTACCCATACAGACACAGAAAACAATCTTTTTATTTTAAAACAATTTTTCTCATTACATATGCAGTAAGATCCTTGAAGAAAATTAGAAAAGTAAAGAAAAAAGAAAATATAAAATATTTACAATCCCAGCCATTCAGAAACTACAGCAGTTAACAACACTTCAGTGCAGATTTTCCAAAAACTTCTTCAAAAAATTTATTTAATGAAATAGAGTGTGGGAAAATTAAAAGTAAATAAGTAGGGGAGGGGCAAGAGTGCACAGAGCTAGACAGCAAAGACAGACAAAATTCCAGGTATAGCCAGGTTTTATGAAGGTGATCTGTGATGCCAAATCAACTGCAGGTCCATAATTATGGGTAGGTTTTAGCTCACAAATAATTTAACTATAAAGAACAAGCTGGTCATAAAAATATATTTAAGCTAGAATTAAATTTCTACAAGAATTTAATTCTTATCACCCTGAGTCTCTTCAGAAATATGCACAGTATTAGAATTTTTTAGTATTAGTATTTTAGTAGAATAGTTTATTTTAATAGAATATTTTAGTATTAGAATATAAAATATTTTAATAGAATATTTTAGTATTAGTATTTTTTTCAAGAAACATAATTATGATTCTAGAAAAAGTCTAGGAAAAGAAGGCAGTTAAAAATATTTGATATTATTTTATACACTTATAAAGGTGAAATATAGAAAAATATTTTACCATGTTTTTATACCAACTTTTAAAATTAAACTTTAAATTTAAAATTTATAGCAAGGTCTTGAAAGAACCAAGGATATTCAAAAGAGGTAAGAAAAATGGTATTAATCATATTAAAATTTTGAAAACATTTAAATATGAGCTTGAGATATGTGAAATATCACTTGTGAGATTGTTGTTATTCAAGAAATATATTCTGTTTCTTCCATGAGCTAGACTCAGTACTTGCCTGGAGAGACAAACATGAGTGGCTTTTGCTGTTAGGAAGATCACAGTCTAGTAGAAAACTTAAAAGCATCTGTGTGGGAGAATATCTACCACAAATCCAAGCAGAAAATCCCACAATTAAAAGTGGCTTAGTGAAGACTCATTAGCGTTCTCTCTTTCCATTAACTCAATTTTTTTTTAAATTTTTATGTTTTGCATCCCAGGTCTCCAGCTTATAGACATTAACTTAGTATTTAAAAAGCTGCCGATGACTAAATATGGTATGTCTAACCCCAAAGTCCTTTCATGCAGCAAAACCTGACTGTCCCTCCTATATGACAAACTCCTTAAAGCATGGCTCTGTCTTTTCATCTCTGCATTCCCCTGCAAGATACTATGGGGTCCACTGCATAATAGTGACTCAATAAAGGTGCTTTTGAAGTCACGTTAGAATATGGCTCATGTTCTGGTGACAGAGATATAAATAAGGCCCTTAATTTAACCCACTTTGGAGTGCACTTTGGAGTGCAGTGACTACACGAGACAGAAAAAGGGCTTACAGGAGCAACAACTAGTGGCAACGCAGAAAACAAGTGAGGAAGATAGAAAACGGACTCCTTTTGCTGGTTTGCATGAAGACATACTGAGCATCTGGACAGGCTAGCTCCCAAAAGTATGTATTCCTGTCTACACTGCTACTTGACTCAGATTCCTCTCCAAACAGGAATGCAATTGGGGAGAGGGTGGGAAGAAAATGAAGTGATTCAAAAGGTCTATTTTCGAGGTTCTACTATTATATTCTAGCCTAGACTTAATGATCTTTGTCCATGCCAAAGTACCTTGCACACAGCACATACTAGGCATTGTAAATGTTTTACTAAATTGAACTGATTTTATGGTAAATATTTACTGAACCAAACTGAACTGAAGGCAAATAATTTTCTAAACATAGCTTTTTAAAAGAAACAATAAATTAACATGGTTTTAGAAGTAAAAATAATAAAGCTCTTTTTAAAAAACATTTTACAGTAAAATACTTCCACCCTATTCCCAATCAGAAATGACTGCCATTAAAATCTGCTGTGTTGATTTGGTAGAAATATGCATATCTCTTCACCCCTACCTTTAACAAAAAGCAAACGGGGTGTATGCTATACACACCATCAAGTGCCTTGCCTTTTTCACATGACACTATCACATTGTTCATAGGACAATGGTGATCCAAGTCAGCATCTATAGATAGCCTCATTTTTTAATTCCTGCATAGTATTCTATTAAATGTACATAGTCTGCTTTATTTAACCAGTTCTCACCTGACGAACTACTGGGTGACTGTCAGACAATACTACTAATACAATGCATAGATTTGAGTCTAAGTCTTCATGCAAGGTGGGAACATATTTATAAAATAAAATTCCTCCTCAAGTTCCCAGGTCAAAGGGTATACGTGTTTCTAATTTCAATAGGTATTGCAATATTACCCCAAAAAAGACTACATGACTTACATTTCCTCTAATAAAGTATGAGCACACTTGTTTCCTCACAGGCCCTAGAGAGTATAAGCAAATTTTCTGATCTCTGCCAACATGGTAATTAAATGTTTTTGATTGCTGTAATTAGCCTTCTTTCCTAAAATTAAGAGTGATGGTGAACATTTTTTTTTCATATGATTAGAAGTCTTGTTCTGTGAGCTAACATATCTTTAGTGGTGAAACCAGAGGACAGAACATTTTTTTCCAATTTACCTGAAAAAAAAAAAAAATCAACATCCTCAGACTTTGGACTTATAAACCCCACATGCAAGCAGTATCCCACGCCATTCAAGGTAGCTTCAAAACATTTAAGACAAGCATTAAAAGAACAAAGATTAAGCCACATGTTTAAAAAAATCATGTGTCTACTATGTAACAATTATACATTTCCTAACCTGCCTCTTCCTCTTTTGAAGGACTTTTGCATCTCCCAAGAAAATAAATCCTATAAGAGAACTCAGAACACTAATACTATACCACTCTAAGACAGTTACATAGAAACATGTATAATATTTATATGATTTCTTTTACAAAAGCAGACATATGTAGACCACTCATATACAGTATGAAACCAATGCTGCCAACTTACCCATTAATAGATTTGAAAAGCATTTCATAGTCTTTCTCTGTAAGATCCAGCCTGAAAACAATAAAACAGTTATTGTTATATTTGTGAAACTTAGAAGTAAACCTCTAAATGAAGTCTCCACATTACTTTTAAAAAGCCAAGTAAAAACTAATTTTTAATTACTAAACAATATTACCTCTCTACTTTTCTAGAGGCATTTTTGCAAATCACTTGAAAGCCACATAATTTTATCCTTGTTTTGCTAATCAGACAAGTAAGTATGTTTTTCTGTGATCTAATGTAATTTAATATTGTGAATATGTATTAGTATGCAAAAACAGTAAAGACCGTGAGATTTGGCCACCAGTAATTTCTCTACTAACCAAGAACTACAAAAAAGAAATGTAAGAATATTCAGTAGTTTTATGTAAAGACTCCTTTAAATAACTTTATTTATCATGCCTATTTAACTACAGGCAGCTCTGGCAGATTAAAAAAATTATAAATAAACGCCAAGTCTCTGCCTGATCCCATCCCAACAAACTAGTTGCAACAGTCTAGGGACTACTCTGCATTTCAAAGTCAGGACGGCTCACATCTAGTCTGAACTGAGGACTACAGAGGGATGACTGTAGAACAGCCTAACTGCCCAGGTAATTACTCTGAAAGACCTTGATCAAACACCCCTTAAGGGCCTCCTAACAATCGCCATATTATTGGTGACTTTATTCCCTTTCTCCAGAAAAAAAAGATGGGATTAATCTGTGATATATGGTGAGAACATTTACTAAGTCACAGTAAGATATCTGCTCTCCCAAAAGTTCAATAAAATGCAACAATAAGGGAAGAGAGCACCAAGTTAGTGAAATCCTGGCAAGAACTCTCCCACATTTAGCAGCCTTCTGTTTCTGTGAGAGGATAAATGGTACCTGTCCTCTCAACCTGCCCTAAAAGAAGCAGACTTATGATTAGATGTCAACTAGTCCATTTCTGCCCTCAAAGAAGTTTTAGGGGGAGGTAAGGTCCCTCACACCCATTATTAACTAGATAGACACTTGTGATATCCAGAACACAGGCTGTGTTTTGCCAGCAAACAACTCTGGGATCTACTCTAAGTCCAAACAAGCTTTGCAAGTCCAGGTCTGTCTTTCACAAGTTCATAGTAATCTCTTCCTGACAGCCACAAAGCAATGGCTGATACCAGAATGGTGCTGACCATGGTCTCAAGTGGAGAAAATACTGATATGTAGCCCTGCCTCGGGAAGTGATATGATAGGGAGGTGAAATATGAATCTACAGGTACCCAGTATTCTGCCAGTCTAATCTCCCCAGATTGTGGCAACAAAAAGGAACCAACCAGTCAGGACCCAGAATTCTCCCCATGGATATTTAAACCAAAATGGGCAACCACCACCAGGGACCAAAATGGATTTAGATCACACAGCTGCACTCCAAGGATTCCTGCCAGCTAGCGGTGCAAGCTAGTTTCAGTCATTTCATTAATTCTAAATAAATGGCTCCCACACTGTCCATGACTATAGTTTTGGTCCCCATTTATCACTATTAAGAGACCTAATTGTCACAGGGGAAGGAGTGTGCCATGTCACAACTCTGGTGCCTAGAGGCCCTGGCAGAGAATACAGCTGTTAGTTGCATGTTGTCAGACATTTTTTGAAACAAAGGTCCCTTTCAACAAGGTATGAGACAGTTTACTCTCTCCTTAACTGTAAGGAAATGGCTTCAGCCTGGTGGTGATGGCAAACGACACACAGCTTTAGCAGCATGAAAAGGACGGTAAGGCATTGTTGCCAATGGGGAGCGTTTGCCCCATTTAAAACCCAATCTAGATAACTGTCTTCAAAAGAACCAAAAATTCAGACTCTTATAAAGTCTGATTTGTGGTCTTTGGGGTTTTTTTGAGAAAGGTCTGGCTCTGTCATCCAGGCTGGAGTGCAGTAGTGCCATCTCAGCTCACTGCAACCTCCACCTCCTGGGCTCAAGTGACCCTCCCACCTCAGCCTCCTGAGTAGCTGGGCCCATAGGTGCACACCACCACTCCCAGCTGACTTTTAAAAATTTTTTTATAGATAGGGGTTTTTCCATGTTGCCCAAGCTGGTCTCAAACTCATGAGCTTAAACAATCTTCCCACCTCGGCCTCCCAAAGTGCTGGGATAATAGACGTGTGCCGCCGCGCCCAGCCTGATTCATGTTTTAAAATGCTGTGTGAACAAAACATGTTTTTAAATCAAAAGCAGCAGTCCATGGGCTCGTGTTGCTACCTCTAAGGAAGCAGGACACTCTGTTTTCCACTAGTCCCACATTGGGCATTTATGACAACCTGAGGGCACCAAGCACCTGAGACAGAAGGGGGCAGAAAGAAGGCAGAAGGAAACCAAAGACAAATTTCTTGATCTATTTCAGAATGCTTCCCAGGTCTCCCATCTCTTCCTCTTCACTTCTAAACCACAGAAGTTGACTCCCAGCATCCAAAATTCAGAAATGAACCTAACATCATCATGATCCAGTCTTATTTTGCATCAGGTAATCCTTCGCAGGCTAGTCTGTGAACTTAGCCCCTATGTATTACACTGTTTCTACAAGATCGCATGATTCCAATATACCTTAAATGAACTCTGAGAACCCAATTTCGAAATTAACCTATATGCTGACAGTCGTGTTCTCAGCATCTCTCATAAATACCAATATTCTGCAAAGTCATCCAGTTTCAAAACTCCCATGATTTCAAAACTTCCATCATCCTTATATATTAATTCCTCCCTGTGCCCTTTTATTAGTCATCACGTACTGGTGATTTTTTTAAACAACACTTACCTATCATTCCCACACCACCGGTGTAAGCCAAGCCCTCAACACTTCACACCTAGCCTACTGCAACTACCTCTAAACTGGTCTACCTGCCTTTAGGCATTTCGTTTTATTTTTTTAAAGACTTTATTTTTTAGAGTAATTTCAGGTTCACAGCAAAATTAAGGGAAGGTTAAGTATTTCCTATATAACCCCTGCCCCAAAACATGTATAGCTTCCTCCATTAACATCTTGGGTGGTACACTGTAACAGTTGATAAAAATACACTGACACATCATAATTGCCCAAGACCTAGTTTACATTGGGGTTCATTCTTGGAATTGTACTGTCTTCAATTTTTTGGATGAGTTTGAGAAGGACTGGTATCAATTCTGCTTTAGATGTTTGGTAGAATTCACCAGTGAAGCCAGCTGGTCTTGGGCTTTTCTGTGTTGAGAGGCTATTGATTACCATTTCAATCTCTTCACCAGTGACAGGTTTGTTACCTATTTCTTTATGATTCACTCTTGGTAGACTGTGTGTTTCTAACAATTTATTCATTTCTTCTAGATTACACATGTTGTTGGGATATAGTTTCTTGTAAGTAGTCTTTTATGAACCTTTTTATTTCTGTAGCATTAGTTGTAAAGTCTCCTCTTTCATTTATGATTTTACTTCATTTATTTTGTATAATTTTAACTTTTATTTTAGATTCAGAGGGTACATGTGCAGATTTGTTACATGGGCATATTGTGTGATGCTGAGGTTTGGGGTACAAATGATCCTGTCACCCAGGTAGTGAGCATAGTATCCAATAGGTAGTTTTTCAGCCCTTATCGCCCTCCTCCTCTAGTAGCCCCCAGTATCTACTGCTGCCATCTTTGGGTCCATGTGTACTCAATGTTTAGCTCCCACTTATAAGCGAGAATATGTGGTATTTGGTTTTCTGTTTCTGCATTAATTCACTTAGGCCTCCAGCTGCATCCACACTGCAGCAAAGGATAAGATTTCATTATTTTTTATGGCTGCTCTGCCTTTTGTCTCTCCTATCTCCCATCCACACGGTCAGCACTAACATCCCAGAAGAACAGCTTGCATTAAAAAGTTTCCCTGACGAAAACTCTGAAACACTGTTCTGAAGACTCTCTGGAGCCTCTTCCTCGGCTCTAAAACTCTGGTGTTATATGGGCTTCAAATAAAATTTCGTTTGAAAAATTAGATATGCTACTAAAATATTAAAGACTAATATCAAAAGCAAATGGTAATCTTGGTGTAGAAACAGTTAATTTAAATATAAAAGATCATACAAGAAGACAATTCTTATAAATCTAAACCTAAAGCCATTTTGTGGTACAATTCTCTAAATTGTAATATTTGCATTTTATTAGTAGTATTATATTTGAACAGTACTTTTGTTATAATTTTTGATGAGGAATTGTTTGCAAAAACAGGCTGTACAGAATAAATAGTGTTTTGTGTGTTAAATCACTCAAAATGGATTAGATGAGGGTGCTCAAAGATTCTAAAATACATTAATTTTAGCAGACAAGATATTATAAATACTTATAAGATTCTGGTTGTTAGCACCTTCCAAATGAAAAATATGGGAAGAATTCAGTTCTAAATGAAAATATGAGATGAATCATTTTATTCTTACAGGAACATTTTATCACAAAAATAATGTAGTGCCTTTAAAACTGCAATACGTATAATCCACACTGAAGCAACCCTAATGCATTGGTAATTTACAAACTTTTAAAGTAGAGTGTGAAGGTATTTTAAAAGTCATCTTCTAAAAACCTCCTTCATTCCCTAAGTGTTCTCTTATCCTAATATTATAGAATAAAGCTGGTTAAATGGTAGATTCATTAAAATTTTTTTTTTATTTCAATAGCCTTTGGGGTAAAAACGGTTTTCGGTTACATGCATGAACTGTATAGTGATGAAGTCTGAGATTTCAATGCAGCAGTCACCCGAGCAATGTACACTGTACCCAATACGTGATTTTTTATCCTTCACCCCGCCCCCCAACCACTTTAGATTATTTTACTCCATTACCTTCATAGTGTCTGTGAGGACCACCTTTTCTGGGGTAAAGGAAACTATCATTTCATTCTTGATGTTAGTGCATATGACATACAGTACCTCTAATGACGTTACAGGTAACACACAGCTTCCCACATTAAACAATTCAGTGAGAGACTCTAAGCAACATGTTTGTGTCAAAAATCAGGTGCAATGTTACTGCATTTAAACAGTGTAATCATAAGAGAGAAAGCACGAATTTTAGAGATATTAGGCAGTAATTATTATTATTTTTGAGACGGAGTCTCGATCTGTTGCCCAAACTGGAGTGCAGTGGTGCGAGCTCAACTCACTGCAACCTCCACCTCCCTGATTCAAGCGATTCTCCTGCCTCAGCCTCCCCAGTAGCTGGGATTACAGGAGTGCACTACTGCACCCAGCTAATTTTTGTATTTTTAGTAGAGACAGGGTTTCACCAGGTTGGCCTGGCTGGTCTTGAACTCCTGACCTCAGTAGTCTACCCGCCTTGGCCTCCCAAAGTGCTGGGATTACAGGCATGAGGCACCGCACCCGTATGCAGCAATTTTTTACACAGAGTAAAAAAAAAAAAAAAAAACACTGAATCATACCTTACTGGTACAACTCTTGCACCTGCAGACTCCAAATACTTTACATAGGATGCAGCAATATAGTATCTTCCATAGTTTTTCATGACTTTATTACGGCATTTTTGCATTAATATTCCTAATAACAAAAAAAAAGTTTAGTTTCAAGCAAATTTCTTTTCTTCTTGCTCAGAAACTGAAATATATCACAGCAAAAATATCATATTTTATTATTCCAATCCACAGAATTAAATAGGAAGTCTCTCTCCAAGTCCACCCATAGCCTGTGGGAAAGAAGCAGGGGAGGCTGATTTTAGTTTCAAGTAGATCTATCTCTCACCACATCAAGGAGGCCAAATAAGCCCCCAAAGAAGGCTTACAATAGCACTTGCAGCCTTCACACAACTGTAGACCTACTCCAGAATCCACCTAAAGAATACAGATCCTTAAATTTACAAGGCTGTCACTCCTTTCCCACACATACTCACAGACACACTGATTCCCTGACAATGAAGCAAAGGAGTGAAAATATCTTCCATCCACACCTCTCCAACATTACCTTAGCCCAAGCTATCAATATCTCCCCTCTCCCCACCACACTATTATAATAGACTCTTAGAAGGTCTTGTTATATCTTTTCTTAAGAAACCCCCCAAGCTCCAAGCAGCTCCCCATGTAGAAGCAAATCCGATCATATCACCATCCCTATTCCTGCAGTCATTCAATATATACTGTTGAATCATACCTCATGCCAGGCAACAAACTAGCTGCTGGCGACACATGACTATGAGTGAACCAAACAAAAACCCGTCCTGTGTGCATTAATTCGAGAGTGTAGCAGGGAGGGGAGAGAGAACAAACAATAAACAAGATAAAAAGGCATAATATATAGAGTGATGGCTGGTCATAAGCTCTAAGGAGAGAAAGAAGCTGGGGAAGGAGAGCCCATCTATGGAGGAAAGGACAGTCTCTTCAACACAGTGGCCAGGCGAGTCCTCCCTGAGAAGGTAAAACGTGACATTTGAGCCAGGAGTTCAGAGAGGTGACAGGGTAAACCACATTCATGTATTTGGGAAAACAGCAATCCAGGACAAAGGAATAGCAAGTGCAAAGGCCAGGAGTCAGGATTGTGCCTGTCACGTTGCAAGGAATCCATATTTTTAGAGCCAGGTGAGTGAAAGCAGAAAGCAATAGGAAAGGACATCAGGTAGAGATCGATCAGCAAGCAGGTGTCACCACTTTGTTTAACTACCTCAGTGGGTCCCTAAACTTTAATAAACTCTGTAAGACCCTGTATGCTCTGCCCCACCCATCTCTCTGGCCTCCTTTTACCAGTGAAACCCAGCCCCAACACAGTACAGCAATCAGTATACATCAAAACACATCTGTCGGGTGAGTACCTGTGCCTACTCCTATTCAGCACTTCAGCATTTGGAACACTTTCAGTGTCTCCGCAGGCCACCTGATAGGAAGAGCTGTTGTCTCTATTACTCACTTTTGTATTCCCAGCTTCTTACAATTGTTATTCATCAGGTATTCAGATAACATGTCAAATGCCAAAATTTGTTCAGTAAAACTTTTTCTCCTTACTGGTAGGTAAGATCATCTTCACTAAGGAATAACAAAGTTTGGCGAGGGAACGAAGAACTAGGAGTGTCATAGGAAATGGAGTGGTACAGGGTACATGGGGTGAGGTACCACAAAGGAGACATGGGGCATCATGGGAGCGCAAAGGTACCAGAAAGAGAAGTACATCAGAGTGAGTTCCACCAACATCTCCCCTTCCCCTGGGCCCACGCATACTCACTTTTCCCATCCCTGGGAAAAGAGCTCAAGCTGTTCTCCCTGTCCCTCAAAATGTGACCAAAATTCCACCAATAATTTAAGGCCATCTCACAACTTTTGTGGCTTGTCATCTTTCAAGCCTCTGCACTTCCTAGAGCAAGATTGTGCACATAGTCGGTACTCAGTTAACGAAGTTGTGCTGATCTCAGTGACCAAAAGCAAAGTCCCTTTTTTAAATATTTGACGCAGGGCTACCCCCGATTCTAGGAAAGGGAAAGAATCCCCTCTGCTTTTTTCCTCTTCTCTGGACACACAATATGCAATGTGTTACCTTAATTACAGCTTGAGTTAGTTCGTGGAGAATCAAATCACCATGTTAAACAGCTATGAAATAAGTTCCAAATATCAGTAAGCAACCCATTTGAAAATTGGACACTACCTATATGAAAAAACATTCGTCTACTTTCTGTTTAGTTACAGAATACAGTGATAATATTCACAGAAAAAAATAGTATGAAAGGCATAATCCTACAGCCAAAATAAAACTAATTTTAATGTCCACACACAAATTTCTTTGGGCAAATGTTAACCCCAGGATGATTTCGTAGGTAGCTTTCCTTGGGCCTGTCTCAAATGTGTGTTTTGGTAACACAGACTGATTTTACTATCTCTTTAAAACACAAATATGTTGGAAACGAAAAATTGCTGCATTTTTACACCAAATAGAACCTACATTAGGATATTAGCCACTGTTGTCCTCTGCTACTGAACATGACAAAATCCAAGTTATACCTTAATTTCTTGATTTTATATTACAATGCACTGGTATTTAAACACGCCATCAATACATTTTGATGAATGTAATGCATGTACAGAATTTGTAGATGTAAAATGAGTAAAACTTCCCAACTGTGCGAAAAAGAAATGTTTTATTTTAGTAGAAATTCCTAGCTGTGTACAAAAAAAGAAAATCCGCAGGATTCTTCATGGTGCACCCTCCTCCCTCCCACCTTTAAGAGTCATATGAGTCTAAAGGAATGAACCAGGTACCTCAACCAGGTACATTTCAGTACGACCTAAATAGTGCCCGGCCCGGGTTCCTCCTTGCACCAAAAGCGAAGCACATCTGGGGGTTTTTCCCGGCGGGGCGCACCAGCTGGAGCGCGGCGGCGGGAGGCGCCCAGCGCCAACACTCAGCCCCTCCCCGTCTGCTGTGGCCCCGCCCAGCCTCCTTACCGATGATGGGCTTCTTGGCGGTGTCGCCGTGGGGTCTAGACAGCTCGAGGCTCGCCACCCCGCAGAGTAGCAGGCCCAGCACGCACAGCAGGCGGCCCGGGCTCGCCATGGCGCTCACCGCCTCCCGCCGCCTTTCAAAAGGTCTGCGGGCGGGCGGGGGCTGCGGCAGGGACACCTCGCGGCCGCGCACTCGCGTGTGGCTCGGGTGGGCGGTGCTCCGCAGCGTGGCCCTATGGGAAATGCAGGCCCGGCGCGCTCTAGGCGGCCGTGGGGCGGCGGTGGGCGGCTCTGGGAGTGCGGCCGGCGCTGCGTGGTCGCCCCATTGCTGTCCCCGGTCCGCGACCGCGACCCCCACGAGCCGCCTAAGCGGAGACTCTGGAAACGCCTGGGGCGGGTACTGGGTGGTCTCCGCGTCCTTCCCTTTCAACTGTTACGTCGCTGTGGCCCTCAGTCACCCGTACAAAGCTGGGCTGGCCAACCCAGGTCCTCGACAGGGGAGGTTGGGTGTCCCCGGCCGAGTTTGGTAACCAGGCAGCGGGGAGGCTGGCGGGGGATTCTAGAAGGCGCCTGAGAACTGCGCGCCAAACGCACCGCCCCCTTGAAGGTCGGGGCCCTATCTCCGGGAATGGTGACAACGTTCGCTGTACGGGCAGCCTGTGCCTCTGAATGTGAATGTCCACACTTGCTATTTGGGGGCTCCCGGCATCTGTAGGAAGTGAAGAAGACGGGACGGCGATATGAACACGAGCACAGGCGCATCACTAGGGTCAGAACTGGGCCAACTCCGGGCGTCTACTTCGAAGCGGGCACGCCCAGGCCACGCCTGCAAACGGCGTCAGCTTCCTCTGATCAACCGCGGTCTGCGCCATCCACCGACGACCACTAAGCCTATCCACCGGGGCAGAAAAGATGACTGGTTCCTATTCATTAAAACTGTTGTGATTGTTTCTAAATACGTGGATATATAGCTTGTACTCAGTGAAAGTTCCCATCTATAAGGGCCAACTTAAATTCAGAATAAAACAAGAAGATTTGAAAACCTACTACATCAATGCTCAGTATTAAGGGTGAAAACAGATTGGACAATGTCTTTTTCACAAGAGGTTTAAATTTAGTAAGGAAAAAAGGCAGAAAGCGTGACTCGTAGAGACAACAGGAACAATTTTAGCATATTGCAAGAAGAGTAAATGCAGTGAATAGTCTGGTTTAACAAGAAAATAACGCTTATGTAGAAGGGTGTGGTGAGAGGTAAGCAATAACGGATGTGATGAAAGACATGAAAGGGCCGAGCTGGTTTTGAGCATGATTAAATAGACAAGTAGCCTTGTAAATATGAACTTGTGGTGCCAGAATAATTGACTATCCACTGAGGAAAAATTTTTTACCTGGCATTACACACAAAAATAAACTCGAGGTGAAGTGCATATGTAAATATGAAAGGCAAAATATTATACTTTGATAAGAAAATATATAAATATATGTTCGTAACTTTGGCTGTTGGAAGAGTTTCATAAAACATTAAAAATAAAAATGTTAATTAAAAATTGACTATATAAGAAAATTAAAGTTAAAGCACAAACTTGGAAAATATAGTTATAAAATATAAAGTATTTCTAAAATATGCGAAGAAATACTAAGAACAATGACACAATAGAAAAATGGAAAAAGAATGTGAAAAGCAAGCCAAACTTTCTGTAGTCATCAGAAAAATGCAAATTAAGATAATGTGTCACATCCATTAGACTGTGTAGAAAAACAGCCTGTTTCCTGGCAAGAGTGACACCATCTTGAAGCAAAACTATCTTGGGGACTGATGTTTGACCCACAGCATACCGAGGTGTTCTGCAGCAAAGGTCTTTAAACAATGCTCATAATATATATAACCCCTCATAAAGATGCTTATCTAACGTCCCCAGTGATCACAATAGTCTAAGAGCTAACTGGTTGCACTTGTCTTTACCCTAGAAGCTTGCTAAATAAAGCATACTTTCTGGAGGGCAAGTGCAGGGGTTGCTTCTGTTTGTCTCTACTAAGTGTTTCTTACTGAGAAATTCGATTGGTCAGCCTCTTTGGTCTCCCAGCTTCCTCCGTCTTTGGAAGCAGGTTTCCGTAAATTGACAAAAATGTAAGCCTTTGATAATAAGTCAAGGATGTAGCAAAATGAGAGTTCTCTGCATTTCTGGTGGAATTGTAATTATTATAACTATTTTTGAGAAAAATTAAGCAATATCTGATAAAGGTGAAGATCTACGTATTCCGTAACCCAGTACTTTTTGAATGTGTGTACCTAGATTAATGCGTGCTCATGTGAACAAAAACATATGTGTAAGTATGCTCTTTGGAGCATCTTTTTGTAATAGTAAAATATTAAATGTAAATGACCAATGTCATGAAGTTTTTCCTGTGTGTTTTCTTCTAGTCATTTTACAGTTTCAGGTCTCATATTTAACTGCTTAATTCACTTTAGTTGATTTTTGTACATGGTGAGAGATAAGGGTCTAATTTCCAGTTTTTCCCAACACTGTTTATTGAAGAAGATGCCCTTTCCCCATTGTGTGTTCTTGGCACCTTTGTCAAAAATCAATTGACAGTGTATGTGTTGGTTTATTTTTGGGCCTTCTATCCTGGTGCATTGGTCAATGCCCGTAATTTCATGCCAGTGCCATGCTAGTTTGATTAAATTACTATAATTATAACATGTCTTGAAATCAGAGTGATGCCTTCAACTTTGATTTTTTTCTCAAGATTATTTTAGGTATGTGGGGTCTTTTGTGGTTTCATACAAATTTAAGGATTTTTTTTCATTTATGTGAAAAAAGTGACACTGGAATTTTTGTAGAGATTACAGTGTATCTGTAGATTGCTGTAGGTCAGTCATATAGACATGTTCACAATTTTAATTCTTCCAGTCCATGAACATGAGATATCTTTCCATTTACTTGTATTTTCTTATTTACTTGTATTTTCATGTGTTTTATAGTTTTCAGTGTACAGGCCTTTTACCTGCTCATTAAATGTACACCTAAGTATTTAATTTTTGTTACTATTTTAAAGGGGATTGTTTTGTTAATTTCATTTTAATTTGTTATTACTATATAAAAATGCTACTTTTATATGTCAATTTTGTATTCTATAACTTTACTGTTCATTTATCAGTTCTAATAGTTTTTTGGTGGATTTATATATAAGATCGTGTCATAGAAAATAGGAATATTTTCACTTCTTCATTTCCTATTAGGCTTCAAATTTTTCCTCTTGCCTAATTGCTCTAGCTGGGACTTACAGTACTATATTGAAAAGAAGTGGTGAGAGTAGGCATGCTTGTCTTGTCACTGATCTTAAAGGAAAAGCTTTCAGTGTTTTACTGTTGAGAATGATGTTAGCTAAGGTTTGTCATATGTAGCCTTTATTGTGTTGAGGTACATTCCCTCTATACCTATACCCAATTTAAGAGTTTTTTTTTGGGGGGGGGGGTGTTTTGTTTGTTTTTCTTTTGAGATGGAGTCTCGCTCAGTCGCCCAGGCTGGAGTGCAGTGGCATGATCTAGGCTCACTGCAAGCTCCGCCTCCCAGGTTCACGCCATTCTCCTGCCTCAGCCTCCAGAGTAGCTGGGACTACAGACGCTTGCCACTATGCCCAGCTAATTTTTGTGTATTTTTAGTAGACAGGGTTTCACCGTGTTAGCCAGGATGGTCTCGATCTCCTGACCTCACAATCTGCCAGTCTTGGCCTCCCAAAGTACTGGGACTACAGGTGTGAGCCACCGTGCCTGGCCTTGTTAAGAGTTTTATTATAAAAGGATGTTGGGTTTTTTCAAATGTTTCTTCTGCATGTATTGAAATCATTATATGATTTTTATCCTTGATTAATGTGGTATATCACATATGGATTTGTGTGTGTATATATGTCTATTATAGTAGATATAGGCAATGTATATTGTAATGTCTCCTCTTTCTTTTCTGATCCTGTTTATTTGAGTAGTCTCTTGTTTTCCTAGTCAGTCTAGCTATGGGTTTGTCAACTTTATCTTTTCAAAAAACCAACTTAGTTTTGTTGATATTTTCTATTGTTTTTCTAGTCTCTATTTCATTTATTTCTGTGCTGATTTTTGTTATTTCCTCTCTTCTGCTATCATTGGGCTTAGTTTATACTTATTTTTCTAGTTTCTTGAGTGGTAACATTAGATTATTTGTAAACTTTCTTTTTTATATAGGTGTTCATTGCTATGAATTTCCCTCTTAGGATTGCTTTTGCTGTCTCCCATAAGTTTTGATATATTGTCTTACCATTTTCGTTTGTCTCATGGTAATTTTTTATTTTCTATTTGCTTTCTTCTTTAACCTATTGGTTGTTTAGGAGCATGTTGTTTCATTTCCACACATTTGTGTATTTTCCAAGATATCTCCTGTTATTGATTTCTGGTTTCATTCCATTGTGATCTCAAAAGATACTTGATATGATTTCAATTCTCTTAAATTTGTTAAGATTTGTTTTGTGCATTAACATATGGGCTATCCTGGAGAATGTTCTATGTGCACTTAAGAAGGATGTGTATTTTGTTGCTATTGGATACAGTGTTCTGTATATTTCTGTTTGGTCTATTTACTCTAAAGTGTAATTCAAGTCCATAGTTTCTTTGTGGATTTTCTCTCTAGATGATCTGTCCATTACTGAAAGTGGAATATGGAGAGCCCTACTGTAATATTATTAAATTCTATTTTTTCATTTAGATCATTTAGTAATTGCTTTATGTATTTAGGTGCTCTGATTTTAGGTGGGTGTATATTTACAATAGTCATGTCTTTGTGGTGATTTAACTTCTTTGTTATTACGTAATGGCCTTCTTTTTCTCTTTTTATAGTATTTAACTTAAATCTGTTTTGTCTGATATAAGTGTAGCTACCTCTGCTCTTTTTGTTTCTGTTTGCATGGAATATCTTTTCCATCCCTTCACTTTCAGTCTGTATGTGTTCTTATTACTAAAGTGAGTCTCTTGTGTGCAGCTTATGATTAGATCTTGCTTTTTTAAAAAATCCTTTCAGCCACTCTGTATATTTTATTGGACAGTATAATCAATTTTCATTGAAAGTCATTATGGATAGGTAAGAACTTACCACTGCCATTTTGTAATTTCTTTTCTAATTGTATTATGGGTCTTTTGCTTCCTTCTTTCTCTCTTACTATCTTCCTTTGTGGTTTGGTGGCTTTGTATGGTTGTATACTTTTTATCTTTTCTTTTTATATTGTGTGTAACTACTATAATTTTTTGCTTTGTGACTACCATGAGGCTTACATAATATAGCTTATCCTTTGAACAGTTTACTTTAATCTGATAAAACTTGCCTTTAATTGCATATAAAAACTCTACACTTTCACTCCCTCCCACCCACATTTCATTATTTTGATGTCAAAATTTACATTTTTTGGTAATTTGTATTCCTTAATAATTTGCCACAGCTACAGTTGGTTTTAATAATTTTGTCTGGACACCACTGAATAGCTGTTCCTAACATGCATGTGCAAGTGACTCTACTGCCACCACCCTGATGAAGTGCTTTGGTTGGCACTCCTCATCAGAGTATTGTTACCAGCAGACTGGGAGCACTTTAGCCCCTAAGATGCAGTAGGTGCTTAACCTCGAGAGGCCAGAGAACAAAGCCATGGGCCTGGTACTAGACCTCCAGGATTTCAGCAAGCAGCTCAAGAGTATTTAGCTGAGCTTTGGTCCCCTGAAATCCTCCAGAAAGAAAACCAGTCAACTAAACCCAACTTATACCACAGTCAAACCCTCAGGGTATCAAAGAATATAAAAGCAAAAAACCCCATCCAAAGAACAGCAACTTTAAAGTTTAAAGGACCATCAAGCCACTGTGTTCCTGGCCTGAGAAATAACCAGTGCAAGAACTCTGGCAACTCAAAAAGTCAGAGTGTCTTCTTACATCCGAGTGATAGTACTAACTCCTTAGCAACGTTTCTTAACCAGGCTGAAATGGCTAAAATGAGAGACATAGAATTCACAATCTGGATAGGAATGAAGATCATTGAGATTCAGGAGAAAGTTGAAATAAAATAATACAAGACATGAAAGACAAAATAACCATTTTAAGAAAGAACCAAACCAATCTGATGAAGCTGAAAAACTCACTACAATAATATAATAATAAAATTGCAAGTATTAACAGCAGAATAGACCAAGGTGAGGAAAGACTCTCATAGCTCAAAGACTGTTTCATTGAATCAACTCAGTCAGACAAAAATAAAGAAAAAAGAATAAAAAAGAATAAACAAGGCCACTGAGAAATATGGAATTATATAAAGAGAACAAAACTACAACTTAATTGGCATCCCTGAAAGAGAGAAAAGGAGCAAGCAACTTGGAAAACATATTTGAGAATACTGACCACAAAAATGTCTCCAACCTCACTAGAAAGAACATTCAAATACAAGAAATGCAGAGAACCCCTGAAAGATACTACACAAGATGACCATCCCCAAGACACATAGTCATCAAATTCTCCAAGGTCAATATGAAAGAAAAAATGTTGAAGGCAGCTGGAAAGAATGGGTAGGTCACCTATAAAGGGAATATCATCAGGCTAACAGCAGACCTTTCAGCAGAAACCCTACAGCCAGAAGAGATGGGGGCCTATATTCAGCATTCTTAAAGAAAAGAAATTCTAACTAATAATTTTATAGCCAGCCAAACTAAACTTGATAAGTGAAGGAGAAATAAGATCTTAAGAGACAAGCCAATGCTAAGGGAATTTGTTACCACTAGACCTACTTTGTGAAAGGTCCTTAAGGGAGTACTAAACATAGAAACAAAAGACCAGTACCAGCCACCACAAAAACACACTTAAATACATAAACCATTGACATTATAAAGCAATTACACATTCAAGTATACGTAACAACCAGCTAACAATACAATGACAGGATCAAATGTGCACATATCAATATTAACCTTGAATATAAATGGGCTAAATGCCCCACTTAAAAGGCACAGAGTGGCAACTTGGATAAAGAAACAAGACCCCACTATATGCTGTCTACAAGAGACCTATTTCACATGCAATGACAGCCATAGGTTCAAAGTAAATGAGTGAAGAAAAATCTACCAAGCAAATGGAAAACAAAACAAAAAAAAAAATAGGAGTTCATATTCTAATTTCAGACAAAGCAGACTTTAAGCCAAAAACAATCAAAAAAGACAAAGAAGGGCATTACATAATAATAAAGATATGTTTGTGCCTAGTTATAATGATTTAAAATTCATGGTCCAAAACCACAATTACATTTGCACCAACCTAATTGTTGTGATGTTAGGTTGTTAACTTGAGCTCTTTCTAACTTTTTGATGTGAGTGTTTAGTGCTATAAATTTCACTCTTAAAACTGCCTTACCTGTGCCCCAGAGATTCCAGTATGTTGTATCTTTGTTCTCATTTTCTTTATTTCTGCCTTAATATCATTATTTACCCAAAAGCCATTCAGGAGCAGGTTATTCAATTTCTGTGGAATTGTACATTTGAACAAATTTCTTAGTCTTGATTTCTCTTTATTATTTTTTTTTCTATTTTTTTTTTTTCGAGACAGAGTCTCACCCTGTCACCCAGGCTGGAGTGCAGTGGCAAGATCTCAGCTCACTGCAACTCCACCTCCTGGGTTCAAGCAATCCTCATGCCTCAGCCTCCCAAGTAGCTGGCACTACAGGCACATGCCACCATGCCCAGTTAATTTTTGTGTTTTTTGTAGAGACGGGGTTTCGCTATGTTGGCCAGGCTGGTCTTGAACTCCTGACCTCAGGTGATCCACCCACCTCTACCTCTCAAAGTGCTGGGATTACATGTGTGAGCCACCACACCCTGCTATTAGTCTTGATTTCTAATTTTATTGCACTGTAGTCCAAGAGATTATGATTTTAGTTTTTTGCATTTGCTGAGGTGTGTTTTATTTCTGATTATCTGATCAATTTTAGAGTATATGTCATGTGGCAATGAGAATGTATATTCTGTTGTTTCTGGGTGAAGATTTCTATAGGTGTCTATCAGGTTCATCTGATCCAGTGCTAAGTTCAGGCCCTGAATATCTTTGTTAATTTTCTGTCTCAATGATCTGTCTAATATCATCAATGGGGTGTTAAAGTCTCTCATTATTGTTGTGTAGGAGTCTAAGTTTTTTTTTTTTTTTGAGATGGAGTCTCACTCTGTCACCCAGGGTGGAGTGCAGTGGCGCGGTCTCTGCTCACTGCAAGCTCCGCCTCCCTGATTCAGGCCATTCTCCTGCCTCAGCCTCCTGAGTAGCTGGGACTACAGGCACCTGCAACCATGCCTGGCTAATTTTTTGTATTTTTAGTAGAGATGAGGTGTCACAGTGTTAGCCAGGATGGTCTCGATCTCCTGACCATGTGATCCACCCGCCTCAGCCTCCCAAAGTGCTGGGATTACAGGCGTGAGCCACCATGCCCAGCCTGTGAGTTTAAGTCTTTTTGAAGGTCTCTAAGAACTTCTTTTATGAATCTGGGTGCTCCTGTGTTGGGTTCATATATATTTAGGATAGTTAGGTCTTCCTGTTGAATTGATAATGAGGACAATAAGAAGGACACAAAGGGAGAATACAGAGGGAATTAAAAATAGGACTCATAGGGAATCTTGTTCTGGTGTCTTGGGTAGAAGTCAGCCACCTGATGGCATCATGCAGTTGTTTTTGGGAAAGCAGTCTACCTCATGTCATCATCTGCTTCTAAGGGCTCTTGATAGACCTCCAATTTAATGTTTCCTCTTTGGGGTGAATTTCTATTTGAAGGCTTGTATTTTTTTAATTATGAAATGTGAACCTAAGGTTGTATTCTTTGTAGTCTTGCAGTAGTTTTGGTGGTGAGGAAGAGAGCTGTGATTTGGTTGAGGACACCTAAAGTGTATTCATCCCTTTCATGTATAAAAAGGGAAAAGTTAATGAGTAATTGGGGCATCTAGCAGTGAAGGAAGAGGATAGAGAGGACTTGAGGCTCTGAAATGCAGACTCAGAAGCCCAATTAAGGGGTGTTAGGGAGGAGCAATAGCAGAAAAGTTAGGGATCCAGTTTCGGCAATAGCCAATGTATTCTAGAAATAGTCAGAGTTGTCTTTTGGCCTCAGGGAAAGGGAAATTGATGACAATGTTAATTCTTTTAGAAGATAAAGCGTGTCCTTCAAGGGAGATATCATGTCCTAGGCACTTGAGGGCTGTTAATTTTATGTTGGGTTTAATGATGTTATGTCCCTTGTGGGCAATGGTTTGGAGTAAATATTGAGTGTTGGCAATCACCATTGAACTGAGAAGGGGTCATCTACCTTCTGAATTCAGGTAATATTGGGGCTAAGACAGTTTCAGAGGTGACTCATGGACTGAAGTTCCTCAAATGAGGCTGGCCTGAGTCATGAGTGAATGAGACTGAGCAGTAGGGAAGGATAACCAGGTACAATGGGGGGCTATGCCTGACCATTCCCATCTCAGACCCCCACATCTTCTCGAGTGCATGATGCTCTGAGAAAGAGAGGTATATAGTGCACAGCAAAGCTCTGCTGTGGGAAACCCACCGAAAGAGCTCAATACAGCAGCAGCACATGTTTTCTTGTTGACTGGAGAGAGAGCCATACATAAAAGCCAAATTGCAACAGATTTTCATTTAACAAGGGTTAATGTCTCCTGAACAACCCCTTAGGGACCAGCCTATAATATGTATGAATATATATTGAGATTAAAATAATTGAAATTCAAAATCAATTAAAAATGAAACCTAATTTGTTAAGACACTTAAAATAGAGACATTGGAGTGAAGTTAGAGATGGAAATAAAGACTAGTGGGTAAGAACTTATTGTAAGACAGCTAACATTTAGAATGAGAAGGAAAAAGTAGAGGGATAAGGTCAAGTCTAAGAGCTTATGAGGAAGCTGCTGAGGTCAGCCAAACTTCTCAGTAAATGATATTCTATTTAGCATAGTGCAAGGCTTCATTGCACTACATATGACCTGTGGCTGCCCCTGCTGATGGCTGTCACCCACCCTTGCAACAAGAAATATGCCTATGTCAAGTCTGCCCTGTGAGTATTGACCCTGTGCTAGGCACTAGTTAGATACTGGTTATACAAGGATGGAAAAGACAGTGTTTGCATTTAAGAATACTTTCTAGAAGGGAGAGAGGCAGGTAACTGCCTGTAAGTTCAAACAAGAGAACACACAAGCGGGAGCAAAGAATTCTTACTGGGGATGATTAGAGAATGTTTCACAGAGGGGACAAGGGGGCAGGACTTATATCTCTATATGAGCAGACAGAACAAGGGCATCCAGCAGAGAAAACAAAGAACAAAGGTTCACAGTCCAAAATATACCTCACCTCCCTTTCACCTCATTCCTCCACTCCTTTCTGCCAATTCTGATGTGTCTTATATGGAAGGGATGATATTATCACAGTGGTGAAAAGGTTGGTGTGCCTGGAGAATAGGTGGAGTCAGGAGTCCTACATTGTGAGAATGAAAAAACAGGTTGGGCCTGGGTGTGAAGGACCGTGGGTGCCAATTAGCAGTTTACCCAGCTTACAGTGCTGCTCCCTTGAAGATCAGGAAATGAAATCTTACAGAAAGATAAGTCAGGCAGCATGGAAAGGGTAGGTAAATGGAGGAACAATGAAAAACCTGTAGTCCAAGAGGAAGCCATTGCAGAAGATTGGATGAAAGATGATAAGCCTCAGAGATGGATCAGTGTCAGACATTTCCGGGTAAGACTGATGGAATCTGATGGCCACTGATCTCCATGGCCTGCAGAATCTGGTCTAACAGGAGCATGGTGGTGCTGTGGAGTATGTGGACTTTACGGCCAGGCCAGCCGAGTTCAGTCTGATTCTGCCTTACAAAGCTCTGTGATTCTGAGCAAAGGATGTACAAACGGGTCTAATGCCACTTAACCTTTTTTTTTTTTTTTTTTGCAAATCTGAAATGATGCCATGTATGTAAATCTAATATGGTCCCTGGCACATAAGGAATTCATACACCTTAGTGCCCTTCAGGTGGTGTTCAAGGCCTCTTATGATTTGATTCACATGGATCTTTCTAGGCAAATGAACCACTCTCCTGTACTCATCTCTTTCCCCCAAAAACAGAGGGCTTTTTTGATGTAAGCATTTCTGCTTATAAATTTCCCTCTTGGTACTACTTTTGCTGTATCTCACAGATTTTGGTATGTTGTGTTTCTATTTCTATTGGTTTCAAGAAATTTTCAAATGTCCTTCTTAATTTCTTCATTAACCCATAGGTCATTCAGGAGGATGTTGTTTAATTTCCATGTATTTTGTACAGTTTCCAAAGGTTTTTTTGTTACTGATTTCTAGTTTTGTTACATTGTGGGCTGAAAAGAGATTTAGTATGACTTTAAAAAAATTGTTCAGACTTGTTTTGTGGCCTAACATATGGTCTATCCTGGAAAATGTTCTATATGCTGATGAGAATATACATTCTGCAGCTGTTGAATGACATGTTCTCTATATGTCTATTAAGACCATTTGCTCTAAAGTGCAGCTTAAATCCGATGTTTCTTTGTTGATTTTTTGTCTAGATGATCAGTCTGATGCTATGAGTAAAGTGTTGAAGTCCCCAGCTATTATTATGTTGGGGTCTAGCTGTCCCTTTAAATCTCAAATAAATAACCCAATGATGCACCTCAAGGAACTAGAAAAGCAACAACAAATAAAACTTAAAAAATTAGTAGAAAGAAAGAAATAATAAAAATCGGAGCAGAAATAAATGAAATAGAGAACAAAAAAATACAAAAGATCAATAAAACAAGAAGTTGGTTTTTTGAAAAGATAAACAAAATTGACAAAACATTAGCTAGACTAAGAACAAAAGAGAAAACCCAAATAAACTCAGAAATGAAAAAGAAGACATTACAACTCATGCCATAAAAATATAGGGCTATTTACTATTTCTCAGACATGCCTTACTCTTTCTGATCTCTAAGTCTTTGCTCACACAATTTATTTTCTTTAAGTATCCTTCTTCTCCTCAGTTTTCATTGCTACCTTAAAGGCTTTGCTTCAAATAATACCTCCTTTAAGAACACATCCTCAATACCCCACGTGGAAATTATCTTTCCTTCTGTTAAACTCTCAAAACACTTTATTGGAATCACTTTAATGGCCCTTACAATATACTGCACTTTAGCTAGCTATTTGGAATATATTTTTCCCTCTCTAGGTAGCATATGAATAATTTTCCTAGTCACCATAGTACTTAATTCAGTCTACAGTGTTATCAAAAGTAGATATTTAACAGATTAATATGATTGCCTCAGAAAGAGAAGAGGTCAGTTGAGTGCTAGGTATGCGTGTGGGAGGAGGATGGTGTATGTCCTTGCTAACCAGAAAAGTCGTAGGGTTGTACTGCTGCCAATCCTAATTTTATTGCTCTCATTTCTAGTTCCTCCACAGCATCTAGGTATGGCAAAATTCAATACATAAGGCCAGTAAAGAGTGTTTCAGACAATACCATCTGACTAATTGGCTGGAGTTCTTGGTTATATATCTAACCTGTCTTATGATCTACAGTCTTAATTTAGGTGATTGGCCAAGTTAAAGATATTTGTAATAGGACTTCAGTACTATTTCTGTAAGAAAAATCTAGTTTGACAAATGAAATCATGATCTAGGCTAATAGCATATTGTTTCAAAATTAAATGGCTCTATCTTGTACTTCGTGCTCAATTTTGCTGAGAACCAAAAACTGCTCTAAAAAATGAAGTCTATTAAAGAACATAAAATTATCTGATTAAGTGGCAAACTATGGCATTTTTTGCTTAAAACTTTTAACTTCTTGACTGTCCATGGCTTAGTAATTAGTTTGTGGTCCCCTTTATGTACAGCAAAAGACATTAGAGAAATATGGTGTTGAACTAAGCAGCTGGAATACCAGCCTGTCATTAAACTTATGAAGAAAAAACTGACACTGGAGTAATGGACAAATAGATGTGCTAAGATTTTTTTTCTGTAAGGAAAGGCAGTTTTTGAAAAAGAATGCCTCATATTTATATTTTAAAATTAAAAAATAACTTGTACACTATGGTTTATGTGAAAAATGTTTATTTTCTTTCAAACAATATTAAAACAAATAAATTACTGTGCAGTTGAGTAACACAATGAGCACATAATACAGTTAACCTTTTAAAAGGCACTTCTGGTACAATTACTAAAGTAATATAGACAATTAGACAATTATTTGCTTTCACACTTTATTAGTTTGACCATTCATTTCAATTTTTTTAATGTTCTTCAGTGAATTGCTTCATTTATAAACATTTCAAAGTTCCATCATAAAATATGCCTAGATTAACTGACTTATCTTAATTCTATTTACTATTGAACCTATCACCAAAAAATCTAATTTAAAGGACATTTTAAAATGTTATCCTTTATTTGGGTACTAAACTAATCACTCCCTGACAGAGTCATAAGAAAGTGTTTGAAATAACCAAAAATAAATGAAGTGGAACTGGTGATATAAATCTTCTAGAAATAAAAGTTGGATAAGCCAGAGGTTTTTTGTTATTGACACTGTTTATTCTTTTTAAGTGATTTTGTTCTTTTATTATTTTTAATTATACAATTTTATATAGTATGCTTTTATTTTAAAATACTTTAAAGTGTTTTTTAGAAAACAGGCAGGGTCTAGTTTTTTAATAAAAATTATAATGTTGTTAGCTTCCCAATGCTAAGTCAAAATCAGAATACGTTCTCTAAAGAACATCCACGATTACTTTCAATTTTATCATAGATATACGTATAATCATAAGTATCAGCTCACCTGATTAAACTAATTTTCTTATAAAGAAAAACACCCTTCACATATCCTTACATAAAGATACTATTAATGTATATGATTAATGTTGAAACCTAACTAGCTGAACAAATGTTCAACAGATTTTGGACCCCATATTCTACATTTTCAAGTTCATAACAAAATTAAGAAATTATAAAATACTAAGTATAAAAATTATGTCATAAATTGAGAGCTATGTTGAATATGAAAGCTGAGATGATATCTTTCTTAATAAATGAAATATTATGAACTGCAGTACAAACAGTACATCTTTACCAGTTATTTATTTATTGATTTTTATTTTTATTTTTTAATTTTTTTTGAGAACACATGGACACAGGAAGGGGAACATCACACACCGGGGCCTATTTATCTATTTTTGAAATAGAGACAGGGTCTCCCTGTGTTGCCTAGGCTGGTCTAGAACTCCTGCGCTCAAGCAATCATCCATCCTGCCTCGGCCTCCCAAAGTGCTGGGATAACAGGTGTCAGCTGCCATGCCCAGGCTTTACCAGATGTTTTTTTAAGTTAATATTAATTGCAGGATTTGATTAAAATATTCTGATACAATAGTCAAACTAATATTATTTTATGCATAATCTGAAAAATACCAGATGTAATTGACAGTAATTTTTAAAAATGTAAACATTTCCTTTCCTTTGTGTAGTTATGTTATTGTTAACTAAAAACAGTCCATGTATAAGACAAGTAAGTATGATTCCATCCCTTTCTGTGTAGTCATAAGAATAACCATAAGCAAAAGTTAAAATTACATTCTTGATTTGTTTAAAAATGCAAAACAGATATTGAGAAGCCATCAACTGTGCCTGACATATTTTCTAAATTATTTTTGTTAATCAATTACATCAACATGATTTCATAGAGACCTAAAGATGCCACAGAGTAGTATGGCATATAGACTCCTCAGCTGAAAGTTTCTATCGTGGCCAGGCGCGATGGCTCATGACTGTAATCCCAGTACTTTGGGAGGCCGAAGCAGGCAAATTACTTGAGTTCAGGAGTTTGAGACCAGCTTGGCCAACATGGCGAAACCCCATCTCTATATAAAATACAAAACTTAGCCAGGAGTGGCGGTGTGCACATGTAATCCTAGCAGAGGTTGCAGTGAGCTGAAATGGCACCACTGTACTCCAGCCTGGGCGACAGAGCAAGACTCTGTCTGGAAAAAAAAAAAAAAAATCTCTATCATGTTAATATACTAAAATAAAATTTCCCTGAGATGAAATGTCTTGCTGGCCCACAGGAATAACTATAAAACTCTATTCAGATTTTAATTATAATGAATTATAATTTAATCTGACATCCACTTAAAGTAAGTGTTAATTTTTTTATCATCAGCTGACTTGTGCTAATATTTTTAAGTGGAATATTTCTAAATTTTTTTCTAAACCAATTTAATCAGAGAACTTGTTTAAAATATAACTTTCTAGAAACATACAAAGATGCACACGAGCAGCTACTTCAGCAATAACTTTCATGTTCTCTTCAAGTACAAAATCGCCGATTTTTATGCTCTTAAAATGTACTGACATTTAATTACTTCAAAAGTAGAGAAAAAAGCATTGAAAAAGTAAAAAATCTTTCCAAACACCTGTGTTGCTCATGTCAGAAGATTTCTACATTTTAAAGTTCAGGCAAGCATTAGTTTGAAAGATTTGCTCCTTTTCTTTCACTCATTTAACCAGGTTGGATATCACTCATGTATTTTTAGTTAGGAAGCCATTCACATGAAATAACTTCTCATTGAATGCTCTCAGAAATGCTGCTGAGATAATCTTCAGACTTCATTATAAAATTTGTCCATTCCTGACAAATTTCCTCCATGGAGAATTCTTCACCACCATATTCCAGAGGAAGAATGTCTGGGAAATGCTGAAGCAAGCTTTGTTTGTAGTTGTTCCCATGCATATGAATCTGAAATAGCCAAAACATTTTAGAAGGAATCCTCATTAGATGCATTTCTAGTGGAAAATCAACCTCATAAAACAAGGTATTCTAATCACTTATAAAATAGGAGTGTATAAATAGATACCACATCCTTTATTCCTCTGGTTATGAATCTAATAATTTTACTTATGTTTAGGTTGTGTTACTGTGGATCTAATAACCTTACTGTTTCTTGGATTTGCATTCTTATAACTGCATAAAATTTACAAAAAGTAATTTTCCTCTTTCATGAGTAAATTTTTAAAGATTAAATAAAGTTATTTTATAAATTCTATTCCCTTATGTGCAAGTGATTCTTACCAAACTAATACCTTGGGACTATTCTATACATGAAAAAAATGTACTAGCTGGTACTAATTCATATTAAGTAGAAGCATGTATCTGAGCCACAATTAAGTCTATGAGAAACAATTTATATGGTACAGTCGATGGATACTGTTGGTTGGTATAAAGTTAAGAGACAGCCAGGTGCAGTGCCTGTAATCCCAACACTTTGAGAGGCCAAAGCAGGTGGATTGCCTGAGCTCAGGAGTTCAACACCAGCCTGAGCAACATGGCTGGTACAAAAAAAAAAATACAAAAATTAGCTGGGCGTGGTGGTGCAGGACTGTAGTCCCAGATACTTGGTGGGCTGAGGCAGGAGGATTGCTTGAGCCCAGGAGGTGGAGGTTGCAGTGAGCCAAGATCGTGCCACTGCACAAGGTGAGACCCTGTCTAAAAAATAAATAAATAAATAAATAGAATAAAAAAGTCAAAAATTTTTAAAAAGTATTAAAAGACAACTATGATGGTTGAGAACCTTAACTTTTCAAGTATTTTAAACTATAAAAATTGATCATAGAATGCCCTGAAGTTAAGAGAAAGCCATAGAAACTTGAACCAAAAGCACACCTGCTAAAATAAATAAATAACCTTTTTTCACTTTCTAGGGCAAAATGTTCCTCTATGTATTCAACAATCATTTAATAAGCACCTATTATGTGCTGGGATATGAGGTTTGATGGATGAAATGAGTTTCCTATACTCAGGAAACTCATAAAGCCAATCTTTATTTTTTTCTGAAATATGTAAAATATTATCAGGCAATTGAGAAGAAATTCTATCTCATCAGGAAGGGGCAAAATAAGAAAATGTATGGGGCATTGCCAAAAAGTTGAAAAGGAAAAAAGTGGCTGGATCAGAGTTTTTTCCTTCCTATTTTGGCAAGTCTGTTTCCCGTCAACTAACTTTCACTGACATCCTTCCCCTAACTTCTCAACTTTTTACTTTAACTTCTTTTTTCTCCATATTCTCCTATTTCTTAGGTTCGGTTTGTTCTTGTTTTCGTTTTTATCTAAAATATTACTCAAAATATAAATAGTTATTTTTAGATCTCTAAGAATTAAACAGAGGGAAGCCAGCTATTATCAAGTTACACTGAAGAGGGAAAAAAATGAACAAACAAAATTGATTCGTATAAAAATGCTAGAATAAAAAGTAGCTGAAAGTGGCTATTTTTGCTAAAGCAGGCAATTTAAGGGTGGTTCTTGAAGTCAAACAGAAATATCCACTGGATAACCTCTAAAGAAGCTCTAGGGTCATAACTTTCTGACCAGGTATAAGACGTTATATTTTCTTAATATGAAAGAACGTCATTTCTAAAATTCCAAATGTGCTTTTACAGTTTATACTATCACTGCTGACATTTCAGTAATTTTTTAGATTTAAATTGTTAAAGCCTTTACAAATTGTTTTGTGTTCAAGGCATTAGATGATGCCAATGTTTGTCTAAATAGATGCTCTAAAAATTCTTCTCTTCAGATTAATTTAGAATGGTTGCCATTCTTGAGAACGCAGATTCTATTTTCAACCTTTCAAAAAGTCTAAGAGATACGAGATGCTTTTTCAGAGATAAGGCTCCATAGGTTAGGTAAATTAAAAAAAAAATCCAGTATCTTTGCTCTAACTAGTGTGACATTAAGTCATATACCTCAGTTACTGTGGTTCTCAGTTACACTGAAACTGTTAATTAGGCTTCACTGTTTAAGAAAAATGTTTATTTTTATTTGCATTAATAATAAATTCACATGGTTACAAATCAAAACAAGATAAAAGATACACAGTGAGAGATCTTGTTCCCAAATCTATTCTCATCTACTGTAGTTCACACCTCTTCTCTTGTTCCCTATAGATATCCACTTATATTATTTTTTGTATATCCTTTTAATGTAAATTTATGAAATATATTCTTATTTCTCCCCTTTGTATACAAAAGGTAGCATGCCATAAACACTATTCCACATTTTATTTCAGTTTACAAAACATCCTGCAATCTCGTTGTTTTCCGTTGTGTAGATGTTTATTTAACCAATGCCCTAATGGTTAACACTTGCTGGTTTTCAGTCTTCTGCTGCTGTGGCTCCTCTAGTTTATGTAATTTTGTTTACGTACAGGTCATTCAAGACAGTGATTTTGATGTCTTTGCCACACTGCCCTCTACAGGAATATACCATTAAGCATTCCAACCAGCAGTGTACGAAAAGCCCAGTTACCCCACAGTCTTACAACCAATATACTTGATTTTTATAAATTAAAAGTAAATTTTAATTTACTTTTTTTTAGTTGGCTTGTTAGATAAATATTCAAAATATTGGGCTAATGATATAGGTGGGCAGGTGTGAGGAAAGATGATAAAGCAATCCTTAAATTAAAAAGGGTTGGAGTGTTTGGTGTAGAGGAACACAGACTTGAATATGTTTTACTCACCCGTTCCTTAATTTTTTCAGTCAGGAATGGTTTGATCATGGAAAAGACAGCATGGAAAATTACTGGTTCATTTATCAAATGGATGCCACGAACTTTCAATGGAAATGAATCCTTTTGAAAATAAAAAAATCTTAATAACAAAACATAAATATTACAATCCGATACCTAATGTCAAGTTTCTTCTTTGAACACTTGCTAAACTTACAGAAATATCTAAAGTGTGTGATTTTATCTTCAAAATTATTTATTCCATCAGCACAAAAGCCTGGCTTACAGTTCACTGTCACTAGATTAAGTAAAGATCTCTAAAACAGTTTCTCCGTATAGATTTGGCAAAGTATTTTACGAAATATCTGCACGCTTTCACCAGAAAATTCCTTTCCCATCACATATAGATGTTCTTTTAATGAACCAATGAGTCATTTGGAAATTTATATTTAACTTTTTCCCCAAAAATGTTTATTTTGAGGAAAAAATCACAAATATTGAAAGACTAGCACAATAAACACACACTTTTAAACTTTGACATTGGTATATGTCTTTAGCATCAAAGTAATATAGGTTTATTTAGAAAGTTTAAAAAGTTAAGAGTTGAAGGAAAAGGATAGTTTTCCTACCTACAAGTTGTATTATTAATATGGAGACCTTTCATTCCAAGGTTCTTTTATGTGAAGTTCTTTTATTTTTTCCATGCATCGCTTTCAGAGATGTATTATTAATTTGGGGATTGTCCTTCCAAATCCCTTCTATGCATAATTTTCTTTTAAACATAATTGCTAATATGCTGTCTAAATAATTTTCATCCCGTTGTGTTCCACTGATATAATACAGCTTTTGCAAATATCATGTTTTATTATTGTTGCAAGAATCCATCAAATGAATGTACGATTTTTTTAAGTAATCATGTTTCTATTTCCTGGACTAATAAACTATTTATTTTATTTCTTTACTGAAACTGATGCTGCAGTAACTGTATTTATGTATAGAAGTGGTGGTTATAAGCACAACTTTTACATTCAGGTGACCTGGGCTGGAATTCTCACTTCACTACTGACAAACTGTGTGTGCCTGGGCATCGCTATGTCACTTCTCGGATATAGTTTATTAATTGTAAAGTGGGAAAATACAATAGTCATATGTCATAGGCTCAGTGTGGACATTAAAAGATAATTCATTTGAAACACTTAGCACTAAGTACCTGGCACATAGTAAACTATTATTATTATATGCAATCTTTAATATATTAAAGATTATTCCTTAGCTAGTTTCCCAGAAATAGAATTACTGAGTCAAAGATGATGACCACTTTAAAAACCTTTTGGAAAAAAAAGATATCAATATACACCTACCAAGACTTATGTGACATTTTATTGTGCCATTGCTATATTTTTTAATCAATTTTTAATTTAGGAAAAAAATTTAATGACAAAAAGATAAAGTCGCCACATATTAAGATGCATAAATCCTCTCCTTACTAATTTGAACATATTTTTGCAGTTTGTTGCAACATTTTTTCTTTTATAAACTAATAACATTGTACTTCCTCTTAGCATTACTGAATTCTACATATCATTTCCAAAATTGAATTTAAATTTCTAATAAATGTACTTTTGCTTCTCTTTGTCTAACATATAACAAAATTTAAAAGTATAATTTGGAAGTATTATGCCTGACAGTTAAAATATACATTTACCGTAAGTACAGCAGCAATCTTCTTGGCTACAGATGGAGTGATTTGAAAAGCATGAGAAAACTGCCAACCTTCCAGATCAAAGATAGCCTTGATTCCATTCCGCTGAGTTTCTACCTCCTGTACAATAAGCTCGGATGTGATTAGACTTACTCGAAATACATCGTAAGCTGTAAAAACTTTGGGGTCCCAGTATGCTAAAAAAATAAAGCATATCATATCTTAGCATTGTGTAAAAAATCAGAAAGATTTCCAAAGGGAGACTAATTCATTTTAGGCTTAAAAGATCAGTTGAAATAAAAACATCTACAAAGATCATGAATTGATTAATAAATCCAACTGGTGTCCCAAGAACATGGGCCTGCTTCTCCCTTCCTCCTCAAATTCTAGCAAAGAATGGCTTTTAAAGAGTATGGGGGGAAAAGGAATGGATGCAGGCTGAATTTGACTGCAAGATGAAATCACAAACTCACATAAAGATGGGAATGCCATTGTGTATGCTCCAAGCTCAGAGATGCTGGAAATGGAAAAGCAAGGGCCTGGATTATAAAGAGCAATTAGGGCCCCATAGTAACTAAAGAGGTTGCTAAGGGAAATGCATGAGGAACAGACAGTCAAGTTGATCCTCTGACAGCCTTCCAGTGGTAAGTAGCACATAGCGGAGTCATGTCCCTGTAGGCTAGAGCAGGAAGTGAGGGCTTGGAAAAGAAGAGCCACGGAAGCACTTAGGTAGCTGCCCACACCAAAGAGAAACAGGGAGTACCTGTGCTAAGAGAGGAGTTACTGAGATTCTTCTTCACTCATCTCATCCCTTCCCACCACCCCTGGGACAGGCCACGCCATGCAGAAATGACAGTAATGGATGGACAAGCCGATAATCTTTTTTTAAAAGAATCTATTCCTTAAAAATTGGAATATTAAACACATCCATACACACAGAGAGAGGGAAACCAAACTCAATAGACAAAGGCATCAACTCAAGAAAAAAGGAGACACTAAAAAACATAATAGAAGCCAGGCACAGGTGCAGTGGTAGGTGCCTGTATTTCCAGCTACTCAGGTGGCTGAGGTGAGGGGAAGGGGGACACTGAAGCCCAGGAGTTCAAGTCCAATCAGGGCAACACATAGCAAGAACCGGTCTGTAAAAAAAATTTAAAGAATTTTTTTAAAGAAGCATAATAGTTTCAGCAGGGGGTGGGGAGAATACTGTAAGCTATTATTATAAGAACAGGCTATTATTAAAAAGACTCCATTGAGATCTTAGAAATAAAAAGATAAGTTTTTTAAAAAACATTCATTGATGAGATAAATGCTGGAAAAGACAAAGCCAATCGAGGAAAAATGGTTTGGAAGATCAAGTTGAAGAATTCTCTCAAATTTGGCACAAAAGAGCCAAGAGTTGACATGTATGAATAAAAAGGTAAGAAACACATGCAGCTGGATCCAGAAGTTTCAACATCCAACTAATAAAAGTTCTAGAAGGCAGTAACAGAAAACAGAGGAAAGAGGAATCATAGCAATACAGAAAAGTTCTCTGAAGCTGAAAAAAAACATGTAAGCCTTCAGACTGAAGTGCCTAACAGGATGAACGAAAAAGAAAAAAAAAATCACAACTAAGCAATAGTAAATTTTCAAAAAATAAAAATAAAAAATAGAAGTTCTGGCACGGGGAACTGGATAGAATGGTGGCACCATTTATTTATTTATTTTCAACTTTTATTTAGATTCAGGGGGTGCATGTGCAGGTTTGTTACCTTGGTATACTGCTTGATGCTGAGGTTTCAGGTGTAAATGATCTTGTCACCCAAGTATGTGAGCACAGTACCCAACAGTTCATTTTTCAACCCTTGCTCCCCTCCCTCCCTCTCCTCTCTTGTCATCTCCAGTGTCTACTGTTCCCATCTTTATGTCATAAATACCCAGTGTTTAGCTCCTACTTATAAGTGAGAACATGTGGTATTTGGTTTTCTGTTCCTGTTTTAATTCACTTAAGATAATGGCCTCCAGCTGCATCTATGTTGCTGCAAAGGACATCATTTCATTCGCTTTATGGCTGTGTAGTACTCCGTGGTGTACATGTGGTACCATTTATTGAGATGAGAGACCTGTTTGGGTGGAAAAGATCATAAGTATGGACATGTTAAAATGGTGACTGTGAGACATCCAACTGGGTGCAGCTGGAATAGGAGCCAGCTGTGTGGGTCTGGATCCTCAAGGAAAAGATGGGAGTGAAGATACAAATCTGGGGGTTGTTTGTGCCTACATGATGATCCACAACAGGGATTGTCTCAGAGCTATGTTTTTCTCTATCAAAGCAGAGAGATAAAGTAGCATAAAAAGAAAGGCTGAGGCCAATGTCCTAAAAAAATTCAGAGTTTAAAGGATGAGTAGAAGAGGAAACGCCAGAAAAAGAGATTAAGGAGGAGCAGCCAATGATGTCAGAGGAAAACACCAAGAGAACATGGCATCAGAGAAGCTAAGGGAAGAGGATTTTTCAAGAAAGAGGAAGTGATTCACTGTGTTGAGAGGTTAAGTGAAATAGGACTAAATATGTCCATTAGACGTGGTGAAAAGAAAGTCACTAATGATTGGTTACGTTCATTTCAGCAGGGATGGGAGTGAAATCAAACTAGGGTTGGCTGAGGAGGAACTGTGAGAAAATGTGGATGGTGGGCATCACTAACAAAGAGGGGAGATGGATGTAATGAAGGAGGGAGAGTTTTGTGGAACCAAGGAGGAGTTTTTGTTTTGTTTTTGGTGGCTGGCCCTTAACTGATTTAAATGTTAACTGGTAGCATGTAGTAGCAAGAGAAAAGTTGAAGATCTAGAAAAAGAAAGAATAAACAGAAATATTCCTAAGAAGGCACGATGGGATTGCTATTTTTTTTTTAATTTTTTTTTCTGTCATATTAATGGATCCTTTAGGAGGTGTGTTAGTGTTTTTTAAAAGCCTCAGATTTCTGGCTGGGCATGATGGCTCATGCCTGTGATCCCAGCACTTTGGGAGGCCAAGGTGGACGGATCACTTGAGGCCAGGAGTTCAAGACCAGCCTGGCCAACATGGTGAAACTTCTCGTCTCTACTAAAAATACAAAAATTAGCTGGGCATAGTGGCGCATGCCTGTAGTCCCAGCTACTTGGAAAGCTGAGGCAGGAGAATCGCTTGAACTCAGGAGGCAGAGATTGCAGTGAGTCGAGATGGCCCACTGCTCTCCAGCCTGGGCAACAGAACAAGACTCTGTCTCAAAACAAAACAAAACAAAACAAAACAAAACAAAACAAAAAAACAAGCCTCAGATTTCTCATAAGAATTTGAATAACCAACCCATGGATAACCCAGATCAAAAATACTATACTAACTTCAGACATTGGCTGAATGCTATATTGATTTTTTAAAAAAGCAGAACAAATGAAGTTTGCCAATCAAAAAAATAGTTAATATCCTACGTTCTGAGCCAACCAACATAATTGTTTGACCTACAATGGCTAATATGGTAGCCATTAGCCATATGTGGCCATTCAAATTTAAATTAAAAATTTAGTTTCACCGGGTGCAGTGAGTGGTTCATGCCTAGAATCCCAGCACTTCGTGGGTCTGATGGCGGAGGATTGCTTGAGGCCAGGAGTGAGACCATTCTGGGCAACATAGTGAGAATGCATCTCTAAAAAATAAAAATAAAAAAACTGGCTGGGTGTGGTAGCACATGCCTCTAGTCCTAGCTACTCCAAAAGCTGAAGTGGGAGGATCACTTGAGCCCAGGAGTTCAAGCCTGCAGTGAGCTATGATTGTGCCGCTGCACTCTAGCCCAGGTGGCAGAGCAAGACCCTAGCTTAGAAAAAAAAAATCTGTTTCTTAGTTGCAGTAGTCACATTTCAAGTGCTCAATAGCCACATGAGAATAGTGGCTATTGTAGAACAGTTTCATCATCATAGAAAGTTCTATGGTACAGTGCTGGCTAGAATTTAAGCTCCATTGAGGCAAAAGAAAAATATACCTTATATTTTGAATTCCTTCTCCAGTGTCTACTTAACATGTGTTGAGCGCTTTTATGTACCAGGTAATGCTCTTGTTATATTTTAGATAGACAGACTGATTGATTGATTTAATGCTTACAGCAACCCTATGTGACAGCTTTTCACTGTGCCCATTTTACAGATGAGAAAATGCAGTTACAGCTACATAGTGTTTCACACAGCTAGAATGTAGCAGAGCTGAGATTCCAATCCAGGTCACATGCTCCAGAACCTGTATTCACAAGAACTAAGCCACAGTCAAAACTTCACATTCACTGTTAAATTTTACTTTTGCTGCTGGGATCTCAAAAGACATAAAATTGTATCCTCCAGCATGTTGGCTGATAAAGGTCAAAACTTAGCTTCACCTTGGGTTGCCCGGCCCGCATGGAGGAAAGGGCTGTGTGCATTTTCTCATTGCTTTTACTGCACAGAGATGGTATCTAGAGGAGGTGGTTATGCTAAAGTTCTACCGAAAAGTTCCACCACAGATTTCCTTCTTTAGCTCCTCCCATTAATTCAATTAAATTTAGAAAAGTTTTCATTTTACTCATAAAACTTTCTGAGTTTCTCCCTTTCATCCTAGAATAACAGAACATACAGGAGATTTGCAACATACCTTCCTGTTCTGACCATGACTAAATCACATATTTTCTTGATTTTCAAATCTCTTGAGTTAAACAATATACTTCTAAATTAATGTGCTACATGAGGCCCAGAAAAATACCCTTACTGGTTCAGTGTTAAGGTATTTATGATCAGACCTGCACCTCTGCTTTCTCACTATCAAGGTGTCACTTTTACTTCTTCACCTGCCTCAGTCAGTTTATGAACAAACTAGAAACAATAAAATCTAGCCAGGAAATGCAGAGCCAAGACATTTACAGAAATAATTAGCTGCAGGTTTCAGTTTTATGTTTCTTGGATCCCTGAGTAGAGTTGCCAGGTAAAATATACAACACTCAATTAAAGTTGAATTTCAGATAACCAGTATATAATTTTTAACATAAGGATGCCCCATACATACTTAAAAAAACTCTTTGTTTTTTATCTGCAATTCAAACGTAACTGGGCATCCTTTATTTTCATAACATATAGGTTTATTTCCTAAATGAAACATAGGTACTTTGTTAAATCTGGCAAGACTACCCCTAAGAAGCTCAAGGAACTTCATTGCTATGAGCTCATTCAATTTCCTCTGACATTGGTGCAGCAATGAAAGAACAGAAAGATCATGATGTCTGTTTTATAGATGGGATTTCATGATTAACTCAATTCTATTTGACACTTAAACTAGGGCAAAAAAAAAATTAAAAACAGTCCCAAATCATTTTACTCGATCTTCCAGTATCCTTTCAAAAATTAAATACAGTATCTTCTTGCAGTATAGCAAGCAGTTGAGTTATAGGCAGGTATCTTATCTATAAGCAGGGAAGAAATGCAAATCTTTAAAGATTTTAAAGATTTTAAATCTTTAAAAGATTTTAAAGATTTTAAAGATTTTAAATCTTTAAAGATTTTAAATCTTTAAAGATACAGATGTTTCTGTAAAATTATAATTCAAAAATTCTGGTCATGAAATGTTGGTTTATCTTTGTCCTTCAACTGGGCCATGAGAAATTCTGGGAATAGTGTGAGTCCTTATCCTGTGTCTCTTGCCATTTTTAATCACATGCAGGTCTGAGGGAGGACAGAAGTTAGAGGTCACCAACTGCTATGGTCTGAATGTTTGTATCCCCTCAACAGTCATATGCTGAAATTCTAACTCCCAAATTGATGATAGTAAGAAGTGGGCCCTTTGCAAGATGATGAGGTCATGAGGATGGAACCCTCATGAATGGGATTTGTGCCCTTACGAGTCCCAAGAGAGATGCCTTTTCCCTTCCAACATGTGAGGTTAAAGTGAGAGATGTCACCTAGGAACCAGGTAGCAGGCCCTCACCAAACACCAAATCTGCCAGTGCCTTGATCTTGGACTTCTCAGCCTCCAGAACTGTGAGAAATAAAATTCTGTTTTTATAAGTCACCCAGTCTATGGCATTTTGTTATAGTGGCCTGAATACACTAAGACACCAACCTACAAGAAACACTAGCAACACCTAATAGAAAAAAAGAGGACGCAATGAGAATAAACAGGAGTTAATGGAATACCGTGTCTGCAACAGCTCCCGGAGGAGTTGCCTTTCCTCTGCACCCTCCTCCACCCAAGAGAATGAGCCTCTTGCTCCTCAGCCTGGGGCATTTTCGAACTAGTCATTCACTCACTCATTCCACAAATATTTAGTGACTACCTACCAAGTACCAGACCATATTTTCAGTGCTTGGGATACACCAGCAAACAGAGCAGATAAAATCCACAATCTCATGGAGTTTACATTATAGCCCAGAATTCTGGTTGTTTTTTGTTTGTTTATTTGTTTGTTTGTTTTTTTGAGATGGACTCTTGCTCTTTTGCCCAGGCTGGAGTGCAATGGCGCAATCTTGGCTCACTGCAACCTCTGCCTCCCAGGTTCATGCAATCCTCTTGCCTCAGCCTCCCGAGTAGCTGAGATTACAGGCATGCACCACCACACCTGGCTAATTTCTGTATTTTTAGTAGAGATGGGGTTTCATCATGTTGGCCAGGTTTGTCTCGAACTCCTTACCTCAGCTGGGATTACAGGCATGAGCCACCATGCCCAGCCAATAGTTCAGAATTCTTATTTGCACTTCCTACTAAGCATTTTTGAAACACTTTTCCATGATTTTTTAAAAATATTCTCATACTATTTATCTTCACTATTTTCCTTGCTTCTTATCTTGTACAGTTGACGGCATGGAAGAATGGAACTAGGATTTTCGCTTGCATCTGTTAATTTTCTCACAACTGTCAAAGTGTTATTATATTTGGGGGACATTAAGACCTAAATTAAACCTAAGTTAAAACCTAAAATTAAATTAAAGCCCAAATTCCTAAAGATGAACACATTGAAGCTTTCTATATGGTATTCAAGGAAGAAATGGAAGAAAAAGAGAAGAGGAGAGGGGAGGGAATGAACTGAACTGGAGGAGAGGAGAAAACCAAGAAGAGTCGTGTATGACTTACCGATTCTGTAAATAAGAACTTTGCTGCCAGTGGGATCCCTGGATCTCAGGACTCCATGGTAGCCAGCCTTTAGGAGGCCAATAATACTTCTAGGGTGTAGATCTGCACTTATTTCTGGACATTCTGCTCTCCACTTATAATAGTTTTTTAGTAACTGAAAAACAAAATTAAAATTGTCTACAAATGGCATACATGGTAATGATTTTGTAAAAATGGAAGAAAAGCTTTGGCATTGTGTATAAACTTTGCCATCCATTATGTCAAGAGTTTAATCTGGGGTATCTTTTTACCTGTGAAAACTAAAGGTTCCCTTTATCAAGGACCTGAGGTGACAGGGGTTAATCACGAATTCAGAGCTGAGCAATTTGCATCCACCACCCGTGGTAGATATCCTCCAAAGACAGCCACCAATTCCTCCCCTCCTGATACCCATGCACCATCCTTCCCATTAAGAGGTGGCATCTATTTGCTTCACTCCCCTTGAATCTAGGCTGGCCTTCCACCTTGCTTTGATCTAATATCAATTGGCAGAAGTGATACTGTGTGGGCCAAGCTTTAAGAAGCCTGATACCTTCTGAATTTACTATTTGGGATCCAGACATTATGTGAGATTACTGAATGATAGCAATTCATGTGGAGAGAGGCATGGAGGTTGAGAGGCCATCCTGAATAGTGTGACCTCAGCCAAGTTCCCATCTAATGCCATGTGGAACAGAGATGAACCACTCCCACTGAGCCCTGCCCAAACTAGTGATATCAAAACATCAAAAACAAATAAATCATTGTGTTTTAAGCCACTAATTCTTGGAGTGACTTGTTGATCAGCAACAGAAAACTGAAACACCACCTTTAGTATTTTTTGAAATAAGGAAGTACAGAAATCAATCAAATGAGTTAGAAAAGCCCAGGAGCAGTATACTTAGATACTGGATCTTGTCAAAATACGGTTTGAAGAAATCCCACTTTCTTTCCAAAAGAACCACCAGAAATGGCTAATCACATACGCAAACAATACAAACACTACCAGCATATTGTGGAAAATACTAAAGCAAATTTATGTATTTAAAAATTATTATATTTATATTTTAATTCCCTCTTTATGATTTTTGGCACTCTCAATTTTTCACAAGTTAAAATATATTTGTTTTTAGTTTAAAGAGACTTATTAACAATGTGAGACTGCAGTGCAGAGAAAATGACAGATTTTATATTTGAAAGTAATTGGAATAAACAAGGTAACTATAACCACAAAAATAGCAATGATCTGGAGGAGAAACTACAAACAACAAAAACTAGAGAGGGAAATGCTGAGTCTTGGAAAATGTTAATGGCTGGGAATGGCTGGAGGAAGACAGAAACTGGGTGGACCTGAAGAGAACCAGCACTGGTACATGAGAGGGAGGACAGTGCCATCTGTGTTGCTCTGCTCCACTCACCTCCATCTCTGATTTATCCCCCTTTCGTTCTCTGTCTGTCTGTCTCCCTCTATTTCATTTCTGTATTTAATAAACCTTTAACTTTGAAAAAAGAGAGAATGTTGCTAAGAGTTAAATGCAAGAGAGGAGTAAGAAAGAAAAAAGTCAATTTGCCAACAAAGAAATAATTGGTGACCTAAATAGCAGTTTCCAAAAGCGGTGAGAACAACAGGCACATTGTGGATCCTAATATCTTCATTCTACTCTATAAGGTGAATTTCTCTTCCTCCTCCAGTCTTAGGGGTACCAGAATAACTGTTAATAGTATTTTACAATGCTTGTTACTTTTCTGATAGTTTCCTCAGACATAAAAAGTCTTTTTCATTCCAATTCAAGTAAAACGCTGGAAGCAGCATATTAGTAACTATATAATGTTTTTTTTTTCCTGTGGAATGATAAAAGTTGTGGCTTCATTAGAAGGGATCATTTAGGTTTAATAGTGGCAGGGTGCTCAGCTTATTCATCTCTGCAGAGTGCTGCACACCCAGGAGACAACAACACGTGTTGAATGAAAGAATAAATTAAGTCATGAGTAAACCAACTGGATCCACACACTTGAAAAACTGACTTCTGTAAAGAGGCACAAATTACTATCTTGCACAGTTTTTGCAAACTGAAAGATCTAAACCTGGAACTTTGGTCATTACTTATCCACTGATAGATAAATTCACAGTAAAGTTGTCATAAACAAATTATGTAAATAAACTGCTACTGAGCAATTCTCAAACAAACCACCCTATGTCCACAACAACAACAAAGAAGTGGCTAAAAATAAATATTCATTATTGGAAGGTGTCTGCTTTGCAAACATTAGAAGTAAATAAACATTTAAGATGTTATGGGTTAACAATGTTTTGTAATAGAGTAGGTTTCTTCTTACATGTTTCATGTACTTTGTTTTTTTGTTTTGTTTTGTTTTGTTTTTTAATTATTATTATTATACTTTAAGTTTTAGGGTACATGTGCACAATGTGCAGGTTTGTTACATATGTATCCATGTGCCATGTTGGTGTGCTGCACCCATTAACTCGTCATTTAGCATTAGATATATCTCCTAATGCTGTCCCTCCCCCCTCCCCTCACCCCACAACAGTCCCCAGAGTGTGATGTTCCCCTTCCTGTGTCCATGTGTTCTCATTGTTCAATTCCCACCTATGAGTGAGAACATGCGGTGTTTGGTTTTTTGTCCTTGCGATAGTTTACTGAGAATGATGGTTTCCAGTTTCATCCATGTCCCTACAAAGGACATGAGCTCATCATTTTTTATGGCTGCATAGTATTCCATGGTGTATATGTGCCACATTTTCTTAATCCAGTCTATCATTGTTGGACATTTGGTTTGGTTCCAAGTCTTTGCTATTGTGAATAGTGCCGCAATAAACATACGTGTGCATGTGTCTTTATAGCAGCATGATTTATAGTCCTTTGGGTATATACCCAGTGATGGGATGGCTGGGTCAAATGGTATTTCTAGTTCTAGATCCCTGAGGAATCGCCACACTGACTTCCACAATGGTTGGACTAGTTTACAGTCCCACCAACAGTGTAAAAATGTTCCTATTTCTCCACATCCTCTCCAGCACCTGTTGTTTCCTGACTTTTTAATGATGGCCATTCTAACTGGTGTGAGATGGTATCTCATTGTGGTTTTGATTTGCATTTCTCTGATGGCCAGTGATGATGAGCATTTTTTCGTGTGTTTTTTGGCTGCATAAATGTCTTCTTTTGAGAAGTGTCTGTTCATGTCCTTCGCCCACTTTTTGATGGGGTTGTTTGTTTTTTTCTTGTAAATTTGAGTTCATTGTAGATTCTGGATATTAGCCCTTTGTCAGATGAGTAGGTTGCGAAAATTTTCTCCCATTTTGTAGGTTGCCTGTTCACTCTGATGGTAGTTTCTTTTGCTGTGCAGAAGCTCTTTAGTTTAATTAGATCCCATTTGTCAATTTTGGCTTTTGTTGCCATTGCTTTTGGTGTTTTAGACATGAAGTCCTTGCCCATGCCTATGTCCTGAATGGTATTGCCTAGGTTTTCTTCTAGGGTTTTTATGGTTTTAGGTCTAACATGTAAGTCTTTAATCCATCTTGAATTAATTTTTGTATAAGGTGTAAGGAAGGGATCCAGTTTCAGCTTTCTACATATGGCTAGCCAGTTTTCCCAGCACCATCTATTAAATAGGGAATCCTTTCCCCATTGCTTGTTTTTGTCAGGTTTGTCAAAGATCAGATAGTTGTAGATATGCGGCATCATTTCTGAGGGCTCTGTTCTGTTCCATTGATCTAGTTTCATGTACTTTGAAACAAAATAAGAACCACCATATTTGGAGCACTTTTATAGGGTCTAATGCCATCTTTTGAATTCCTCCTCACCATCACCCTGAGAAGTAGCTACTGTTGTGGCATTATAAGAATAAGAAAAGTAAAGCTCCGGCCAGGTACAGTGGCTCATGCCTGTAATCCCAGCACTTTGGGAGGCCAAAACGGATGGATCACGAGGTCAAGAGATCAAGACCATCCTGGCCAACATGGTAAAACCCCACCTCTAAAAATACAAAAATTAGCTGGGTGTGGTGGCACGTGCTCAGGAGGCTGAGGAAGGAGAATCGCTTGAACCTGGGAGGCGAAGGTTGCAGTGATCTGAGCTGAGATCATGCCACAGCACTCCAGCCTGGCAATAGAGCAAGACTCTGTCTCAAAAAAAAAAAAAAGTAAAGTAAAGCTCTGAGAAATTACACATCTGTTCAAAGGCAATAACTATCAAGAGCAGAACAGAAACTGAAATGGACACATGAAATGAAAAATTTTATAAAAGAAGCTGCATTTAGAGAGAAATTAGCAGGGAGAATCTATGGAATTTGGAAAGCTTTGGGAAAACCATAAAGATAATTAAAGCATAAAAAGCTTACCACATGGAACAAAAGTATAAGGAACTGGGCTATCACTTGATAGAAGGAATTCATGAGACTATGTAGAACAGGCAGAGAAGTGAATGGTTAGCTGTTTTATATGTTTGTTGTTTTAAACATAAGAGGCAAGGGCAGTGTATTTGAGAGCACAGGCTCTCTCCTGAGCCCAACCCAAGTTCAAATCCCTGCTTCAACACTTAATAGCTACATAATTTCAGACAAGTTACTTATTCTTTATATCTGTTTCTTCTAAAATGAGAAAATAATAAAAGATAATCCATGAAAACCCTACTTACCAAAGTATGTTGCATTCTATAAGCACATTAGCTATTAGGATTATATAATAAAACCGTATTAATTCATTATAACTTCAAATACAAAAACTATAATAATGAGAGATTTCACTGTGACTGAGGCACTTATCAAGCTTTCTTTATACAAAAACTATAGGGCTTCTATATTATGAATGAAGAAGTTAGAGTTGAATTAAGTGCTATTGCAGAGGAAAATGAAAAAAAGTTTTGCACTCTTACCCTTTCCTTTTCCTTTCCAGTTGGCAGAAAAGCAAGACAAAGAGTTCACAGACAGAAACTTGATTACTATCTGGTGGATTTAGACACAGTCGTGCTAGCCAATTCCTCCAGGGCATGGTGCAATGAAAACAATTCCTTATTTAAGGAATACAGAAAAAAATGTATTATGTCTCAGAGGCTGATGGTCAATTTTATTTTTCTATTTAAACATTACTTTTTTAAAGCAGCTAAAATGAAATCAGTAAATGAAACATGTTTTATTGTTAGTTATCTCTATACATATATATGTTTAATGCCTCATTTAAGCTTCATTCTTCATAGGACCTGAGATTGTGTTTTCATACTCAGTAGTTACTAAGTACATATTAGTTTATTACTCATGATATTGGGATACTTATACAGCCATCTGAAAAATGAAAATAAATAAAGCTGGATTCCTATTTTACTTCTATCATAAAAATAAATCTAAATAGATCAAAGACTCCAATATAAAAAAGAGAAGACACAAATAAATAGAAAAAATTGTGGACAAGAGAAGAGATTATAAAACCCAGAGGCAATCAAAGACTAATAAAATCAATTCATTTGATTACATTAAAATTTAAAATTCTGCACAGAAAAAAATAGTATAAATAAGGCCTAAAATATATAAAAAGGCCTAAAATACATAAAAATATTTTATAAATCAGTAAAACATAAAAATGGGATCCATTCCAAGATGGCCAAATAGGAACAGCTCCAGTCTGCAGCTCCCAGCGTGATCGATGCAGAAGATGGGTGATTTCTGCATTTCCCAATGAGGTACCTGGTTCATCTCACTGGGACTGGTTGGACAGTGGGTGTAGCCCATGGAGGGCAGGCTGAAGCAGGGCAGGGCATTGCCTCAACCGGGAAGTGCAAAGGGTCAGGGGATTTCCCTTTCCTAGCCAAGGGAAGCCATGACAGACTGTATCAGGAAAAACAGGACACTCCCACCCAAACACTGCACTTTTCCCAAGGTCTTAGCAACCAGCACACAAGGAGATTCTCTCCCATGCATGGCTCGGTGGTCCCACGCCCATGGAGCCTTGCTCACTGCTAGTGCAGCAGTCTGAGATCTAACTTCAAGGTGGCAGCCTGGCTGGGGGAGGCGCATCCACCATTGCTGAGGCTTGAGTAGGTAAATAAAGCGGGCCAAAAGCTCAAACTGAGTGGAGCCCACCACAGCTCAGCAAGGCCTACAGTCTCTATAGACTCCACCTCTGTGGGCACAACATAGCTGAACAAAAGGCAGCAGACAGCTTCTTCAGACTTAAACATCCCTGTCTGATAGTTCTGAAGAGAGCAGTGGTTCTCCCAACACAGCGTTTGTGCTCTGAGAATGGACAGTCTGCCTCCTCAAGTGAGTCCTTGACCCCCGTGTAGCCTAACTGGCAGACACCTCCCAGTAGGGGCCAACAGACACCTCATATAGGCAGGTGCCACTCTGGGACGAAGCTTCCAGAGGAAGGATCAGGCAGCAATATTTGCTCTTCTGCAATATTTGCTGTTCTGCAATATTTGCTGTTCTTCAGCCTCCACTGGTGACACCCAGGCAAATAGGGTCTGGAGTGGACCTCCAGCAAACTCCAACAGACCTGCAGCTGAGAGACCTGACTGTTAGAAGGAAAACTAACAAACAGACAGGAATAGCACCAACATCAACAAAAAGAATATCCACACCAAAACCCCACATGCAGGTCATGAACATCAAAGACCAAAGGTAGATAAAACCACAAAGATGGGGAGAAACTAGAGTAGAAAAGCTGCAAATTCTAAAAACCAGAGCGCCTCTTCTCCTCCAAAGGATCACAGCTCCTCGCCAGCAACGGAAAGAAGCTGTACAGAGAATGACTTTGACAAGTTGACAGAAGTAGGCTTCACAAGGTCAGTAATAACAAACTTGTCTGAGCTAAAGGAGCATGTTCAAACCCAGTGCAAGGAAGCTAAAAACCTTGAAAAAAGGTTAAACGAAGGGCTAACTAGAATAAACAATGTAGAGAAGACCTTAAATGACCTGATGGAACTGAAAAGCATGGCACGAAAACTTTGTGATGCATGCACAAGCTTCAATAGCGATTCCATCAAGTGGAAGGAAGGGTATCAGTGATTAAAGTTCAAATTAATGAAATAAAGCAAGAAGACAAGGTTAGAGAAAAAAGAGTAAAAAGAAACAAACAAAGCCTCCAAGAAATATGGGACTATGTGAAAAGACCAAATCTACTTTTGACAGGTGTACCTGAAAGTGATGGGGAGTGGAACCAGTTGGAAAACACTCTTCAGGAATTTATCCAGGAGAACTTCCCCAACCTAGCAAGGCAGGCCAACAATCAAATTCAGGAAATACAGAGAAGACCACAAAGATACTCCTCAAGAAGAGCAACCCCAAGACACATAATTGTCAGATTCACCAGGGTTGAAATGAAGGAAGAAATGTTAAGGGCAGCCAGAGAGAAAAGTAGGGTTACCCACAAAGGGAAGCCCATCAGACTAACAGCAGATCCCTCAGTAGAAACCCTACAAGCCAGAAGAGAGTGGGGGCCAATATTCAACGTTCTTAAAGAAAAGAATTTTTAACCCAGAATTTCATATCCAGCCAAGCTAAGCTTCATAAGTGAAGGAGAAATAAAATCCTTTACAGACAATCCGAGAGATTTTGTCACCACCAGGCCTGCCTTACAAGAGCTCCTGAAAGAAGCATTAAACATGGAAAGGAACAACCGGTACCAACCATTGCAAAACATGCCAAATTGTAAAGACCATCAATGCTATGAAGAAACTGCATCAATTAATGGGCAAAATAACCAGCTAACATCATAATGACTGGATCAAGTTCACACATAATAATATTAACCTTAAATGTAAATGAACTAATTGTCCCAATTAAAAGATACAGACTGGCAAACTAAATAAAGAGTCAAGACCCATCAGATGTGCTATAGCACATCTCACATGCAGAGACACATATAGGCTCAAAATAAAGGAATGGAGGAAGATCTACCAAGCAAATGGAAAGCAAAAAAAAAGCAGGGGTTGCAATCCTAGTCTCTGATAAAACAGACTTTAAACCAACAAAGATCAAAAGAGACAAAGAAGGCCATTATATAATGGTAAAGGGATCAATTCAACAAGAAAAGCTAACTATCCTAAATATATAAGCACCCAATACAGGAGCACCCAGATTCTTCAAGAAAGTCCTTAGAGACCTAGAAAGAGACTTAGACTCCCACACAATAATAATGGGAGACTTTAACACTCCACTATCAATATTAGACAGATCAATGAGACAGAAGGTTAACAAGGATATCCAGGACTTGAACGCAGCTCTGCACCAAGCAGACCTAATAGACATCTACTGAGCTCTCCACCCCAAATCAACAGAATATACATTCTTCTCAGCACCACATCGCACTTATTCTAAAATTGACCACATAATTGGAAGTAAAGCACTCCTTAGCAAATGTAAAAGAACAGAAATCACAACAAACTGTCTCTCAGACCACAGTGCAATCAAGTTAGAACTCAGGATTAAGAAACTCACTCAAAACTGCACAACTACATGGAAAGTGAACCACCTGCTCCTGAATGACTACTGGATAAATAACTAAATGAAGGCAGAAATAAAGATGTTCCTTGAAACCAATGAGAACAAAGACACAACGTACCAGAATCTCTGGGACACATTTAAAGCAGTGTGTAGAGGGAAATTTATAGCACTAAATGCCCACAAGAGAAAGCAGGAAGGATTTCAAATTGACACCCTAACATCACAATTAAAAGAAATAGAGAAGCAAGAGCAAACAAATTCAAAAGATAGCAGAAGATAAGAAATAACGAAGATCACAGCAGAACTGAAAGATATAGCGATAAAAAAAACCCTTCGAAAAATCAATGAATCTAGGAGCTGGTTTTTTGAAATGATCAACAAAACTGATAGACCGCTAGCAAGACTAATAAAGAAGAAAAGAGAGAAGAATCAAATAGACACAATAAAAAATGATAAAGGGGATATCACCACCGATCCCACAGAAATACAAACTACCATCAGAGAATACTATAAACAGCTCTACACAAATAAACTGGAAAATCTAGAAGAAATGGATAAATTCCTGGACACATACACCCTCCCAAGACTAAACCAGGAAGAAGTTGAATCTCTGAATAGACCAATAACAGGCTCTGAAATTGAGGCAATAATTAATAGCCTACCAACCAAAAAAAAGAACAGATCGATTAACAGACAAATTCTACCAGAGGTACAAAGAGGAGCTGGTACCATTCCTTCTGAAACTATCCCAATCAATAGACAAAGAGGGGATCCTCACTAACTCATTTGAGGCCAGCATCATCCTGATACCAAAGCCTGGCAGAGACACAACAAAAAAAGAGAATTTTAGACCAATATCCCTGATGAACATCGATGCAAAAATCCTCAATAAAATACTGGCAAACCAAATCCAGCAGCACATCAAAAAGCTTATCCAACATGATCAAGTTGGCTTTATCCCTGGAATGCAAGCCTGGTTCAACATACACAAATCAATAAACGTAATCCATCACATAAACAGAACCAACGACAAAAACCACATGATTATCTCAATAGATGCAGAAAAGGCCTTTGACAAAATTCAACAGCCTTTCATGCTAAAGACTGTCAAAAAAAACTAGGTATTGATGGAACGTATCTCAAAATAATAAGAGGTATTCATGACAGACCCACAGCCAATATCATACTGAATGGGCAAAAACTGGAAGCATTCCCTTTGAAAACCAGCACAAGACAAGGATGCCCTCTCTCACCATTCCCATTCAACATAGTGTTGGAAGTCCTGGCCAGGGCAATCACACAAGAGAAAGAAATAAAGGGTATTCAATTAGGAAATGAGGAAGTCAAATTGTCCCTGTTTGCAGAAGACATGATTGTATATTTAGAAAACCCCATCGTCTCAATCCAAAATCTCTTTAAGCTGATAAGCAACTTCAGCAAAGTCTCAGGATACAAAATCAATGTGCAAAAATCACAAGCATTCCTATACACCAGTAACAGACAGACAGCCAAATCATGAGTGAACTCCCATTCACAATTGCTACAAAGAGAATAAAATACCTAGGAATCCAACTTACAAGGGATGTGAAGGACCTCTTCAAGGAGAACTACAAACCACTGCTCAACAAAATAAAAGACAACACAAACAAATGGAAGAATATTCCATGCTCACGGATAGGAAGAATCAATATCGTGAAAATGGCTATACTGCCCAAGGTAATTTATAGATTCAATGCCATCCCCATCAAGCTACCAATGACTTTCTTCACAGAACTGGAAAAAACTACTTTAAAGTTCATATTGAACCAAAAAAGAGCCCACATTGCCAAGACAACCCTAAGCAAAAAGAACCAAGCTGGAGGCATCACGCTACCTGACTTCAAACTATACTACAAGGCTACAGTAACCAAAACAGCATGGTACTGGTACCAAAAGAGATATATAGACCAATGGAACAGAACAGAGACCTCAGAAATAACACCACACATCTACAACCATTTCATCTTTGACAAATCTGACAAAAACAAGAAATGTGGAAAGGATTCCCTATGTAATAAATGGTGCTGGGAAAACTGGCTAGCCATATGTAGAAAGCTGAAACTGGATCCCTTCCTTACATCTTATACAAAAATTAATTCAAGATGGATTAAAGACTAAAATGTTAAACCTAAAACCATAAAAACCCTAGAAGAAAACCTAGGCAATACCATTCAGGACATAGGCATGGGCAAAGACTTCATGACTAAAACACCAAAAGCAATGGCAACAAAAGCCAAAATTGACAAATGGGATCTAATTAAACTAAAGGGCTTCTGCATGGCAAAAGAAACTACCATCAGAATGAAGAGGCAACCTACAGAATGGGAGAAAATTTTTGCAATCTACCCACCTGACAAAGGGCTAATATCCAGAATCTGCAAGGGACTTAAACAAATTTACAAGAAAAACAACCCCATCAAAAAGTGGGTGAAGGATATGAACAGACACTTCTCAGAAGACATTTATGCAGCCAGTGGATACATGAAAAAATGCTCATCATCACTGGTCATCAGAGAAATGCAAATCAAAACCACAGTGAGATACCATCTCACACCAGTTAGCATGGTGATCATTGAAAAGTCAGGAAACAACAGGTGCTGGAGAGGATGTGGAGAAATAGGAACGCTTTTACACTGTTAGTGGGAGTGTAAATTAGTTCAACCACTGTGGAAGACAATGTGGTGATTCCTCAAGGATCTAGAACTAGAAATACCATTTGACCCAGCCACCCCATTACTGGGTATATATCCAAAGGATTATAAATCATGCTGCTATAAAGACACATGCACACGTATGTTTATTGCGGCACTATTCACAATAGCAAAGACTTGGAACTGACCTGAATGTCCATCAGTCATAGACTGGATTAGGAAAATGTGGCACATATACACCATGGAATACTATGCAGCCATAAAAAAGGATGCATTCATGTCCTTTGCAGGGACATGGATGAAGCTGGAAACCATCATTCTCAGCAACTATCACAAAGACAGAAAACCAAACACTGCATGTTCTCACTCATAGGTGGGAATTGAACAATGAGAACACTTGGACACACAGTGGGGAACATCACACACTGGGGCCTGTCGAAGGGTGGTGAGCTGGGGGACAGATAGCATTAGGAGAAATACCTAATGTAAATGACAAGTTGATGGGTGCAGCAAACCAACATGGCACATTTATACCTATGTATCAAATCTGCACGTTGTGCACATGTACCCTAAAACTTAAAATATAATGAAAAAAAAGAACAAAAGCAAAAACAGGCCATTTTCAGTTAACTGGAAAGAAATTTTGAAATTTTACATGTATTATAATTAAATAAATGCATATTATAATAACAATGAAAAAGTATATCTCTTCTAGCAGGTTTATACACAAATCGTGTTTGATAATACAGTGTGGGTTATGGAGGAAAAGGCAAAATCACGTAATATCAGAGTGATGAGTGATAGAGTTTTTTTTCTTTTTCTTTTTCTTTTTTTTGAGACAGGGCCTCACTCCGTTGTCCAGGCTGTGGTGCAGTAGCACAATCTCAGCTCTCTGCAACCTCCGCCTCCCAGGCTCAAGCGATTCTCCCACTTCAGCCTCCCAAGTAGCTGTGATTACATGCACGTGCCATCACACCTGGCTAATTTTTGTTATTTTTTTGTATAGATGAGGTTTCACCATGTTGCACAGGCTGTTCATGATCTCCTGAGCTCAATTGATCCACCATCCTCAGCCTCCCAAAGTGCTGGGATTGCAGGCCTGAGCTACTGCAACCTTTGGAAGGCACTGAAAACTCTTTGGAAGACAGTTCGTTATATTACTCAACACTGAAAAATACACATCTAATTTCATCCAGCAATTTCGCTGGTTGAATTTATCCTGTAAATTTACATTCCTATTTATGCACAAAGTATGAGGACATGAATAATGCCCAGTCAGTGATGGAAGAAACCACAGCCGCCTTGTTTACTGCATCTTGTGTACTACTAGGCAAATTGTAGAGTCCAAAAAATAATTGTTGAATGAAGGAATGAACAGCAATAAGCCCTAAGTCCAATAACAGGTTAGATAAATTTTAATATAGTCTGATATATCCATCCAGTAGAATAACAGCAGCCCAATAAAGAGTAAGATGGATGTATACCAGTTGATATGGGAGGCTCCTAGTTCAAAGACCGGCAAGAAAGGCAAAATAGAAATCACACACAAACACGCTTGTAAAGATAAATGAGTAACACTAACCAGCTTCTGGGTATGTGACTGACAAACTAAGTTTGAGGTAGGGAGCTTTTTTCCTTTAGAAAGTTACTGTTAGAAACTTACTTTTCACGTTTTAGGATTTTGTGTTACCTAGATTATTTTTACCATAATTTTACTTAAGTTAAAAACAACCTCAGTCTGCTCTGTCTCTATGGAGTAGCCATTCTTCTGTTTCTTTACATTCTTAATAAACTTGCTTTCACTCTAAAAAAAACAAACAAGAGAAACCCTCAAAAACCTCATACTGAGACACACTGGAATTTTGTACTATAATCTTTCCTGCTAGGCAGCTGTGTGACACTGAACAAGTCACTTAGAGAAAGGACTAGATCTGGTCGAACTGCTGAATGCTTACTGTGTGCCAGGCACTGTGCTGGGCACAGCTTGTTCTGTTAAACTGGTTAATGTTCAATCTTCGCAAACAATCAATGAGACAGGCATTTCCATCATTATTTAACAGATAAGGACGCTGAACCTAAAGTGATAGAACTCAAGGTCACATCCCTCTTTCTGATTCCTATCTTTCCATCACCTCTTCTTTCAATGAGCTGTAACATACCGGAAACACAAAAGAACTGCCCGACTACAACCCTGACTCGAAGTATACTGGGTTGCTTTACTGTCTCGACACTTAACTGTTACTAGTAATAATACTATGTTGCTGCTATATGGCTTCAGAACTTCAGTTTTACCAGCAATTTCATTTTCCCCGCTACACGTAGTTAATCTAGTCACGTGTGATAAGTCTGAGCTTCCAACTTCTAAGCTGTTACTTTGTTTTGTACCACAGGCTTTCCTATAGGGAGAGGAAGGCATGTCCCCCAAACTTTGTAGGTTCAGGAGACTCATCTAGTGCAGGAGTTCCCCATGCTTGAGATCAAATGGGCCATTATCCCCTGACTCCAGCGCTTTCTAGGTTTGTCGTTTCCATGACCCAGAGAAACTGGAGGACCAGCTCCGGATTAACATCTACAGCCTCAGCGGCCACGCCGGGTGGTTAGGGGCGCGTTACCTGCCAAGGTCCTGCCTGCACCTTGGGCTTCGGCAGGGGTCGGATATCCGGGGTCGTGGGGCGGGGGACGGGGCGGGTGAGGTGCGCACTGCCCAGCGCCCGGGACACGCACGCTTACCCGCCAGGCCAGGTCCAGATCGAAATCCCGGGCGCGCAGGAACCGCAGCAGGAAGGAGTCGGTGAGCGGCAGCGGCGCGAGCGGGACGCCGGCTTCCCGGGCCCGGCGCCGCAGCGCCGCCAGGCCCGGCTGCAGCAACGGCGAGTGGTCCGGTAGCGCGTTGAGCTGCAGCCCCGCCGAGAGCTGGGACCGCGCCTCTGCCATGCCCCCCGCCGCCGCTGCGGCCGCAGCTACCCGGGCACCCGGGAAAAGCGCGCACCCCGCACCACCCTCGGCCCCGCCTCTGCGGCCGCTGCCTGACGCACAACCACCCTCCAGCCTGGCAGGGCGGCCTCCGGCCTCGCACGCCTGGCCCGCGGCGAGGAGAGCTGCCTCTTAAAGGAAACCGCATAATGTCCCCACGGGTGCTTGCCACCTGTTCAGCAGCTTTAGTTAGGGACCCCAGCTTTTTCCCAGCGAAGGAAGCCACTGATGTTCAACACCGACGGAACGATGTCAAAAGTTAGTTGGGATGATTTTTACAATCTACTAATCTTTTTTTTTCTTTTTCCTTCCTCCCTCTCTCTTCCTTCCATTCTTCCTTCCTTCCTTGCAATCTTGGAGCTGAAAGGAGCCTTAGAACAAGCCTTTAATGGCCCGTGGCTGACGCGCTACTGAGCCCTCTCCCTTCTCCTTCCGTCAGATTCCAGACCGATGACCCCTCGCCTCGCACTGGATTACAGCATGCATTCTAAAACACGCATTCCGTAATGCCTCCTTAGCAGCCTCACCGCTTTTCTCCCTTCCTCCCGAAAACTTCTCTAATCCTGGCACCGGCCCCTGTTACTGACACAAATAAATGACTAGCACGTACCCTGCCCCCCTTCCACACCAATATTTATATTTTTATATATTTTATTAATTTATTATTTACTTATTTAGAGACAGGGTCTCACTGTCGCCCAGGCTGGAGTGCAGCAGTCTGATCAAGGCTCACAGCAGCCTCCAACTCCTGGGCTCAAGTGATCCTCCTGCCTGGGCCTCCCAAAATTTTGGGATTACAGGCCTGAGCCACCATGACTGGCCTCCAAATATTTTTAGCACCGTAAACTTACCCTGTTACACTCCACCACCACTAAACTTTAAGCATGTCTACTCGCTAAAATGGACAGTCCCAAGCTGTTATATGATTGTGTCTGTGAAAGCCTGGGGAATGAAGATGAAGTAGGGAAATAATGTGGAAACTTGAAAGGCTGTTCCATTGTCCTTTTCTTGGTTTCTCCGTATTGGAACTAGCCTAGAATTGTTTTGTCTTCCCAAGAGAGAATCCATGAAACCATTTCTTTTCAAATGCATACTATACTCCAGGTAAATGCTGGACTTGGAGAAAAACAAATTAAACCAAATCTTTGCTTTTAAGGAGCTCAGAGGGTGGAGAAAGAGACTGCCATTTCATTCATTAAAGAAAGAGTGATTGGGTGGTTACTGTGTCCAGACCCTGTTCTAGGTACTGAGGGCACTCCTGTGAACAAAATAGACACAACTCTCGCTTTCGAGGAGTTTTCATTCTTTTGGGGGAGGGAATGGATGATTAACAAGATAAATCAGTAAATAATGTGACATAAGAAATGTCAGTCAATGCTATGGGGAAACAAAGCCAAAAAGTGGGCAGCACCTACAGTGACGTTGGAATAAACACCTGAGTGAGGTGAGCGAGCTGGCCCAGGGGTATCTGGGACTGGAAGGCCGTGGGCTTTGGCTTCTGTTCTGAGGGAGATGGGAAGCATTAGAGTAAATAATCCCAATCCAATCAGAAAGCAACTATACATGGGGACAAAAGATTCCTAGCTTTGGCTTATACTCAGAGTGAGATGGAAGCACATTGACGGAAGTCAATGTGACAAGTGTACAAAACAGGTTTGGAGACCATGGTGTGAGAACACAGAGGAACACTACAGACACTGCCTAGGAGATCTGGAAAGGCTTCACAAAGGGGCTGTTTGCATGGCCTTAGTGAATGCACTGGGAATGTTTGCCAACCAAAGGAGAGAGGGGGAAGGAAGAAAGTACTGGTCAAGAGGGGCTGACTGTGCAAGGCCTTTCTGGAAGCTCCGAAGAATTAAAAGACAATGGCAGCCTTTCTTCCCTAGAAGTTTTAAGTGTCTAAAAGTAAATTAATAAGAGAGGGCCTATAGAACGTGTTTTCCTCGCTTCCAAAAAATTTTTTTCAACGCACTCTCCTACTTGTTTTTAGTAATTAGCATCCACTTTTTTGAAATTGGGCAGAAAGTTCAGTGAGAGATCGGGGACATTATCTAGCTATAGCCATTGAAGGTGCAAAGAGAATGTCTCTTCACCTATGAAAATTCCATGATTTTGGTCTATAAAACAAACTGACAGTAGACAGACTAATGGGAAAAAGGCACACACGTATATTAACATGTGTAAACAAGGGAGTCATACACAAAGTATGAGACTTAAAGAAGGGGCCAGATAATGAAGTTTTATACCATCCTGAGGTTACAGAAAGAATAGGGGCTTGGGGCTTCTCGGGGAGAGATGGAGACACAGGTTATGGGAAAGAGAGGGAGGAAAGCATGACATAGAGCCTACCTAGTTTTGCAGATAAAATCCTCCAAAGAGGAGCTCTCAGAAAGAATAAGACAGGAGCCTGTGGTAACAGTTTCCCTAGCGGACTTTTAAGGTGTCCAACTTTTAGTCCCTTTTTCCCAAAAGTTAATCTTTCCTAGATCCAGAGAAGGGGAGCCTCAGAGAAAGCTTGGTTGTTTATTTCACCTATATGGATTTTCTCTACAGATACAAATCTCCCCTATAAAAGACAGCTTTTCAGGGCTATTCTTGTGCTGGCAGTCCCTCTGAATAGCCATCTCAAAATAGACCAAAGGAGTATATTGTGAATGGCATATTTTTGGTTTCCTTCATTGTAGTATCCCTTTTTTTTTTTTTTGAGATGGAGGCTTGCTCTATCGCCAGGCTGGAGTGCAGTGACGCAATCTCAGTTCACTGCAACCTCTGCCTCCAGGGTTCAATCGATTCTCCTACCTCAGCTTCCTGAGTAGCTGGGACTACAGTCACGCGCCGCCATGCCTAGCTAATTTTTGTATTTTTAGTAGAGATGGGGTTTCACCATGTTGGCCAGGATGGTCTTGATCTCTTGACTTCGTGATCAGCCCACCTCAGCCTCCCAGAGTGCTGGGATTTCAGGCGTCAGCCACTGTGCCCGGCCTAGTATCCCTTTTTAGAACTGATAAATCTGTTATTTCTGCATCTGTGAAACTCTTCTAAGAAATCAATAAGATTGATTGATTGATTGCCATTAAACTCAGTGAAAATGAGCCAACGTGGAGCCCAGATGGTGGTGAGAGGTGGCTCCTAAATACCTAAGAGGTGGCAGAGGAAGCAGTGGATACCTATAACTCAAGTGGGAAGCAATGCCAATGTCAGCAGTTAGCCCAGTGGTAGAAAAGATTGCACAACTATGGGAAAGAGAGAAAAAAGTTGAAGAATTGATGGGGCAGACATAAAAGGTGAGAATTTTACACTAAAACTTGATTACTTTGGGGGTAAATTATACAGATCGTGCTTCTGTCTTTCAACAATGTTATCTTGGATTTATATAAAAATTTTAGAATTCTTGACACAAGCTTTCAAGAGCTATTACTCAATTTTTGTTTTGAAATGTTTTCAAATTTTCTATGCTCATATTTTACTCTGGTGAGCTCTTGTGTTTACCGAAAATGCATCCAGGCCACTGGCTGAAAGATTCCAAAGGGATTTCTGGAACTAATGGTATGAGGAAATAAAAGCAAAACTGGAAGGAAAAGTTAGTTGACTTTTGTAGCTACCTTACAATTTACTCTGAAATTATTTAACATTTAGTTATTTATTAGCATAATAATTCATAAGTATACCAATTTATTTTACTTTTAGCTTCACAGAAAAGACAAATATTTTTCACTGTTAAAAGATAACACTTTCAAAAAAAGATAAAATTATGACGCTTATACGTTTATAAAAATGAACATGTGTTAAAGATTTTATTCGACTGGTAAGGAGGAAAGTAGACACATGTTATTGCAAGTTCAAAAAAGTAAAAAAAAGCACACATTTACATGGAGTAAAGGATGTTGAAAGGGATGTGCAAATGGAGGCAAAACTAACTTCTTTCACAGTGAGGGAGAGACGTCAATCAAAACTCCTCCAGGCAGGACAGACTTAGCATGTCATTAGACAAGAATTATTTGCCACTGCTGTCAGTTATCTACAGTTCACAGAATTGTAAAATAGCTTCGATAGAATGAGAATCAAATAATGCAGGAGGTGCCATCTAGAGTCTATGTAATGCATAATTTTCCACTGAAGCACAAATATTACCCCACATCACTTGGGAGACTCTATGTAAAATTTACAAAATAATGTTTACCATAGAACATTTCAACCATATGTAAAAATAATAGTAATGAATACCAATGTACAGCCTGCTTCAGTAATCAATGATATTTTGCCAATCTTGTTTTACCCATCTCCCCTACTATTTTAATAACCTGAAATATTTTAAAGACATACCCACATATCATACTATTTTAATATCATACTCTTGTAAATACTACAAAATAAATTTTTTACATCACCACAATACCATTTTTCACACTTAGAAAATTAGCAAAAATTCCCCAGTATATCTAGTACCCACTCTGTATTCAAAATTCCCTGATTATCTCAAAAATATCTTGTTTAAGTTCTTCAAATTAGGATCCACATACAGTCCACACAGTGCCTTTGGTTGCTGTGCATAAGTGTCAAGAATAGCCTCTCTCTTTTTTAAATGCTATTAATTTGCTGGTATGACCAGGTCAATTTTGTTTAGCATTTACCATCTTCTGGATTTTTCTGATTGCTTCTTACTGGCATCATTACATTGTTTTCCTTTCCCCTGCGTTTCTGGTAAAGAATAGTTAGATCTAGAGGATTGGTTAGATTTAGATTAAATCTTACTTTGGCAAGAATGTTTCATGAGGTGCATCACATGAAAAGGTATATAATATCTATTTTATTCCCAGTGTAGATCGTCACAAAAGAGGAAAATGCTTTGAGAATGGACCATGCAATGCTTCCACGGTACATCTCAAAAGATATTCCCCTGATGCTAGTGGATGACCCAACATCAATCAGCTCACTCTCTGATCTGCCTATCTCCAATGGGAATCTTATTGCCCTGGAAGGCAAATGTTTCCACAGCCTCAAAGTGTTTAAATTGTTCTTTTTCCCCCTCTACATGCGCAAAGAAATGAACAGCCTCCTGCAGTAATAACTATTTACTGCAACTGCTCTCAGACGTCTCCAAAACTGCAGCCCTTGCCAGTGACCTGGTAGCTATTGCACACACAGTGGCTAAGTGCTTTCTCACAAAACACAGTGATCCCTGGCACCCCCTAAAGCCAAAAAGATCATGGAACTCAAGATGTATTAAACGTAAAACCCAAAACCATAAAAATCCTACAAGAAAGCCCAGGCAATAGCATTCAGGACATAGGCATGGGCAAAGACTTCATGACTAAAACACAAAAAGCATTTGCAACAAAAGCCAAAACTGACAAATGGGATTTAATTAAACTAAAAAGCTTCTGCACAACAAAAGAAACTGCCATCAGAATGAACAGGCAACCTACAGAATGGGAGAAAATTTTTGCAATCTACCCATTTGACAAAGGTCTAATATCCAGAATCTGCAAGGAACTTAAACAAATTTACAAGAAAAACAAACAACCCCATCAAAAAGTAGGCGAAGGATATGAACAGACGCTTCTCAAAAGAAAACATTTATGTGCCAACAAGCATATTTAAAAAAGCTCATCATCACTGATCAGTAGAGAAATGCAAATCAAACCCACAATAAAATACCATCTCACACCAGTCAGAATGGCGATTATTAAAAAGTCAGGAAACAATAGATGCTGGTGAGGCTGTGGAGAAATAGGAATGCCTTGTTCTCACTCATAGGTGGGAATTGAACAATGAGAACTCATGGACACAGGAAGGGGAACATCACACTCTGGGGACTGTTGTGGGGTGGGGGGAGGGGGTAGGGACAGCATTAGGAGATATACCTAATGCTAAATGACAAGTTAATGGGTGCAGCAAAACAACATGGCACATGGATACATATGTAACAAACCTGCACATTGTGCACAGTACCCTAAAACCTAAAGTATAATAAAAAAAAGAGCAATAAAAAAAAGAAAATGTAAAAAAAAAAAAATAAAAAAATAAGAAAATGTAAAACAATAAAATAAAATAAAAAAATAAAAAAAAGACATAGGAATGCTTTTACACTGTTAGTGAGATTGCAAATTAGTTCAGCCATTGTGGAAGACAGTGTAGTGATTCCTCAAGGATCTAGAACCAGAAATACCATTTGACCCAGCAATCTCATTACTGGGTGTATACCCAAAGGAATATAAATCATTCCACTCTTAAAGACAACATGCACACATATGTCTATTGCAGCACTATTTACAATATCAAATACTTGGAACCAACCCAAATGTCCATCAATGATAGACTGGATAAAGAAAATGTGATATATATACACACACACACACACACACACACACACACACACACACACACACCATGGAATACTGTGCACCCATAAAAAAGAATGAGATCCTGTCCTTTGCAGGGACATGGATGAAGCTGGAAGCCATCATCCTCAGCAAACTAACACAGAAACAGAAAACTGAGCACTGCATATTCTCACTCATAAGTGGGAGTTGAACAATGAGAACACATAGACATGGGGAGGAGAGCAACACACAATGGGGTTGGGGGGCAAGGGGAAGGAGAGCATTGGGACAAATATCTAATGCATGTGGGGCTTAAAGTCTAGATAACGGGTTGATAGGTACAGCAAACCAACATGGCGCATGTATACCTAGGTAACAAACCTGCACAATCCATGTATGTATCCCAGAACTTAAAGTAAAATAATAAAGGAAAGGAAAGGAAAGGAGGAGGAGGAGAAGGAGGGAGAAGGAAGGAAGGAAGAAAGGGAGGGAGGGAGGGAAAAGGAAAGGAAAAGAAGAAAGAAAGATCATGGAACTCAATGCAAAAGAAAGCAGAGCTTTAGACCTGAGAAAAACCTGTCCATAACTCTTGCGACTCCACGAGGAAGACAGAAGACCTTAAAGAGGAGGTGTGTGGCACCTTTTTCTGGGTTCCTCAAGGGGTCTCAGGGTGGCTAAAAATCTCTAGATTTCTTCATGTGGCAAAAGGAAGGAGGAGCCAAAGTGGAAGTAAATGGAAGAACAAGTCTTAGAGGAGTCAAGTGGGAGAGATTTTAAGCTTTCCAAATGCGAATGAAGTTTTGCATTTTTCTCATTAAAAAAAACACATGCCAACAAGAGAGGAAGCAAACAGAGGGACCAATCCCTCTGAGATTAATGCCTTATTAAAAATGATTTCAGTCGACTGAAAAAGCTTTCCAGGGACAGGGCCCAAAAGAGAGAAAGTAGAAAGACCTTTAAAAAAAAAATCATAACTTGTTATCAGCTTTCAGTTAAGCTGGCTTCTGACCTTAGAGTTCTTTAAAAAAAAAAAAAAAGTTTTCAAACCTCTTATCAGATTTCCGCCAGCACAACCAGCCAATATTCCTGGCTTTTGAACTTTTTTGTGTGTGTTAAACCAAAGGTATCTTTCCAAGTGACTCACTAAAATCAATAAGCCTTAACCAAGGTTATTACTGAAACTGAGGACGCCCTAGGCAGCTCCAAAGAGACGCAAAGCAGTTCTCACAAGATGCAGGACCACAACAAAGATGGCTCAAAGAAAGGAAAGTTTTACTAGCCTCAAACAGGGAATAACCCACGTTTCTGTACAGCCATATTCTCTAGGCTCTCAGCTTCTCAGCTGACCATCTACCTACAAAGACCCAAAAGCCCATGTGCTCTCAGAGGTAGAAGAAGACAGGCAATCAAAACCTGTCGTTGAAAGGGAAAAGGATCAGTAACAAAAGCGTACCCCCAAAAGTACCTTTTCAGAAGTATAACTTTCCAATGGTGTACTTATTCTTGTAGTGACTCAATCCAATAAGTCTCTTCAAGCCCAGAAGGTAATTTTCCAGATTTAGAATAAGCTTTCACCATATAAGCAAGAGATGTTCTTGGAGAGAGCATAGAAAAGGCAATCTCAATGATTATCCTCGAAAGAGAGAAAGAGAGGAAAGAAAGAAGAAAGAAAGAAAGAAAGAGAAAGAAAGAGAAAGAAAGAAAGAAAGAGAAAGAAAGAAAGAAAGGAAAGAAAGAAAGAAAGAAAGAAAGAAAGAAGAAAGGAAAGGAAAGGAAAAAAGAAAGAAAAAGGAAGGAAGGAAGGACGGAAGGAAGGAAAGAAGGAAGGCAGGAAGGAAGGAAGGAAAGAAGGAAGAAAGGAAGGAAGAAAAAGAATTCACTCCTAAGAATAGGCTGAGATAGTAAAATACTTGTTGCCACAGATGGCTATGAATAGTGTTTGTTCTGCTGAAGTCTCAGGGAAGAAAAAAAAACATAGCATTTGTGCATACAGGGCTGCCAATATCCCACAAAACTGTGGATATTGCTAACAGACCTGTTAATCCATGACACTGGGTAGCTTCTCCTGGGATTGCACATTGCCAGGACTAACCAGACAACAGTGTTGATAGGACAAAAGCCTCTTATGGATGGGACTTTTTATTAAGACAAACTCTCCTGAGAGCTTGACACATTTGGAACAAAAAGTGTGCTGCTTAAAATTGTGTGTGTCTTGGGTTCCAGACTTTTCAGACAGGGCTACTGGACATGATGTGAAAATCACATCCAGAATGACAGTGCTCCCACTTAGTCACAAGTCAAGCTCTCAAAAACATTAAAACAAGACAAGAGGAGAATCTCATTCAGTTTTTATTCATGGTTCTCATATTCTGTACCAGTGGGACAGAATCTATCTGATGGTATAACCCAAACCTTTGTTTCATAAGCTCTGAGTCCTTGGTGGCCCTAACTCTGTTGGGTTAATGTAGTTTTTCTTAATTATTACCACATAACATAGAACTCTTTGGTGAATTCCTTAGGGTGCAAACATGGTCTTTCTTACCCCTCTTCTGTAGCTGAAACCCAATTTCTCCTTAGTAATTCAGATCATGAAAAGTCTCTTCATGAAAAGCCCAGGAGGGGCTAGAATTTGGCTAGTACCATGACTACCCTTTTCTGAAGGTCAATTCAATAGTAAGAGAAGCTGTAAATCGCTATGTGACAGTTTCAGTTTCTAATTTATTACAACCGTAACTGTATTCCTAATCAAATAATTCTCTTCGGCACCAGGACCTCTAAATTTTCTGAATCAAAGCTTTTCGATACAGTAAACAAAACTTAGTAAGTACGTTATTAGATGTAATAGTAAGAGACACATGGTCACTTTTATCTATTGTTTCCTGACCCCTGTCTTATGCAATAGTGTTTCTGCACCAAATATTGGCCATGTGTTTAAGGTATATCGATATCCTCTGAAGTAAATTATAAATCTTGCAGGATGTTTTATCTCAGGTGGCACCTTAACTGAGTCTTAGGTTGGTTCTTCATCAATCTTTAGTTGATTCTAAGTCAATCAACCGCATCTAGGTGGTAAGCAAGCTGGCAAGCCCAGTGAATTCTGTTGGAATGAGCTCTTTGCTATGCCTACTATGCCATAAAATAAATTCTGCAGTCTGAGGCAATGGTGTGTGGGATACTACAGTGATGACAACACATCAGTGATGACAACACATCAGTGATGACAAAACAGCATCTCCCCACAATGGTGTTTCTGAAGCTACTTTGGTGAGGAAAGCCAATTTATATGTGAAATGTGTAACTTTTCTATGAGAACATGTTACTGCCTCTCCCTGATATTAAGTGGTTCAGTGTAATCAACAGGTCAGCAGCTGAATTGTCTCCCCAGGGAACGGTGCCATATTGAGGCTCAGTTGGCTTACATTGATGTCAAATCGGGAAAGATCCAGTTCAGACTTAGTGAAGGGAAGTCAGGTTTTTGAGTCATGTATATAGCCCACATTTCTGCCATCATGTAATTGCCACTTTGTAATGGAACCCATTAAATTGGCATAGGATGCCTGGCGATAAAAAGGATCACATACAGGATGGGTTGTCTTATCCTCTTAATTACCGAGAGACTCCTCTTCATTGGAGACCTTTAGTAACCTTTTATCATCACCTTTCCATCATAAATCCTTGTCTCCAAAAGGTATTTATTTATATTTGAAGCCTGTGCCCATCTCAGGAGATACATCCACAAGTTTCCACCCATCTGCCTGATTGCCAGATCTTTAATACCGTTGTTTCCAAGCCTGTTATCCCAACAACCCATTAGCAACTGTACATAAGAGTAGATATGTATTTCAGGCCTTTTCTCCTACAACATGAAGCAGACAACCAGATGTACCAGAAGTTCTGCCCACTAGGAAGGTTTCCATTTACCATCATCTTTCAGGGGTAACTTGAATGAATGCATCATGAAGTAGTTGTTTACATCCAGTTTGTGCCTTTTTGGTGTAGGCCCATTCATGAACTGGGCCATGCTTTTCCTCTTCTGTTAACTAATTATAGGAATTCTCCATGAGACCATAGCCAGGAGTTACGAGAGAGAAGGCAAAGCAGTAGGGTCAGGTACTATGAAGATTTGGGCTTCATACTTAAGAAATTTTTCTGTGCTTCCTTACCTGCTAGAGCCCCGCTTTGTATATATTCTTTCCATTTTACAACAAAATGCTGCTGCAAACATTCAATTTTATGATTCATTAGATCAGGTAACAAACAATTTTTTTTTTTTTAGGTGTCATGTTAGTTTTTTTTTTTTTTTGAGACGGAGTCTCGCTCTATCGCCCAGGCTGGAGTGCAGTGGCTCAATCTCGGCTCACTGCAAGCTCCACCTCCCGGGTTCACGCCATTCTCCTGCCTCAGCCTCTCCTAGTAGCTGGCACTACAGGCGCCCGCCACCACGCCCGGCTAATTTTTTGTATTTTTAGTAGAGACGGGGTTTCACCATGATCTCGACCTCCTGACCTCGTGATCCACCCGCCTCGGCCTCCCAAAGTGCTGGGATTACAAGCGTGAGCCACCGCGCCCGGCCCACAAACAATTGATGATGAACAATTCAGGTTAGATAAGCACTTGGTGTTCCACGGTCAGACCTCCAGTCTCTACCAGAGCCCAATAGCAAGCCAGGAGCTCTATTTGAATGAAGAAATGTTGTGAGCAGAACAGGGCATGCCCTTACTAAAAAATCCTAGAAGTATGTACTGTGATTCTCCTAATGAGGCACCTATGTCTGCCATAGTCATTTCCAACATCATTGGGTGGGTCATAAGACTCAAATGGAAGGGCAGTTGGTGCTACAGCTTGGACCTACTGCAAAGCCTTTTCTTACTTCATGCCCCATTCGACACTGACAGTCTGACAGCTGGATGCCAAGTAGTTTGGAGCAGCAGGCTCCAATGTGGTAATATGTTGCTTCTAAAATCCAAGGGGCCAATCAGATGTGCCTCTTTCCTCACTGACATGGCAGCACCTGAACTAATATGAGGTTCATTTCTGTCCTCTGGCATGTGCCAACTTACTAAAACACCTCATTTGTTGGCTATATCCTGCTCACCAGACCCAACTAACATATAATAATGCAACAGACCAATGTGCTGAATAGTTTCCGTTTTCAATCCAGGTGCCCCCACTATTCTTTCCCACAATTCTCTGTGTGCCATAAAACTGACCTTTATTGATTTCCTTAATGAGCTCCCTTGACCTCTGGCTTCAAACTGTGACATGGAAGCAAAACCAGAGATAAAATAATGACACAAATTTTTTTGGTGGTAAAATATACATAGCATGATATTTATCATTTTAATCACTTGTAAGTATGCAATTAAGTTCAGTTTAACATATTCATTCCCAAATTATTCACTACTATCTGTACATACAACGTTTTCATCATTCTCAACAAAAGCTCTGTGCCCATTAACCAATAACTCCCCTCCTCCTACTCTCACAGCTTCTGGTAACCTCTATTCTACTTTCTGTCTCTATGAATTTGCCTATTATAGGTATCTCGTGTAATAGAAGCCTACAGTTTTCTAATAGAAAACTGAAGTAATATTTTTTACTTTTGCCTGGAACATTACTGATCCTTGTTTCATTTCTCAGAATCAAAGAAACTGATTTTGAGCTATTTATGGCCTTTAATAATTGAGTAAGGTATAGTATACCTGTGAACAAAATTTGGAGCATATTTGTTTCTCTGTCTCTGCCTGGCCTCTCCAGAATTTGGAAACTAGTTGTGAGTATTCTTAACTTACGGCAATATAGTTGTTTGCATTAGTATAATAAAAATTCATTTTCTTTTGCAACAGGACACAAATGGAGAAACTGATATTTTTTGCAGTGAGCTGAGACTGCGCCATTGCACTCCAGCTTGGGCAGCAAGAGCGAAACTCCATCTCAAAAAATATAAATAAATAAATAAATAAATAAATACCACCCTCCTCAATGTGTCCAAGTGCCTAATTTTTCCTGGTCGTGACACAAGAACCCAGATTTTAGCTTAACTAACAAGCAAAAAATCTTGCATTATTTTCATGGCCCGCATGGGCACATGAGAAAAGGTGATTATATGCTGTCAATCACAATAAAGTTGTTATGTTAAGTTATTGCAAACCATGGAGATAACCAGATTTCTTTGTCAATTATGTTTCCAACTGTAACTACCGTGGACAGTTTGTTATTCACAGACAATTGTTGTCTTGTTTTGATTCTTTTCAAAAGTTGGTTTATAATCAGCTATAGGACTTTGACAGGTGCTCTCAAATGCAGGTTCCTGATAACTTTGGAGATTATGACATTGAAGTAAAGGAAAAACATACAGGACTCATAAAGAGCTGAAATGTTCACGAATATCAAACAGAACAAGAGTTAAAAGAATGGACTGAACTAATAGAAAACTGAAGTAATATTTTTGACTTTTGCTTGGAACATTGCTGATCCTTGTTTTGTTATTCAGAGTCAAAGAAACTGATTTTGAGCTATTTATGGCCTTTAATAATTGAGTAAGGTATATTCCTGAGAACAAAATTTGGAGCATATTTGTTTCTCTGTGCCTGGCTTCTCCAGAATTTGGAAACTAGTTGTGAGTATTCTTAACTTATGGCAATATAGTTGTTTGCATCAGTATAACAAAAATTCATTTTCTTTTGCAACAGGACACAAATGGAGAAACTGATTTTTTTTTAATCAAGGCTTTGACTGGAAGTGTATGCTTCCTTTTAAGGAGTCAAGCTCGACTTGCAGAGCCAATAAAAGCCCCTTGGGAAAACTGGCCTTGTCTACACAGTCCCTGTACAGGGTTTCTAACCTGCAAATAAAGAATGAGTGAGGAAAGAATGTCACTTTCTGGCTGGGCACAGTGGCTCATGCCTGTAATCCCAACACTTTGGGAGGCCGAAGTGAGTGGATCACTTGAGACCAGGAGTTTGAGAGTAGCCTGGCTAACATGGAGAAACTCTGTCTCTTCCAAAAAACACAAAAACTATCTAGGCATGGTAGCGCATACCTGCAGTCCCAGCTACTCAGGAGGCTGAGGCACGAGAATTGCTTGAACCCAGGAGGCAGAGGTTGTAGTGAGCCAGGATCATGCCACTGCACTCCACAGCATGACTGTCTCAATTAAAAGAAAAAAAAAAAAAAGAATGCCACTTTCTAACAGGCCCAGGAACTCCATATTCTTGGGACCTCAAGAAGAGAGAAGTTTACCCAACTCACAGGTACTTGAGGGTACAAACTCATGGCTGGACTCGGCTTTAGAAAGTCCTCTCTGAGATTCTTTGTGGAATAGAGTTCCATGAAAGCCAATTTTAAAAGCCTATGTAGAAATAATTATTCTTGCTGCACTTTATGCAAATAATCACGCCAAGTATAAGACTAAAGTTTATTTTACAAACAACTCAATCCCATTATGATTTGTTTTTAACAAAAATGAGGACTGGAGAGAAAGAAATTGTGTTTCAGGGCTTATCATACATTTGTCATTAAATTCTGTACTCATTAGTTGTTATAGAGTTTTTGCCTACATTTTAAACTAACCTTGCTTATTCCTGTGAACCAACCAGCAATCTCTGACTGCAACTCAGAAGGAACAAAAGGGATAGGTAATGTAAAAATCTGGATCAATATTCTAGTTCTGAGCAATTATCCTGCAAATCCTGCCAAGTGATGGGAATAAATAGGGTGCCCATAATCCAGAGGTTTCCTTTTTGGGACAGTAAGACCAAGGGAGCTAACCAAAGCCAAGCCCCATGCACCCGAATCTTAGCTAGCATAATTCTAGCTACCAGTTATCTGGGTGTGTCACAAGACATCCTTTTCTCTCCCTTGTTGGAGGAGTACTCAATTCCACAGCTTTTCCTTAGCGTTCGGCTTATGATAAAAAGTCCATGCAATCCCCTGAGACACATTTTTGTCCAAATTCAGTTCCAAGCTTAGAGTCAAAGCCTTAGGAAAGAAAACTGGATCATAGGGATCCAGAGGCAAACAATAAAGGAAGTTAAAAGGCATAGCACACATGAGCTTAACTAATTCCTCTTGTTTCATGGATAAATGTCATGCTAGTATTCATGGCATAAATGAGGTCTAGGGAAATTGAAGGCCACTGCCAACATGGGAGATAGGAAATAGGTGGGTAAGAGCTTTCTGTGTTGTAGACACTGCAAGATCATCTGAAACTTTATTTTGGAATCACCAAGCTAAAACAGCTTGTTTCAAAACTGAAGTGACAGAAAATCATTCAATCAGTTTTCCTTATCTAAAAAGAGAGGAATTGGACCATACACTTTCTTAGGTATAAACGTTATAGTTCTAAAATATTCAAAAATATTCAGCCTAAAATTTGCTTTTTCTCCTGTAATATCTTAAATGACAGTATTAATATGACTAACGTTCTCTAGAAAGTATAAAAATCTTCTTTGTCATGAAAGAGCTTCTATATGGTATAAAACTAAAACAAACCTAAATAGCCATATCTACTTGGCATGTAGCATCTAGAATTCACACTAAGAAAAGCCCTCTTCCCAAGTGATGCCCCACTCCCTGGAAGGATGACAGCAGCAGAGTGATAATTGAGAAAGGAATTTTATATGAGGGAAACCATTTTCTGTGTTACAGTTATAATTTAACATCAGATTAAGAATATGAAAAATGCCAGTTTGTCTGGTCTCAGAGAATAATGTTAACACATAATTACTCTGCTACATGAAAGTCATTTGTATAGATCGTCATAGTCTGGGAATAGGAATAAGTATCTGAACGCAGAGTTTTTAAGAAGAATGAGGCACCCAGGCATCTGTAGTCTGTTTATTCAGTGGTAACCTACTTTTTTTAGGATAGTATACTAAAGGAGTTGGCTACCCAGTGTTGTAAATATCCAAAGGCCAATGCCAGCATGTGCTTACTTAACCTTGCCCTTTGAGTTAGTTCTGGACGTCAGTTATACAAATTAACTTTCGTCCTATTAGCCAAGTTCAAATAATACTTCAAAACAGTATTTGCTTTTTTGTACTACACAAAAATTTGGTATTTTCCTGATTTAAATGTTTCCAAAATGTATTTTTACACAGCTTGCATAAACTATGATCAAAGAAATAAAACAAGGAAATAATTTTTTTTTTTTTGGGTAGAGATGGGGTTTCGCCGTGTTGCCCAGGCTGGTCTCGAACTCCTGAGCTCAGGTGATCTACCCACCTCAGCCTCCCAAAGTGCTGGGATTATATGCATGAGCCACCATGCCTGGCCAGAAATACTATTTTTAATACATCAGATTAGAATTGGTTAAATGAAGATTAAAGATCAGCATGATTGTTAAGAAGAACATTAGGAAACCAATACTTACACAGAACAATACACCACAGAGAGTGGGAGTATAGTTTGGCACACCTGTCCAACTTGTTTGGTAATTCATATTCAAATGCTCTGGGGAAAAACTGCATGCAATTTAATCCAAAGATTTATTTTGAGGAAATTATTGGACAAGAATATAAAGGATGACAGACAAACATGCTCATTGCAGAAGTGGTAAACTCAGAGATTTCTCACTAAATATTTAAAAGTTAAGGACTAAAGTCTCTGTTGTGAAATCCCCCTAACTGAATGTAACAAGCAGGAGGGGGGCATCCTCTTGCTACAGCTCCAGGACGCTGACCAAGCTGTGTCATTCACAAGAGGAGTAAGAGGATCATGGCCTGAGCCCAGGAGGACCATGGCTTGAGCCCAAGAGGTTGAGGCTGCAGTGAGCCAAGATGCACCACTGCACTCCAACCTGGGCAACAGAGTGAGACCCTGTCAAAAACAAAAAGAAAAAAGAAAACAAATTGACTCATTTCAGGTCTTTGGTTAAATATGCCCAGATTTGGGCCAGGCGGTGGCTCATGGCTATAATCCTAGCACTTTGGGAGGCCGAGGCAGGTGAATCACCTGAGGTCAGGAGTTCAAGACCAGCCTGACCAACATGGAGAAATCCTGTCTCTACTAAAAATGCAAAATTAGCCGGGCGTGGTGGCACATGCCTGTAATCCCAGCTACTCTGGAGGCTGAGGCAGGAGAATTGCTTGAACCTGGGAGGCAGAGGTTGTGGTGAGTCGAGATCATGCCATTGCACTCCAGCCTGGGCAACAAGAGCGAAACTCCGTCTCAAAAAAAAAAAAAAATATATATATATATACACACACACACACACATACACACACACACACACACACACACACACACACACACATATACCTAGATTTTCTTTAGATAATTATATTCTTCTTTAAAAAAAATATTCTAATCGTCTACATTTGCATTATGGTCAACTTACTATGTGCCTCGTTAGGCAGTGTGGAAGAAACTACTGGTACCGCCTGTATCTGTGGTTTCCTTGCTGGACAGGCAGCTAGACCACATTTCCCAGTGCACCCTCCTCTTGCAGTTGGGTGGGACATGTGCCTGAATTCTGGCCAGTGAAATTTAAGCAGATGTGATGTGTGATGTCAAGAGCCAATTAGGAAAACAGACATAAAGCATTTCTAGTAACAGAAAGTTAATGCAGATTATTGCTTGCACAGGTTTTGGAAGAGCTGAGAAAGTAAAAAGAAGAATAAAGTGATGAAATACAAAGATTAGTCATGTCAGAAAGCACCTGCCACGTACACGATTGGAAGAATAATGGGAAGAGTTGGTGTCACCAGAGACCAGAAACGTAGAGGAGAAGCCACCTGGGCTGGTGCTTGGGACCACAGAAGAAGAGCCCTTGAGCTGGTGCTGGATCCACTGAAAGATGGAGGGCCACCACAGAGCACTGCTGGGATCATGAGGAAGAGGCCCCTAGCAGGTTCTGGGACCACAAGCAGGATCTGAGTGCTGATGCTGGAACTGAGGAAGTCAGCACCGGGAATGGGCTATGCCCATTGGATAATGAGACAGTTAAAAGACACTTTTCCATAGCTGGCTGCTTCTGAAAGAATATTGTCACAATGAAGGATGCGTTCCTCTTCCTTTCCCCCCATCTTCTAATCTCCCACTATTTCTCATTGGTAGAAAGAAGTTGACCAGAAGCCAGCTAGCAAAGGAGTCTGAGAAATAAAGTTTGCAAGGTTCTTAGCCCAAAAATACATATCCTGGCACAGAAGGGAGGGGTGGGCATAGGGACTGAGAGCAAAGAGGCAGATGACAGGCAAAAGGCCAACTGCTGAGAGCCTGCAATACCATGCCAAGAGGTTTGGATCATTCCTGAGGCAACAAGAGGCTTTCCGAAGAAGAAATAAATTAGATTTCCTGGAAGTCTAACTGTATCTGAGTTTTAACGATATTTAAATTGAAGAGGAAGAGAATGTAATTATGACCAAACTTCATTTTATTATCATACAACACCTTTTTCTTCTGTTTAAAAATACATACTTACAGTGAAAAATTTGAGAACAACATAAAATTATTAAAAAGAAAATAATCCTGCCATCTAGAGATTGTCACAACTACTATTTCAATATAGTTCCTTCTTTTTGTCTAAAATACATGTTTTTAAATATTAAAATGATAAAGTAGGGCAGGTGCAGTGGCTCACACCTGTAATGCCAGCATTTTGAGAGGCTGAGGCAGGACGATTGTTTGAGCCCAGCAGTTCGAGACCAGCCTGGGCAACATTCTGAGATCCCATCTCTAAAAAAACAATTAAAAATAAAAAAATTAGATGGGCATGGTGGTGTATGCCTGTAGCCCTAGCTACTCAGGAGGCTGAGGTGAGAGGATCACTTGAGCTCAGAGTTCAAGTCTGCAGGGAACCATGATCACGCCACTGCCCTCCAACCTGGCTGACAGAGTAAGACCCTATGTCAAAAATAAAAATAAAATGATAAGGTAAAAATATTGTATAGCTTTTTCTTTAACCAACATATTGTATTTCTTCATAGGGTAACTTTAATAATTGCATAATATTTTATCAAATAACATACACTATAAATTACTTAACCATTCACAGCATTGTTAAACTTGGAACAAGATGATAAAATGGAAGTTTTCTAGACCCTAAGGTATTTAGATATCAGATACCAATGTGATTTGTAAGACAAACTACTCTGTAAAAATATCAAAATATTGTCTGAAAACTTGCTCATAACTTTTGAATACCTTCTCCTCATCTAGCATATAAAGGGGTCAAAAGTGGAGATGAAAGGAAGATTTATAAAAAGGAGTTCTCCAGAGAGATTCAAGCTGAGTCCCAGTGGGAAAGGGAAAAGGAAGACTTTCTCTTTTTCTTCTTGCATCAAGAAATTTGGCCCTCAGTGGGGTCACTCTGAGGGCTAATATGATTCCCCTGTAATTAGGGGGATGTCGTAGACTAGCATCTAATTCTTGGTTGGAAAACATACCAGGCAGAGACCTGTTGGTGAGCTGCTTTGTGGCAAGAGGAGAGGAGGGAAGCTGAGTGTCTCCACTCTCAGAGCTTGTTAGGGTAAAAAAATGCTGAGTGTTTCCCATGAATGAGATTCAGAGCACATTTGTAAAAAGAGCTAGCCTGGAGCTGCCTTAAATTCCGTCCAAGGGAAGCTGTCTGGAGGGATCAGGTTCCAAAAAAGTCTGTATGAAGCAGACCATGTTGTGGGCAGAAGTATGTCTTCTACAGACCACAGATAGAAAACAGGAGTTGAGGGGGCAGAGTTCAGCTGTTAGAAAATACATCGTCTATAACCGTGCTTTCTCAACCGGGGATTATTTTGCACCCTTGGGGATATTTGATAATGTCCAAAGATATTTTTGGTTGTCACAACTGATACAAGTGTTACACTCACGGGTAGAGGCCAGATATGGTGATTAACATCCTGTACAAGACAACAATTATCTAGCCCAAATGCCAAGAGTGCTGTGGCTGAGAAACCCTGATCTATATCATGGAGAAGGAGAGAAAGAGTCGGTACAGTATTAAACATCTGTCAAAAAATGGATTGTGGGATGATTGCATAACTCTATTAACATACTAAAATTCTAAAATCCATTGAGACGTACACTTTAAGTGGATGAATTATTACATATGTGAATCATATCTCACATATATAATAATTTATATTTTTATACTATAAGTTTATTTCTGTAATATGGCAATGCCCATTGTTTTATAAAAACATCATTTCATAAAAATAAATTTATAATAAAAAAAGTTAATATGTAACCAATACATTGAATAACCAGGACCCATGGAAGTTAATCAGAAGGAAACTTTATTTTTGTGTCCTAGTATGGCTTTACAATCTGTCTATTGGAAGAAATTATTTCCCAAACACTGGAAAAATTTTTTAAAATCATTCCCATGATCCCTTATTTTCAGCAAAACAGTCTAGATTTAGAAATTACAATGTTTAGTCCTATGTAATACTATGAATTTAACAACTATGAATTTAATTTAAATTGTCACCTGAAACACTTTCAGGGATCATTTCTATCATTTGTTACCAGAGAAGTTTCTCTGAATGTATAGAGTACAAATAATAACATTAAAAAATAAGATAAAATTGCACTTGACTCCCAGCTTGGGCTTTCTGTAGTTAGAAAAAGGAGAATTAACTGAAAATTTCACTCATTTCACACCATCTTCTTCATGGCCTTTTCAGGGTTTAAAAGGACAAGGAGAAGAGGGTTGAAGGATGAAAGATAAGAAAGAGCAAAAAATGATTCCCACCTAACTGCTATTGATGTAACTTCATGCTTACATCTTATGATAAATTTATGTGTAACCTTTTCAGGAACTGTCAGGATGTTTTCCAAGGTAGGTGAAATGTTTCATATTCTTACCAGCAATGTATGAGGATTCTGACTTCTCAACATCCTCATCAACACTTGTTATTATCTGACTTTTTTATTACAGCCATACTAACAGGTGTGAAATGGTATCTAATTATGATTTTGATTTTCATTTCCCTGACGTCTAATGAATGAGGAATATATTTTCATGTACTTATTTGCCATTTGTATCTCTTCTTTGAAGAAATATTTGTTTATATCCTTTGCTCATTTTTAAATTGAATTATCTGTCTTTTTATTACTGAGTTGTAAGAGTTCTTTATATATTCTAGATGTAAATTCCTTATCAGACACATGACTTGTAAATATTTTCTCCCATTCTCTGGGTTGTCTTTTGACTTTCTTGCTTGTGTCATTTGAAATGCAAAGGTTTTTAATTTTGATGAAATTCAATTTACTTTTTTGTTTTGTCACTTGTGCTGTAGGTGTCACATTTAAGAAGGTTTTGCCTGTACCAAAATCATGAAAATTTACTCTTACATTTTCTTCTATATGTTTTATAAGTTTAGCTTTTACATTAAGGTTTAGGTCTTTTACGTTTAGCTTTAACATTTGACTTAATTTTGTGTATTAAGTGTGAGGGAGGGATCAAACTTGATTCTTTTGCATGTGAATATTCAGTTGCCCCAACATCATTTGTTGAAAATATTATTTTTCCCCACTGAACAGTCTTGGTACCCTTGTTGAAAATCAACTGACCATCAATGAAAAGTGTTTATTTCTAGGCTCTCAATTCTGGTCCATTGATCTATATATGTCTATCCTCATGCCAGTACCACATTGTATTAATTACTGTAGCTTTGTAGTATGTTTTAAAATTCAGGTTATTTCCTTAGATATCTAGAATCACTGAGTCAAAGAGTATAAATGTTTTTAAAGATTTTGATTCATGTTGATAAACCTTCTTCCAGTAAAATCAAATTAGTTAATAAATCTACCAAAAGTAGAGCATATATTTCCAATGAATCACAATTTTTATATTTCAACAAAATAGGCAAGTTGTGAATCTGAAATAGATGCAGCAGTGTTATATTAATGGATATAAGGATCTAATATGCAACAATATTAATTTCCTGTTGCTATTGTAACAAATTGCCACAAATTTAGTAACTTAAAATAATACAAATTTAGCCAAGTGCAGTGGCATGTGCCTGTAATCCCAGCTACTCAAGAAGCTGAGGTAGGAGGATTGTTTGGGCCCAAGTGTTTGAGGATGTAGTGTGCTATGATTAGGCCTGTAAATAGCCACTGCACTCTAGGCTGGGCAGCACAGTGAGACACTGTTTCCAAAAGACAACACAAATGTATTCTCTTACAGTTTTGGAGGCTGGAAGTTCAAAATCAGTTTTACATGGTTATAGTTGAGGTATTTACAAGGTGTGGGTTTTTTCTGGAGGATCTTAAAGGAGAATTCATTTTCTTGCATTTTTCTGCTTCTAGCCTGTATTCTATTTTTGAGACCGAGTCTTGCTCTATCGCTCAGGCTGGAGTGCAGTGGCACAATCTTGGCTCACTGCAACCTTCACGTCTCGGGTCCAAGTGATTCTCATGCCTCAGTCTCCCGAGTAACTGGGATTACAGGCACCCACCACCACACCCAGCTAATTTTTGTATTTTTAGTAGAGATGAGGTTTCACCATGTTAGCCAGGCTGGTCTCGAACTCCTGACCTCAAGTGATCCACCTACCTCGGCCTCCCAAAGTGCTGGGATTACAGGCATGAGCCACCGCACCCAGCCTAGCCTGTATTCTTTAGCTTGTGGCTTCTTCCTCCATCTTCAAAGTATGTCATCGCTATCATCTACTTCTGTCATCACATTACCTTCTTCTCTAACTTTTGATTCCTCATGTATCTCTCTTATAATGAGTTCTGTAATGACATCAGGCACACCTAGATAATCAGGATAGTCTCTCCATCTCAAGATCCCTGATTTAATCATATCTGTAAAGTGTCTTTTGCCTTATAAGGTAACATTTACAAGTTCCAGGGAATAAGACATAAATAGGAGAGGTCTTCAAAAAACTCACAGAAAATATATATTATGAAAAAACTATGCATGGACTTTAAGTTTTTTTGCACCAAAATAAGCTCATACTAACTTATTACAACATGTCTAAACAGAATCTAGTTTAAGGCACTAAAAAGTATAAGACATCAGTTTGAGAAAAGCCCCTATCACAGCAACATGAATTCTGCTAAAATTAACACAAGAACAAACATCAAATTTGTGGTGAAGCTTAGGTGAAAGAAGACGAAATCATTAATGCTTTACAAAAAGCTTACAGGGACAGTGCCTCAAAGGAATCAGAGGTTACAACTGGATACTTGTTTTAAGAAGGGACAAGACAATGTTGAAGATGAAGCCCTGAATGGCAGACCATCCACATCAATTTGTTGGGAAAAAAATGTATCTTGTTCATGCCTTAATTCAAGAGAACTGACAACAGCACAAACAATAGCCAACACTATAGACATCTCAATTGATTTCATTCACAAAATTCTGACTGAAGAAACAAATTTGCACAAACTTTCAAGTCAATGGAAGCCAAAACCATTGCATGCAGATCAGCTGCAGACAAGAACAAGCTTCAATGGAAATTTTAACCAAGTGGGATCAAGATCCTGAAGGATTTCTTCAAAGAATTGTAACAGTAGGTGAAACATGGCTTTACCAGTATGACCCTGAAGACAAAGCACAATCAAAGCAATGGCTACCAAGAGGTGGAAAGGTCTATCTAGTCAAGAGTAAGAGTCATGGTAACAGTGTATCAGGATGCTCAAAGCACTTTACCTGTTGATTTTCTGGAGGGCCGAAGAGCAATAACATCTGCTTATTATGAGAGTGTTTTTGAGAAATTTAGCCAAAGCTTTAGCAGAAAAACATGGAAGAAAACTTTCTCAGAGTGTTCTTCACCACCACAACAATGCTCCTGCTCATTCCTCTCATCAAACAAGGGGAACTTTGTGAGAATTTTGATGGGAAATCATTAGGTATTTACCTTACAGTGCTGATTTCACTCCTTTCAACTTCTTTTTGTTTCCTAATCTTAAAAAATCTTTAAAGGGAGCTCATTTCTGTTAGTAATATAAAAAAGACTACATTAACATGGTTAAATTCCCAGGATTTTCAGTTCTTTAGGAATGGACTAAACAGCTGGTATTATTGCTTACAAAAAAGTATCTTGACCTTGATGGATGTTATGTTGAGAAATAAAGTTTATCATTTTATTTTTATCTCTTAACTCCATTTTTCCATAAACTTTTTGAAATTCCCTCATATGTTTGGGAACCATTATTTAGTCAGCCACAAAAACCTTTTATAGATACCCTATAAATTTATTCACAAGTAATAAACTTTCACATTCTTTAGTTGTTAAATCAGTGTAATGGCATAAAATTACAACTAATTCCATTAAAATTAACCTGCATTTATTGATGGTACAACCAGGAAAAAAGCTGAAGACCATATATTACAATGAGGTAAGTTTGTGATATCTGCAGTCATGAGCCAGAGAGGTCACTGGGGAACAAACATACAGTAAAGGGGGAAACTTACTGAGCCTCATTGATAAAGGACCTCTGGGCCACAGCACGAGGGAGAAGATTGTAAGTTACAGTTTTTGCAGACTGCTCTAAATACCATAGGTAATGCCACATAAGTGCATGTGATCAGAAGTGTGCCATAATTTTTTATTACTTTAGCTGAATACCTGAAAGTTGAGAACTACTGGTAATTGGAAAATTACTTATCCAAATTTCTTGAAGTTCTATATTATAAATTAATGGCTCACAAAGTACGGTCCGGGTACCACCTCTTATTTCCAAAGACCTCACAGTTATAAGGATCAGAATTATGTCTTTTAAATTTTTTTTTTTTTTTTTTTTTGAGACGGAGTCTTGCTCTGTCGCCCAGGCTGGAGTGCAGTGGCGCGATCTCGGCTCACTGCAAGCTCCGCCTCCTGGATTCATGCCATTCTCCTGCCTCAGCCTCCCGAGTAGCTGGGACTACAGGCGCCCGCCACCATGCCAGTCCAATTTTTTTGTATTTTTAGTAGAGACGAGGTTTCACCGTGTTAGCCACGATGGTCTCGATCTCCTGACCGTGTGATCAGCCCGCCTCGGCCTCTCGAAGTGCTGGGATTACAGGCGTGAGCCACCGCGCCCGGCCTTAAAAGTTTTTAATAGATCATTGCTTGTTTTGTCATGTAGCATAAGTCAATTAATTTTCCATAATACTTGATAGATGTCGCCTTATAGGTGTTGCATTAAATCAGCTCTAGACTTGCAACAAGTTGATCTGCTTTTGTTTATCAGCAGTAACACAATGAAGAGATTGAGTGGGGAAATCAAAGACACCTTGAACACCAAACTAAGATCTAAAGTTTGAGAACTAGCGGATTTTTTTAAAAGGCAATTTAATTAATTTCACTTTAGCACCACCTAGTGGAAAGTTTGAAGAAATAAATTGGATTTTTTTCTCTGTCTTTCAAACAAGGAAAAACGTAAAAGGAACTGAGTTCATTTTAAAGTCAGCTCAATGTAAATTGCACTTCCTAAAGTGATCAAGGAAATGGATATGCGCCATTTAAAAACAAGAAGCCCTGTAGTCTCAACTATTTATGAAGCTGAGGAGGGGGGATCACTTGAGCCCAAGAGTTAGAGTCCAGCTTGGGCAACATTGTAAAATCCCATCTCAAAAAAAAAATTGGAAGCAACCTTATATTTGTAAAACTCCTTTTTTCCTAGTTATAAGTTGAAACTTACTCATCTTATGTATTTTACAAAATAAAAAAGTCTACTAGGTTAAAACTCATTCATAATTCCCCCATTCAAGTATGTATGTAATTTCAGACATTTTTTTCTATGTCCATGGGTATACATTTATATTTCAAAATGGAGTTTATGTTGTAGCACTGTTTTCATTTAACACTTCGTTGGTTACATCAAGCTATTAAATATTTATCTATTACAATGTTTCATGGATGGATTCAGTAAAAATGCATGTAATTTGAACATATATCTTGGCAAATAAGCAAAAGAGAAAACTTTGAAAAAGATAGGCTGGAAATTGAGTCTGAAAAATTCTATGAACTAGATAAGCAACCTCAGGCTAAATCTGTTGAAGGTCAGTTTGTTCTCAATAAAACTTGAATAAAGTCAATTTCATAAGGTTAATAGGAATAAATGGCACATTGTGCAAATAAAAAACTAGTATACAGAGATAATAAATAGTAACTATAGCTATAAGTTGGTTGATGCACATTAAATAGATATAAAAATCATTTAGCTGGCTCATACCTGTAATCCCAGCACTTTGGGAGGCTGAGGTGGGCAGATTACTTGAGGCCAGGAGACCAGCCTGGCCAACATGATGAAACCACTAAAAAACAAACAAACAAACAAAAATTAGCCGGGCATGGTGACGGGGGCCTATAATCCCAACTACTCAGGAAGCTCAGATAGGAGAATTGCTTGAACCCAGAGGTGGGGGTTGCAGTGAGCCGAGATCGTGCCACTGCACTCCAGCCTGGGCTACAAAGCAAGACTCCATTTCTAAATAAATAAATAATTCAGTTATGCTGGAAAGTCATTCCATGGTTATTAAAATTAACCTATCACAACTAAGCCTTAAAACTTCTTTATTTTGAAGAATATTCATAGAATTTGCTTAAAAATTGAATTGATTTAATAAAATGTTAAATTTTTATTACACACATGTTTTATTAACATAATATCTGTCTGAAATTAAATAAAAATGAGAGCTGGGTGCCTACTCAGCAGGCTGAGGTGGGAGGATTGCTTCAGCCCAGAAGTTCCAGGCTGCAGTGAGCTATGATAATGCCACTGCACTCCAGCCTGGGTGATAGAGTGAGACCTTGTCTCTAAAAAATAAATAAAATGAGTCAAATGCATACCATTTTATGAAATTGTAAGAATAATGTGGTTTCAGCTTTTACTTCTATGTATTTAATTACTATACATCTAATGTCATGATCTGTCATGACATATTTCATATGTCTTCACTCATGGACATATTTAGGGCATTTAAAAAATGAGATTAGGCCGGGCGCGGTGGCTCACGCCTGTAATCCCAGCACTTTGGGAGGCCAAGGCAGGTGGATCACGAGGTCAGGAGATCGAGACCATCCTGGCTAACACGGTGAAACCCCGTCTCTACTAAAAATACAAAAAATTAGCCGAGCGAGGTGGCAGGCGCCTGTAGTCCCAGCTACTGTTGTCTGGCGGCTAACTGTAGTTTCAACAAGAGTTTTAATGGCTTTTATTATCAGTGGGATAACACGGGAGAAATAGGAGGAACCCAATGATGAAGATGACTGTCCCTACCAGCGTTTTAAATCCTCCTAAATTAGAGAACCACCCTCCTAGAAAGTTTGTTGAGTCCCATCCCTTGCAGGTTTGGACTGGTACATGGGCTACTTTTCTGTTGTTTGAAGGAATTTCTAGAACCGCTTTTCCATTATCGTCTATGTTAAGACAGCAATTAGAGATATTAAACTTACCACAGACCCCACCTTCTTCTGCTAATAAGTAGTCTAGCGCTAGCCTGTTTTGATACATTGCTGTGCACATTTGGTTTTGTTGTTGCGTGAGCATTTCCAGGGCCGAGGTGGTTTGGTTAGTGATTATCTCTAGAACCGCCTGTAGTCCAATTATTCTATTTAGGATATATACGGGAATGCAATAGCCCCATGAACCAGCCTCAGACCAAGTGGCAGGACCATTATATTCCATGATCTGTTGTGGAGGCCATTCGCCCTCTTGCCATCTTTGGCTTCCTCCTACCTTTAAGGATTGTTTTTCTCTGTTTAAGGGACTCAGAGGTGTCGCCTGCCTGCTTTGGAAGTAAAAAAAATCCAGGTTTTATTGTGCCTAGGAAGCAAGTACCTTGCCAGTGATAAGGTAGCCATGAGTAAGCCTGGGTTCCACATATCCGAAAGAATCCATCGGGGCAATCCATTGTAGGCTGGTGTTCATAGGATTGTCCCATAGTGCACTTAGGCGGGGGTATGTGGCATAAGGGTTAGTGATGTTTGTACAGTTCCAGGCCGTTTTTGACGGAACACAATTGAGGTAGCTTAAGTTAGTTCATAAGACTGGGTGAGGTACTGAAACTCAAATATAAGAGGTAGAGTCTTCTGGAAATGAACCGAGTCTTTTGTTAATTTGAGAGAGATCGGTGAGGGAGAAGGGAACAAGAACTCTAACAATACCTTCAGTTCCTGCTGCTTCCCGAAGGGGGCACTGTAGCACAGGCGCTGAAGTAAGGGTGGGGCATGGGCCAAAGATGGCACCCGAGCGAGTATGGGCAGGAGGGAAGAACCTGGAAGTGGTTCCCGCTGAGGGTTTGAAGGGGGAAGGGGGATTGAGTTAACAGGCAGTGGAGGATAGATAGGGGTGTAAGGTGGCGACAAGGGTTTACAAGCCTCAGGAGAGGGCGATGAGGGAGGAAAATGGGTACAGGCAATACTAGAATTGTCCTGAGGAGGGGATGGTGTAGGAAAAGAAGTGGATACTGCTGACTGGGAAGATGGTCACTGGGAAGATGGCGGCAGAGAAGATGGCGACTGGGAAGATGGCGCTGAAAAGATCGCAGCTGAGAAAATAAAGAGGAGGCTTGGGGGTTTAAAGAAGAAGGTTGAGAGGGAGAGGTAGGGGCTGGGAGGGATGCACAGCAGTCTGCTGGATCCAACAAGGAAAAAGGGTGGAATCAGGAGGAGAAAGGCGATCTAGACGGCAAGAATGGAGAAGAATTTGAACAAGTGAGCAAGAATTGCAGAAGTCGGGTTGTGATCTGAGTGCAAATAGGCCTGGACATAAGGAATTTCTCTCCATTTCTCCAGTCATCGGCAATAATTGCTTAAATCAGTTAAAATTGCAAAGTCTAATGTTCCATTTGCAGGCTGTCTAATTCGTACTGTGGCCAGACTGAAATGCAAAAAAGGACAAGGTGACTGAGATTGATAGTGTGGTGGAGATAGCTGGGGAGAGGTAGAGAGTAGCGTAAGAATGGGAGGGAGATAAGAGTAAGTATAAAAGTAAAGAATAGGACTTCATCAGGGTGAAAGTATTGGAGTATACTTTGCCACTGAAGATCTATCCATTTCAAGAGAGACTTAAGGGTGGCAGTTTGAGGTAAAACCAAGCGCCGCTGAATACCAAGAGCCTGAGAAACTGCGTGGGTGATTTGACTGGTAAAGGCCAGTCTGTTATTGGACTGTATAGAGGTGGGAAGGCCAAACCGAGGAATTATGTCTAACAGAAGGGAAGAAATGACCGTAGTGGCCTTCTTAAACCCTGTGGGAAAGACCTTTACCCATCCAGTGAGAGTGTCTACCAAGACCAAGAGGTATTTTAATTTCCTGATTTGAGGCATGTGAATAAAGTCAATTTGCCAGTCCTAGGTGGGGGCAAATCCCCGAGCTTGATGTGTAGGGAAGGGAGGGGGCCTGCAGATGGAACACTGAGAAGTGATTTCCTTAAGGATAGATTTCCATGATGGAAAAGAAATGAGAGGTTCTAAGAGGCGGGTTAGCGGCTTGTAACCTACATGGAAGAGGTTATGAAATGACAGAATAGAATGGGCCTGTGAGGCTGGAAGGAGATATTTTCCTTGGTCCAAGAACCATTTGCCTTGTGTGGGAAGAGATTGATAGGTGGAAGTTTCAGTGGGGGGAGTAGGTGGGAGTGACCAGATGAGAAGGAGAAAAACTGCCGTGAGGGATGGAAGTTGGAACGCTAGCCTAGCCGCTTTTTTAGCTACCTTATCAGCATAAGCATTGCCCTGAGCGGTGGGATCTGATGCCTTTTGATGGCCCTTGCAGGGTATGACTCCAGCTTCTTTTGGAAGTAAAGCGGCCTGGAGAAGAGTTTTTATTAAAGAGGCATTAATGATGAAGGACCCTTGCATAGTGAGGAAACCTTTCAGCCTATAAAACAGCATAGTGGTGCAGGATACGGGGTCAGTATAAATATTGACACGTAGTCCTTTTGCAAGAGTGAGGGCCCGCGTTAAGGCAATGAGTTCGGCTTGCTGAGAGATAGTGGAGGGGAGCAGAGCAGTAGCCTCAATGATAGATGTGGAAGATACTATAGCATAGCCTGCCTTTGCTGGTGTGTGGCAGTTAGGCCTGGTGGAACTGCCATCAATAAACCAAGTGTGATCAGGGTGAGGAACAGGAAAGAAGGAAATATGGGGAAATGGACTGAATGCCAAGTGTATCAGAGAGATACAGTCATGGGGGTCAGGTGTGGCATAAGTAATAACGTGGGAGGCCGGATTGAAGTTCGGGCCAGGAACAATGGTAATTGTGGGAGACTCAACAAAGAGTGAGCATAGCTGAAGGAGCCGTGGAGCAGAAAGTGTATGCGTCAGGTGTGAGGAAGAAAATAAGATTTTGGAAGTTATGAGAGCTGTAGAGAGTGAGTTGAGCATAATGTGTGATTTTGAGGGCCTCTAAAAGTATTAGGGCGGCGGCAGCCACTGCACGCAGACATGAGGGCTAGGCTAAAACAGTAAGGTCAAGTTTGGACAGAAAGGCTACAGGGCGCAGTACTGGCTTTTGTCTAAGAACTCCAACCGCACAGCCCTGCACTTTGGCTGTGTGTAACGAAAAGGATTGGGATGAGTTAGGGAGAGCTAGTGTGGGGGCAGCTTCTAGGGCTGTTTTTAAGGAATGGAAAGAGGAGTGGCAAAAGGATTTAGGATCTATGGGGTCAGCTAGGTTTGGTTTTGTGAGTTTACATAATGGTTTAGTCAGGATGGTAAAACTAGGCATCCAAAGGCGGAAGTACCTAACTATGCCTAGGAAGGAAAGAGTTGTTGTTTTGTAGAAGGGGTTGGGGTTTGGGAGATTAGCCAGATACGATCAGCAGGGAAAGCACGTGTTTTCCTGAAGAATTATGCTGAGATAGGTAAGAGATGAGGAAGAAATTTGGGCTTGACTGAAGTAATGGGGGCTGTCTGTGAAGCCTTGCGGCAGAACAACCCAGGTAATTTGCTGAGCCTGATGGGTGTCGGCGTCAGTCCAAGTGAAAGCAAAGAGAGGCTGGGATGAAGGTTGCAAGGAATAGTAAAGAAAGCACGTTTGAGATCCAGAACAGAATAATGGGTTATGGAGGGGTTGTGCAGGGAGATATTGAGGATAGGAGAGTATGTGGGTTTGGCGTCACGGAGTGGATAGGCAAGACAATTTGGGTGATAAGGCGCAGATCCTGAACTAACCTGTAAGGCTTGTCCGGTTTTTGGACAGGTAAAATGGGGGAATTGTAAGGAGAGTTTATAGGCTTTAAAAGGCCATGCTGTAACAGGCAAGTGATAATAGGCTTTAATCCTTTTAAAGCACGCTGTGGGATGGGATATTGGCATCGAGCGGGGTAAGGGTGATTAGGTTTTAATGGGATGGTAAGGGGTGCATCATTTGTCACCAAGGAGGGAGTAGAGGTATCCTATACTTGTGGATTAAGGTGGGGAAGTACAAGGAGAGGATGTGAAGGAGGCTTGAACTGGGGCAAAAGGTGGCAATGAGGAGTGGCTGTAGCCCAGGAATAATCAGGGAAGCAGATAATGTAGTTAAAATGTCTCGACCTAATAAGGGAGCTGGGCAGGTGGGGATAACTAAAAAGGAGGGCATAAAAGAATATTGTCCAAGTTGGCACCAGAGTTGGGGAGTTTTAAGAGATTTAGAAGCCTAGCCGTCAATGCCCACAACAGTTATGGAGGCAAGGGAAACAGGCCCTTGAAAGTAAGGTAATGTGGAGTGAGTAGCCTCCATATTGATTAAGAAGGGGACGGACTTACCCTCCACTGTAAGAGTTACCCGAAGCTCGGTGTCCGTGATGGTCCAGGGGGCTTCTGAGATGATCGGGCTCTGTCAGTCTTCAGCTGCTAAGCTGAGAAGATCTGGGAAGGAGTTGATCAGAGCCTTGGGCCAGTTAGACAGTCCAATTTCCAATGGGGTCCGCACAGATGCGACACGGCTTAGGAGGAATCCCGGGCTGCAGGCATTCCTTGGCCCAGTGGCCAGATTTCCGGCACTTAAAGCAAGATCCTGGGGGAGGAAGTTCTGGAGGAACCCCTGGCAGCTGCGGTTCAGGCGTTTGGAGTTCTTGTGTGCTGGAGATCTGGCTGGGGTTTGTCTCACTGTGGAGGCAAGGAATTGCAACTCAGAAATACATTGCTACTTGGCTGCCTCTACTCTATTACTGTGCACCTTGAAGGCAAGGTTAATTAAGTCCTGTTGTGGGGTTTGAGGGCCGGAATCTAATTTTTGGAGCTTTTTCTAATGTTGGGAGCAGATTGGGTAATAAAATAAAATGCATATTGAGAATAAGACAGCCTTGGCCAGGCGCGGTGGCTCACGCTTGTAATCCCAGCACTTTGGGAGGCCGAGGCGGGCGGATCACGAGGTCAGGAGATCGAGACCACAGTGAAACCCCTCGCTACTAAAAATACAAAAAAGTTAGCCAGGCGTGGTGGTGGGCGCCTGTAGTCCCAGCTACTCGTAGAGGCTGAAGCAGGAGAATGGCGTGAACCCGGGAGGCGGAGCTTGCAATGAGCCGAGATTGCGCCGCTGCACTCCAGCCTGGGCGACAGAGTGAGACTCCATCTCAAAAAAAAAAAAAAAAAAAGAGAGAGAATAAGACAGCCTTCTGACCTTTCAGGGTCTAGGGCCATAAAGCTTCTAAGGGTTGTTGTCAAATGGGCCATGAACTGGGCTGGGTTTTTATATTTGATGAAAAAGAGCCTAAATGTGAACTGATTTGGGAGAGATCAGATAAAGAAAAAGGAGCATTAACCTTGACTATGCCTTTAGCTCCAGCCACCTTTTTAAGAGGAAATTGCTGGGCAGGTGGGGGAGGGCTAGTCGCGGAACAAAACTGTAAGCCAGACTGGGTGTGAGGACGGGAGGTGATAGGAGGATTATAGGGTTGGGGAGCAGAGGCTGAGGAAGAATTGGGACCTGGCTCTGCCTGGGGAGGAGCAGCCTGGGGAGAAGGGGAGAGGTCAGATGAGTCCATAGAAAAGAAGGATTCAAAAGACTCAGAGCTTGGGTTGGAGACTGAAGGAACAGACACGAGAGAAAGAAGAAAGATTTGGGATGAGTCTCATTGGGAGCAGAGGCTAAGGAGGGACCAATGTGTAAAAGAATGCCTGGACGTCAGGCACCTCAGACCGTTTGCCTATTTTTCAACAAAATTTATCTAGATCTTGTAGGATAGACAAATCAAAAGTGCCATTCTCTGGCCACTTGGAACTACTGTCGAGTTTGTATTGGGGCCAAGCAGTATTGCAGAAGAAAATAAGATGCTTAGATTTTAGGTCAGGTGAGAGTTGAAGAGGTTTTAAGTTCTTGAGAACACAGGCTAAGGGAGAAGAAGGAGGAATGGAGGGTGGAAGGTTGCCTATAGTGAAGGAGGCAAGTTTAAAGAGAAGGGTAGAGACACAGAGAAGGGGGGTGGGGAGCAGCCAAAGCAGGCGTCCCCGCAACTGACTTGCCACCAACGGAATGTGGGTGAATGAGCAAGGCAGGTGTCCCGAAGGAAATCAGACACCAATGGAACGTGGCTGAATAATCAGAGAGGCATCCCCGAAATGAGGGGAGAGTTTTTGGCCCTCCGACATCAAAAGGTGAAGCAGAGGACACAGCCTCACTGAGCTAGACACAGTGACTCATGCCTGTAATCCCAGCACTTTTGGAGGCTAAGGCAGGTGGGTTGATTGAGCCCAGGAGATCAAGACCAGCCTGGGCAACATGGCAAAACCCTGTCTCGACAAAAAATACAAAAAATTAGCTGGGTGTGGTGGGGCGTTCTTGTGATGCCAGCTACTTGAGAGGCTGAGGTGGAAGGATTGCCTGAGCAGGGGGCTGCAGTGAGCCATAATCATGCCACTGTACTCCAGCCTGGGTGACAGGGTGAGATCCTGTCTTAATAAAAATAGTAAAAACAAAAACCCTCACTATGCATCCTCTGTAGACTGGCCAGAATGATTCCATGGTCAATGATCTCTATCAGTAAGGAATGCTGGTTGGTTATTTTGTTGAAACTTCAAAAGGTAGAGGCAGCATCAGGCAGTTGGTTGATATCAGGGTGGAGTGAGTCTTTCCAAAGATCTAGTTTCTGTGTAATTCTTAGGAAAGAAAGCCTAACGGTGGTTAGTAAGGGAGGGAGTATAAGCAGGGAGTATAAGGAGGGGCACAAGGAGGTGTATCCAACCCCAGGTTTCTCTGGGGTTCCCTTGGCCAAGAGGGAGTCTGTCCAGTTGGTTGAGGGTTTTAGGATTTCATTTTGATTTCTCACCAATAAAGTGACTATAAACATTTGTGTACTGGTTTTTCCATGAACATGAAATGTACATTAGATTTATATTCCTGCTGTAACAAATCACCACAAATTTAGTGGCTTAAAGCAATATAAACTTATTATCTTACACTTATGGAGGTCAGAGGTCTGCCTTTCTTCTGGAGGTTCTAGGGAAAAAAATCCATTCTTTGTCTTTTCCTTCCAGAGGTTGCTGGCATTTCTTGCTTTTGGCTTCATTAATCCACCTAATTTAATCACCTCTGCAAAAAGCCTCTGCCATGTGAAGTAATGTGTTCCCAAATTCTGTGGATTAGGATGGGTACATCATTATGGGGCTATTATTTAGGGGGGCACAATGAATTTTCACTTCTGAGATAAGTGTAACTGCCTAGTGGTTTCACCTTGCCTGCTGCCTAGACAGGGCTGATTTACCAAGACAGGGGAATTGCAATACAGAAAGAGTAATTCACATAGAGCCGGCTGTGCAGGAGACTGGAGCTTTATTATTTCCCAAATCAGTCTCCCCAAGCATTCAGGGATCAGAGTTTTTAAGGATAATTTGGTGGGTTGGGGACAGCCAGTGAGTCAGGAGTGCTGACTGACTGGGTCGGAGATGAAATCATAAGGAGTCAAAACTGTCTTGCACGGAGTCAGTTCCTGGGTGGGCGTCACAAGATCAGATGAGCCAGTTTATCAGTCTGGATGGTGCTGTTACTGGAGGGGGGTCCTGATCCAGACCGCAAGAGAGGGTTCTTGGATCTTGTGCAAAAAATGACTTGAGACAAATCCATAAAGTGAAAGCAAGTTTATTAAGAAAGTAAAAGAATAAGGAATGGCTACTCCATAGGCAGAGTAGCCCCAAGGCTGCTGTTTGGCTGTTTTAATGGTTATTTCTTGATTATATGCTAAACAAGGCATGGATTATTCAGGAGTTTTCTGGGAAAAGAGTGAGCAATTCCCAAAACTGAGGGTTCCTCTTTTTTGACTATATAGGGTAACTTCCTGGCATTGCCGTGACATATGTAAACTGTCATGGCACTGGTGGGAGTGTGTTTCAGCAAGTGAATGCATCATAATTAGTGTATAATGAGCAGTGAGGATGACCAGAGGTCACTTTTGTCACCATCTTGGTTTTGGTGGGTTTTGACCAGCTTCTTTATCTCATCCTTTTATCAACAAGGTCTTTATGACTTGTACCTTGTGCTGACCTATCTCATCCTGTGACTTAGACTGCCTGACCTCCTGGGAATGCAGCTCAGTAGGTCTCAGCCTTATTTTACCCAGCCCTTATTTAAGATGGAGTCGTTCTGCTTCATGTACCTCGGACAGTGCCAGCTGATTCATGAAGTGCAGGGTCTGCAAAATATCTCAAGCACTGATCTTAGGTTTTATAATAATAATGTTATTCCTCCAGGTGCATGACTCCAAAATCATAATTTCTAATCTTATGGCTAATTTGTTAGTCCTACAAAGGCAGTCCTGTCCCCAGACAAGAAGGAGGTCTGTTTTGAGAAAGGGCTTTTATCATCTTTGTTTTAAACTATAAACTAAGTTCCTTCCAAAGTTAGTTCAACCTATGCCCAGGAATGAGCAAGCATAATTTGGGGGTTAGAAGCAAAATGGACTTGATGAGTTAAGATGTCTTTCACTATCTCAGTTATAATTTTACAATGACAGTTTCTGAGTACCTAAAAGTGAACAATTTGTTCATATGGTAGTTGTATGTATAGTTTTACATGAAATTGTCAGTTTTCCATAGTGACTGCCTCAGTTTATAATCCCATCAGCAACATGGGAATGACATAGTTTCTCTACAACTTCACGAGCATTTGGTGCTATTACTCTTTTTTATTTTAGCCATTCTAATAGGTGGTTAATGATATCTTACCATGGCTTTAATTTGCATTTCTCTAATAGCTAAAGATGTTGGATATACTCATGGTTTCTACATGTCATCTGTATATTCTCTTTGGTAAAATATCTGTCCATATCTCTTTGTCTGCATTATTTTTAATGTAAATAACCAGCAGTTCTTTAGAAATATTTTCACCAGGGGTAATAACAGAATTAAGTCATTCTTTGGATAGATTTTTAACCTGCATCTCTGAGGAAATTTTAGTGTAGTGCTTCTAAAACTTTAGTGTGCATCAGAATCATGAGTAGAGCTTATTAAACAAATTGTTGCGACCCAACCCAAATTTCTGATTTAGTAACTACGGGTAGGGCCCTAGATTTAATCTGCATTTCCAATGAACTCCCTTGTGTTGCTGATGCTCTTATTCCGGGAAATAATTTCCTGCTGCCTTTTTTTTTTCTTCTTTGAGACAGGGTCTCACTTTGTTGCCCAGGCTGGAGTGTAGTGGTGCAAACACAGCTCACTGCAGCCTCAACTTCATGGGCTCAAGTGATCGTCCCACCTTAGCCTCTCAAGTATCTGGGACTACAGGTGCATGCCACCACACCCAGCTAATTTTTAAATTTTTTTGTAGAGATGGGGTTTCACCACATTGCCAAGGCTGGTCCTGAGCTCAAGGAATCTCCCTGCCTCAGCCCCTCAAAGTGCTGGGATTACAGGTGTGAGCCACTGCACCACACCCACCTTTTTTTGTCATTGTAAATTTTCCTGTAGTAAACTGACAATGAATGAGAAAGTTGTGCTCAAAAGTGAAGTGCTACCAAAAAACAAAAATGGTTGGGAACATGTCAAAAAGACACAAGAACAAACCTGATCTTCAAAAGGCTAAACGAGAATAATTTGAACAACAAAATTAGTAATAACTGTACTGGATTATAACCTAAAGAATAAAACAAATATCTCTAAGTCCTGTGAAGGAAAATATATCTTTGGACCCCAATTCACTAAGCCAAAGGGAAGAGTCAAGTTGTCGGGTAAAACTGCCTCCCATTCTATTCCTAAATAAAATAGCTACAAAGATAAAAAGGCTGTATACCTCCCTCACAACTTTCCCACAATGAAATTTCTTGTAGACAAAGGACAGAAAGAACTCAGAGCCATCCCTCTGCTCCCGTGAGACAAATGCAAATGTGGGTGCTTCTTTTGCTCTATTGTTTCACTAAGCTAGACAAGGCGTAAGTGACTATTCCTATAAATTGTGTATTCAGTCAAAGGCTAATCAGTAACTCAAAAGAATGCAATCGTTTGTCTCTTATCTGCCTATCTAGATGGGATAATTCCCTTGACCCCCTTCATGGGCAGGAACTGGAATGGTTTGTTTCACTTAGCCCTCTGCTGGCCACTCCTCATGAGAGGGAGCGTGCAAGCAAGCAAGTAGGGGAACCGGAGCAAACGAACCAAATGAACTCTGGAACCCACCTGTTGTTCCCCTCTGATGGGAGCAGGCTCTGCAGCCCCGCAGCAGCATCCAAGCATGTTATAACTCTTTCATCTCTGCTATCTGGGGATGGCCAAGTGCCAACCAGTTGAAAGGGTCAGGTTGGCAGCCCCTGCCCTCTTGGTACCTGGGTTCTTGTTCGGCGTCCAGGAAGAATCAGGTCACATGAATGGATTGAAGGGTAGTGTGTGTGGAGGATTTCATTGGGCAGTGGAAGTGGCTCTCAGTGGGATGGGGAGTCAGAAAGGGGATGGATGGTATGGGAAGAAAGTGATCTTTCCCTGAAAACTGGCCATCTCTGGCTGGGCCCCTCTCTGAAGCCGCACCATCTGAAGTTAGCCATGTCTATACATAGTCTCCAATGCTCAGTTGCTTCTCTGCTCACCACTCAACCAGTTGTATCTCCATTGCTCAGCTGCTTGTATCCCCAACAGCGGCTTATATTGCTCTGCCAGCTGAAGTCTTTTCATGGGCACATGATATGGGCATGGCAGATCAAAGAGGCAACATTTGGGTGGAAAAAATGGGGTCGGCTGTTTTCGCTTAGGGCCTCAGTTTTAGGCTTAAGGGTGGGGTTTAGCAGGGAGCCCAGCTCTTCTGTATCACTATGACCTGGACGCCCACCCCCACTTCAAGTTGTCCCACCTTTCTGGACTGAACCAATGTGCATCTTACATATATTGATTAATGTCTCATGTCTCCCTAAAATGTATAAAACCAAGCCGTGCCCTGACCCCTTTGGGCACATATCAACAGGACTTCCTGAGGCTGTGTCATGGATATGTCCTTAACCTTGGCAAAATAAACTAAGTTGAGTACGACCTGTCTTACATATTTTGGGTTCCTAGTCCATTGCTATATAAATAAATGGGGGAGGCTGGGTGTGGTGGCTCACACCCGTAATCCCAGCACTTTGGAACACCAAGGCAGGTGGACCACTTAAGGCCAGGAGTTCCAGATCAGCCTAGCCAACATAGTGAAACCCTGTCTCTACGAAAAATACAAAAATTAGCCAGGCGTGGTGGCAGGCGCCTGTACTCCCAGCTACTCAGGAGGCTGAGGTGGGAGAATTGCTTGCAACTGGGAGGCAGAGGTTGCAATGAGCTGAGATCACTTCACTGCACTCCAGCCTGGGTGACAGAGTGAGACCCTATCTCAAAAAAAAAAAAAAAAAAGAAAAGAAAAGAAAAAGAATAAATGGAGGAGAAGGGGCAAGCCTAACTTACATATGAATTGTAAATAACATATCTAAGTACTCTCCCACCAAAGAGGTGAAGTTTTAATTCTCTTCCTCTTGAGTATGGGCTGGATTTAATGACTCATCTTAAGGAGAAAATACTAACTGCCATGGAAAAATCTGACAGACGTCATCTTAACCAAATGATCAAGAGGAGTATCACCAATACATACATACTGAAGTCATGTATGATATATGATGTGATGAGAAAGGCACCTCCCCTTACGGTACTGTCCTCCCGTGGCAGGGTGAACTCACAAAATGGGGCTCAGCCTGGAAGGACAAGCGGGTTCTTGGCTTCATGCAGGAAAGAGTTCAAAAGCAAGCTGAGGCCGGGCGCGGTGGCTCAAGCCTGTAATCCCAGCACTTTGGGAGGCCGAGGCGGGCGGATCACGAGGTCAGGAGATCGAGACCATCCTGGCTAACACGGTGAAACCCCGTCTCTACTAAAAATACAAAAAATTAGCCGGGCGTGGTGGCGGGCGCCTGTAGTCCCAGCTACTGGGAGAGGCTGAGGCAGGAGAATGGCGTGAACCCGGGAGGCAGAGCTTGCAGTGAGCCGAGATCGCGCCACTGCACTCCAGCCTGGGCAACAGAGCAAGACTCCGTCTCAAAAAAAAAAAAAAAGCAAGCTGACAGAGTAAAGTGAAAGCAAGTTTATTATGAAAGTAAAGGAATATCAAAGTAATAAAAGCCATTTATGACAAACCCACAGCCATTATCATGCTGAATGGGGAAAAGTTAAAAGCACTCCTGTTACCCTTAGAAGGTATTCAAGTTGCTAGCGGTGAATCCATCGGGTCTGCAACAACCTCAATTCTTGCCTCCTCAGAAGGAAGAATTCAACTGAGGGACACAAGGCAGAAAAGGAGACTGAGGTGGCCGGGCGCGGTGGCTCACGCTTGTAATCCCAGCATTTTGGGAGGCCGAGGCAGGCGGATCACGAGGTCAGGAGATCGAGAACACGGTGAAACCCCGTCTCTACTAAAAATACAAAAAAAAAAAAAAAAAAAGGAAA